>NC_022026.1:898762-941780 GCF_000317375.1 Microtus ochrogaster | reverse complement strand
TGTATAGAACCTTGAGAATATAAGCAACCCAACACAGATAGGAAGGCTCTTTTCTGGGGTGGTAGCTATGATTGCTTTTCTTTCCAAAACAACAAATTCTTGACTTTTGCCTTAGAGGAAATGCTCAGCTACTCATCCTGTTTCGGTATTGAGTTCCAGACTGACTCTCTCCTAAGCCCCCTTATGATAAAGACTAACTCAGTAGAGTTTTGAACTAAGGTTTGGGGCTAACGTCCCACTGAATATAAAATATATGTGCTTCTTGAGTCACCCTTTGGGCACGTGCATCCTGTGTGGAATACAAATAGATTGTAGTTCTCAAGCAGGACTCAGATATTCCCTGGTTGTCACCATGATTTGTCCCTTAACAGCATCTGGGTCTTATAGGAAATATGGATAGCAAGGTTTAAAACTGATTTTAAAATTTAGGCTGGATCTGACTATAATAGCCTAAATAATTTTCCCAACAGAAAAGCAAATGATTGATCCAACAGACCAAGAGATGAAAAAAAGTCAGGTGTCAAAAAAGAATTTTGTACTGCGTATACACCGTATGACAATAAGAAAGGCCAAGACCTGGCCCAATTATCTTAATGAACCACTGGCCTGGACACGAGCTTTGGCCTTACCAAATCGTTGGATATATTGTACCCTGTGCCTACTAAGTTCCAATATTATATCTATTTGGTAAAATGAGAAATTTTTGTCAATGAAGAGAAATTAGCACCAATAAGTTGTACCAGTCCCAATATAGTCATACCACCTACTAACTTTTCTCGGAGTGCGGTGCTTCTAAGAACAGATCTGTGATTTGGTATCTGGGCATTACTTTCCTTACCCTTAAACATCTTCCACCCTTGCATGAATTTGCTCAGGCCAAAGAAGAGCTATGCATGTAAGAAGTCTTGCTGTGAATCTTCTCAGAAGCAGAGCCTAAGACAGCAATTCTAATACAAGCAAATGTGTGGAAGAACCGATTCCAGGGCCAGCTGTTGTGGCACACGTGGTGTATAATCCTAGCAGGAGGGACACTGGAAGAGTAGGGACACAAGTCGGAGGAAAGCCTGAGCTCCATAAATAAACCCAATAAAAAAGGAAGGGGGAATATGAACAAGTAAAAGAAAGAGTGGACCTGAGAAAACATACATTGAGGACTAGCAAAGTGATAAGGGCTATAAACAAAGAGAAATCTGGCAGCAGTTCGAGGGTTTCTGGAGTGGATAAAACCACCTGGAGAGAACGTCACGTGGATTTAAGTGTCAATCACAGGCCTGGACACGGGGCAGGGAATCTTAACTTCTACTAAGAGAAGGAACAATGAGGTCACAAAAACAAACCTTCGATGAAATTTGGGGGAAATGGCATTTTATTTTGGTGATAGTGGGTAATTTCACCAGCTGAATAGAGGGTTTTCAAACTAAAACATATATTATAGCAAGCAACATAGCTACAAATATTCTACTCAGTAAACTGCCTTTCACAGAGAGTCTCAAAGGATAAATTTTTGTGGACATTTTTCATTGAAAAAATTATGTAATCAGACTGTGCACCGAATCGTGTGGAGGAGAGGGTGATGGCATTGCACCGTCATTTGAGTCTAAGGAAATTAAGGCCCAAGATTAAGAGGGCTACTTTATAAGGGATTCTATAGAATCCTTACTCTTACTGGCAGACCTAATCACCCCTTATCTTCCATACAGATTGAATACAGGTCGAGCGAAGGAGACTCCTCAGAGTCCCGTTTCTTTACCCCTTTCCCTGTTGTGTACTTTCCAAACAAAGAGTCAAGTCGGGTGGTGTTTCAGTGCCATCAATTAGAGTGACAGTACCAGAGAGCCGAGTGCAGTCTTTATAGGCTTCAGAATCCCAGACAAATATGAGGCCTTTTGTTCTTCTTCCTCTGGCCTCCAAGCAGCTGCTGTGAGAAACTGTCTATCCTTTTCTCTCTCTGCAACATGGTAGCCAGCTCTAGGGATACGCTCCCATCATTCTAGATCCCTTGTTTGAAATGTTATTTCTTTCCTGGAATTTTGACATCTTCTACGCCAGTTAAATTTCTCTGTAAAAACTGGACAACCAAAAAGGGTCTCACAGTTAGACTTGGGGCATTTTGTATCCCTCAATGTGGCATGATCACTGCCTAGGCGGTCTTCTTAGAAGACTAAATTCAGGAATGCCATTGCCTATCTTTACATACAAAAGACATGTTCCAACATCTGCTGTGTGTGTGTTTTCAGATCTTACATAAAACCATTCCACAAGTTTCTAAGAATTACATCTCAAGACTTTATTGACAGTCTTCGAGAACTGAATGGCACAATTCTTTGGCCTAAGAAAGAACCTTAAGAGTCATGCTATGCATCAAGGAAATAGCCTCATGAAAAGCTTGAAGAACTTACCTGCAAATTCTCTCCCTTAGGGCAGACACATACAACTCAGCCATTAGCCACTTGTGGTTAACAGAGAAAAGATAAGAAATAAAGACGTAAATGTCCAACTGTGCACGGTCCCGCCCTTCATCTTCACCCTCCCAGAACAAAACAAGGGTTTTTCTAGTTTCTTCTGGGTATCATTTTCTCCAGGTCCAGTGACTGATGGGAGCTTTTCGACTCATTTGAGTGGAAAATCCCAAAATCTGATCTGAAGCTTAATTGCTCTGGGTTGCAATTTGGGGGTCATTGCACAAGTTAGTGAAGGCAGTAATGAAGGACATTCCATTTGTTCCCTTACATTCGCTTATTCTCTTGGAAATACACAGGGCCCTGTGGCTAGTTGGGGGACAGTGTAATTTAAGTAGGTATGATGTGTCACTTCTGGGCTGAAACAGTAAAGAGACTGTATGAAATGCTCCATTCTCTTATCCTTCTACTACAGCCCTGGGCAGTTAAACTAGAAAACAGTAGAACTTCAGTCAGTGTAGACTCTTGAGTGACTCTGTGGAAACTATCCCCTCCCACCCTACTTTTCCGACCTGGATGGGATTTAAGTGTGAGCCAGAAACAAATTGTTGGTGTTCAAAAGCCCTGACGCTCTGAGGTTGCTACCTGAGCTTAACTGCATTCCTAATGAGAACAGCTGCCCTTCTGCAATGCTCAACCCTCATTTCACCATCTTCTAATTTATTTGTTACTGAATCTAAATGGTACAACCAGAGTCCTCCGTGTTGGCTCCATGGAACAGAAGACCATGTACAAATCAGCAGGCAAAGTTTAAGCTTTCAACCAAAACACATACTAGTAAGTAGTACAATTCAGTAAATACAATTGCTTTCTATTGCACAAAAAAACAGGAAATAATTACATTTCTTATAGACATTTCTTTATTATATTTTCCCACTTGAATATTTAGAGAATAATTTAAATGTAACGCATACTGACAGCAAGCACAGTATCAAATATTAGGCTTTTTTAATATTTTTCTTTTTTCTCCCTTTATTTCTTTAGGAAAAAAATATTTAGATGACCTCAAAGACACAATTATTATGATAATCACAGTGTGCAGTAACACATACAAGCCCAGACTCAATAGAAAAGAAAGCAACAAAGAAGTGAAAAAGTCTTTCTCCTCAAATCATTTTAATTATTTTTTCACAGCCATATAAATTTCAAGTCTGAAACAACAATAATACAGCTATAGAATCTAGGTTCTCTTTCAAAGCAGTGGCATAGAAAACATAGAAAAGCTAAAACCTCAGCACGAGCATCCACAAACCAAGGACTGAGAGGGATTTGATGAAGACATGAAATGCGCAAAATACAGTACACAAAATACTAGAATGCATCAAATAGAAAGCTACACATTTCAGGTAGAAAGTATTGGGAAATATATAAAATACGCAAGAAATCAAAACCAAAGAGATTTTTTTTCCTTAGAGTACCGTGAATACACTGGAACTGGCAATTAGCATTTGAAGATGGGAACAAGAAAATAGCAGTTTCCCATTTAAAACTTTATTTCTAGGCTTTAGGATTTCACCTTCTTGCCATCCTTCTTTCCAGAGCTCTCAGTAGCTGACTCTGCTTTTCTTTTCTGTGACTAAAATGGAAACAGATTTAATGTTCTGCTCCAATATGCACACTTTTAAATGGCCCAACAATGTTAAATCTAGGATGTAAATGCATTAAAAAAAAATTTTTAAGATGTATATTCACTTCAGTGTTACACTCACAGTTAATGTTCTATATAGCCCAACAAACTATATAACCCAATGTAAAATAACTTTAAAGGTGTTTCTTTTTATGAAAAGACATAAAATATCCATCAAAAATAGTCATCAAGTATCTACTTACACATGGCTTATAAATGTACTCTTAAAGAACTACCTAATATTAAACTTTCTGGGGAATTTTTTTTTATTTAAGATAGATGTTAACACACCATATTTCATATCTTCTATGGTGCACATTTCTTTCCCCTTTGAGCATCTCTGACATCAGGATGTATCTTACAATTGATAACAGATGATACTTGGCATCAAATCTCTCAGTGGCACAAAAAATGCTGTGTCTCACCACAGAAAGCATCTTAGATTTAATAAAATATGGTGGTCTACTTAACATACTCAAACAGGATGATCTTCTAAAGAACATTTGAATCATAGATATACACAGCAACCAGACAGGATTAAAATCACATTTTTAGCCAACACTTAACTTCTTGTCAAAAAAAAAAGAGCTTTCTTGTCTGCTCAGGGTTCTCATTTGCACACACAGTTCCACAAAGATCAAATGACTTATTTGATTGACTCAGAACTCCAGGTTTCAATCTCCACACCACCCCATCTCAACTCTAAACTTGCCCTACTCCCACGGCGACCTAGTCTCAATTCGTAGGATCTCATTTGCAGTATGCTTCTGCTTAGATTTGTGAGGGATTTCTTAAATACTGAGTCTTGTAACAGGGAAGCTCCTAACCACATGTTCTTCAAACAAAAAGGGAGGATATTTGTGGTGTGATTCTTCTTCTCTCTAAAACCAATTAGCATTTCATAAAACCCAGCTTGGTAACAGACATCATGATGGCATTAAACATTGTATAAACATTTGTAAAGGTGTAAAAAAGTGAAATCTACCTAAAAGTTAGGAAAATGCTGAAAATTTTACCATTGGAGTTTTAGTGGCCCGTTTCTTCTTTTCTGCTCTCTCTCTTTCCTCAATTTCCATATTTTCTTTTTCAATCAATGAAATCAAAGTGTTACAGCGTCTCTGGAATTCCTAAATGAAACAACGAAGAACTTAATTCCTAAAACTGATTCAATCCTTTAAGATACTTCTTTAACTGCATCATTTCTGTAGAAGAGAATTTCCAAAATTTGTATTTTTTTCTCCCTCCCTCCCCCTACCAAATGAGTATTCTTTAGAATACCATTTGTATAATGTATTAGGAAGAGAAAGAGCTAAGTGTCATTCAATGGGTGATGGGTTAAACAAGCTGCTCCATTATACCATGGAACATTACTCAACAATAAAAGCGAAGGAACTATTGATATACAAAACACCATGGAGTGCAGAGAATTATTCTGAGTAAAAAGCCCAATCACAAAGGTTATGTCTAATGTGTTTCCACTTCTATAATATGTTTTCGAAGCAGGATGCTAGACTGAAAGTCACTATGTAGCCAAACAGGCTTTAAATGTGCAGCAATTTTTCTGTCTGCCTCTCCCAATTTCTAGGAGAACAGGCATATGACACCCTGCCCGGCTATATAAGCACAGAATTAGAGACATGGAGAACAGATCAATGGTTGCCAGATGCTGAGGAGAATAGCTAGAGAGAGTACAAGTGACTCTTGTGGAAATGATGGTTCCCCAAATCTGCAAATGGTAACACTACGTCACACACACACACACACACACACACACACACAAAATGCCTGTACAAATGATAATACAACAAGTTCTGTGGAATATACTGACATGAATTTTCAAATTGCAACATTATACTATAGCTACTCAAGTTATTACCACTGGGGGAATCTGTGTGAAGGGTGAATTTCATCTCCTTGTACATTTCCTCATAACTTTCTGTTACTCTATAAATATTTCAGAATAAACTGATAATATAAATCACATAAACAAGAAAGAATAGATAAATGTTCTATGGCTAAAATAAGTTTTGGAAACGTGGAGTTTGTAAAAGTCAAAACAGTTTCCTTTTCTCTTTTTCTTTCTGAGATTATAATACAAACACATCATTTCCCCTCCCTTTTCCTTTTTCTAAACCCTTCCATATGCTCCTCCTAGTCCTCTTTCAAATTCATGGCCTCTTGTTCATTGTTATTACGTGCATATATGTATATTCATAGATTCCTAATTCCTAATTATAACTTGATCTGTGTTGGTAAGGCTGACCTTTGGTACTTGACAGCCAATTGTACACCTTTCCCATTCTCAGCTTTTCTTGGTTGCCTGTGGTTCTTCATGTATGGTTGAGGCCTTGTATGGGCTTTTCCCTTGTCCACTTGGTCATGTCTGTTGTTTTCTTTGTTCAGCTCATGGTTGGATAATCGTGTTAGTGGAACTTTATGGTTGTAGCTTCTGGCATTCTTAGGAGACAGAGTCTCACAGCAAACTCTCTGATTCTCTGGCTCTTACAATCTTGCTGCTCCCTCTTTTCCAATGATCCATGAGACTTAGGTGTAAGAGTATTTTGTAGATGTATCCACTGGGACTAGGCTCCACAACTCTGCATTTTGGTTGGTTGTGGTTTGCTAAAACAAATTTCTTTATTAAAAAGCTTTCTGGAACCTTCCAACTCCCGATGCTCACCATGAACCACTAGGCAGGGATGTAAGACGCAGCTGTTCCCAAAGCTTTTTTGCCAACAGATGTCTCTCACTACATATCTTATGGGATTCAAGTTCTGGGAATCAGAGCTGTACTTGCTAATTCAGAGTAAACATTATCTGAAAAGATTTTTGCATTAACCTTGCCACTACTATATTTTACTGACAAGAAATCAATGCATTCAAACTATAAACAGATTTTATGAATGTATGGTAAGCATTAAACATATGATTCATTAATATAGAAACTCATCTATTATTAACTCTTTATGCTTTGCTGTATTTAAAGGTAAATGATGGATTAGTACCAAAGGATAAATAATGCTTACACAAATTATTCCTTTTCTGTGTAAGAAGTAATGCCTAACAAAACACTCGAATCAATATATATATATATATATTTATGGCAATTAAGAGCAAACTCGAGAAAAATAAAAATGATAAAGTATAAGAATAGGAAACTCAGCAAACTTTTAAAGAATATTTAAGGGCTGATTTTTATTTTATATCTATGAGTATTTTCCTGCATGCATGTTTGTTCACCACATGTGTGCCTGGTACCTACAGAAGTCAGAAAAGATAATCAAATTCCTTGGAACTGGATTTATAGACAGTTATGAACCACCATTTGGGTTCTGAGAATCCAACTGCCCTGGAAGAACAGCCAGTGCTCTTATCCACTGCTCCATTTCTTCATCCCTAGTACAAGAATTGGTTTTTGTTTGTTTTTTTAAGTTTCATATGTAGTTCAGTGGTGAAGCACTAGCCCAACCTGTCTTCCACAACATATATGCATGCACACACATATGCAAAAACAATTTGTTCTCTGAAAGCAAGACTCAAAGAAATGGGAAGTGCCATTTTCTACCATGTGTCCCTGCCTTGTGCTTATTCAGGTGTAGTATGTATCCTTAGCTGCAGTAAGCTGTAATGAGAACTCTCATTCACTGATGTTGAATGGCAATATTATTTTTTATAAACTATACCTTCTCCACAAAATTCATCTATTAAAGGCCTGACTGTCATATTTTGGGGATCTAAGATGTTCAATGTCATCTTCTGACTATATTTAGAGAGGGGTGATTTATGGCAATAATTAAAGTTAAGGAAGTCCAGAAAGGGAAGGGTACTAACCCTCCCATCACCTCACCATGTGCAAATGGTGGCCATCTATCCAACAGATTACCCTTGTTGGTACCTTAATCTTGGGTTCCAGTCTCCAGAACAAGAAAACAAAAAAGAAGTGTTGCCTACCCCAGCAAGTCTGTGGTATTTTGTTACAGCATTGAGCAGTGGACTACCTTTTGAGAAGATAAATTGGAAATAGCAAAGAAATGTTTTTAATATTTAAATATTTAACATCCTTTGCCTTAACAATTCTATTCTTAGACACTATAATAAACATAATAAACATAAAAATAATAAAGAGAAACATAAAATATATCAAGAAAAAATTTAGAACACTGAAAACAGGGAAATCCCGGAAACTAAATTTTTGGTACTTGGTAATGAAAGATATAGAAGTAGCTAAAGAAATGCTAACAAGTAGTTAATACCAGATATTTTCTTCTTTATACATTTCTATATTTCCAATTTTTCTAAAATAAGCTTTAGGTCTTGAGCAATTTATAAAGTTGGAAAAAATGGCAAGTGTTTTTTTTTTAAAAAAAAAGATTTTATCTTTCTAAGTAAGATCTAGAAAACTGACATACAACAGAGGCAATGTTGAAATTGTATATATTATCAGCTTTCCAAATATTTTCTGTTCTCTAATTCAAGCCACCAAAAAATAAAAGAAAGCCTGGCCAGAAAGATATTACACATTAACAAATTTTTGTTTTCCAATTAAAAACAATATTATGTAACACCAGAATGTTGAAGTTTCATGGACATTCATAACTACCCAAGGTTAAATAAACTGATGACAAATAACACTGTAATAACAATCTAATGTTCATGGCTTACCAAAGTCATGGTGATATGTTTAATATGCAGACTAAATACTCTTCATAGTTTTATTCAATAATATATACACATACAAATTAAACAGCATGTTATTTAATTTATCTATTATAGAAAGGGCTAAGTTGACCCTGATGAGATCTGATCCTTGGTTTCTAAGGAAACTACATAGATTCTTTATATAAAGCTGATTCTTGAATCATTAAGCTATACCCTCCAGCTATTATTATTCTCAATAAGTAATAGCTGCCTGTGACTGAAGATATCTTTAGATACATATTCATGGTTCATATGAATGATTCAGGGACAAATACTACTACTTTCAGACAGTCTTATATGTAGGAGATAGAATATCTCAAAATGATTCAAAATACACTACAATTATAAATTCTTACCTTTATTTCTTTGAGCCTGTCACTAACTCCCCCAAACACAGAAAAACAAACTCTACAGAAAAGCATCAAAAAAGAGGACAAGCTCTTTTGTTCTCTTCAGTTTCTGTTTCTTGCCCTCCCATGTAGCTTCCTATTTTTCTGAGGTTAAGGCAATGGTTCATGGTGTGTCAAACAATTTCTATAATCTAATTATAATTGACTTTCTCATCAATTCCCCACTCTTGATTTAGGGAGGAGTTTAGAAGAATGAAAACTAACACAGGGGATTCAGAAAAAGAGATGCCAAAGCAATTAAGGGGGACAGAAGACAATAAAAAAAATAACAAATTGGAAAACCGTTCCGCTGTATTGAAAGCTGTGGAAAATATTTTAAGTATTCTGTGTTCACACATGTGGGAAATTCAAAGGGGCAAACAAACTTATCCATGGCAGGACTTCTTAGCTGTCAGCATTCTAATGTGGATTAGAAGTCTTGATGGCAAAATTCAATGTCAGCATGCCCCAAATCTATTTCAGCACAAAACATTTTTCTGGTTCTGAAATAATATTTAGTAGAAGCCAACTTGGCAAATCATATGCAAGGTAACAGCAATGGTTAAGGCTAAGTTAAATACAGCTCAAAAAAAAATCCTTAAAGGTTTCCATGTAATTTAACTGACAAAAGAATCTCCATGACAATTTTTGAGAAGGTTAAGTGGGTGACACAATTAAATGTTCATTTTGTGCTCAGAAACTCCTTTATACAGATTGTCACTTCATAAAAATCTTAGACCCAAAATTAGAAAGGGGTTGACATTAAAAATTATTTAGGTTGATCATGAATCCCTAATAATAGATCCTTGCTAATGAGTCATGCAGCCCAGCCATCTATGTGGTTTCCTCCAATGTCAGAAGGCTCACTACCTTCTAAGCCCAGCTATTCCAACTCTGAATAACCTGAACACCTTTCTTTGTACAACACTGCCATTTGTTACCTTACGGAATGTAACAACTGGTTCCATATCCAAAGTATGTAGTCAAAGAAAATAAGCCCACCTCCTAACAATTCTGTGTTTCAAGGCAGCTCCTGTGACTCAAGCAGAATCATCTGCAGAATCACGAATACTTCATGTTCAGAGTAAATATCCTCTCTTTTCTCCCATCCTTCACATAAAACATTTCTTGGAAGACCATATAACACACAAATCTACTTTTTAATGCTGACTGTCCACTTGATTGAGACATATGCAGAATAGTAAAGCAGAGCCCTCGGTCAGCCTGTGAGGGTGCTTCCAGAGAGGATTGACCAGGAAAGCCTGGAATGAATGTGCACAAAGCTATTCCATAAGCTGGGGGTCCCAATGGAATGGCAGCAAGAGAGAGAGAAAGTCCACTGATTATATCTGCTTCCTGGCCATAATAAACAAAGACACTCTGCTCCACCACACACACATATAGCTTCCTACATTGATGGGCTGAAACCTCAGGAACCCTGCACATTAATATCTCTTTCCTCCCTTGTTTTTCTAATGCATTTGTCATCACAATGAAAAGTATAACAGAGAAAACTAGAGCCGTGATGTGGGAGTCCCCTCTGTGTGTTTCTTGTATTGGTTAATGAAAAGAGAAACTGCCTTGGCCTTATAGGGCAGCACATAGGTAGGCAGAGAAGACAGAAATGAATTCTGAGAGGAAGAAAGCAGAGTCAGAGAGACAGCATGGATCCACTGGAGACAGACGCTGGGAATTTTACCTGGTAAGCCACTGCCACATGGCAATACACAGATTAGTAGAAATGGGTTAAATTAAAATATAAGAATTAGCCAATAAGAAGCTAGAGCTGACGGGCCAAGCAGTAATTTAATTAATACAGTTTCTGTGTGGTTATTTTGGGGCTAAGCTAACCAGGCGGCCGGGACAAACAAGCGGTTCCCTGCAACAGTGCTGCAAAAATGTAGTCCTTCTGTGACGACCTGATGATGTGACTCAGATGCCTTTGGAAACAGCTTGTTGAGAGGCTTTGAAAAAGTTAAAAGTTGGATAGAAAAGAATGCTATAAGGAGAAATTAATGAATGATTCTTGTGGGAACCCCATGATCATAATGTCAATAATTATAAAAAGAATAAAGATTGTGCTCATGGAATTGCAGATGAGAATGAGAACTCTATTAAAACTTGGACTAGAGGTCATGTGTTTTTCCATGGCAAATACCTTAATACACTTTGTTCTTTCCCTAAAACTTTCAGTAAAGTTTAATTCGTAGATTAATTTATCTGTGGAGAAAATTTCAAAGCAGCATAAAATTCAAACATTATAACCTGGCTGTTGCTGCCTGTGTTTTGCAAAACTTACACTGAGAATTGTGACCAAAAAGGAGAAGAGTGCTATCCTGGTGGGTTTTTTCAATTCAACATAAACTGTAGTTATCTGGGAAAAGGAACCTCAATTAAGGAAATAACTTCATCAGATTGCCAGTAGGCAAGTATGTAATACATTAATGACTGCTGGGAAAAGTCCCAGCATGCTGTAAGCAATGCCCTGGGAAGGTGGTTCTGGGTTACATAATAAGGCAGGCTGAGCAACCCGTGAAGAGCAAGCCAGTACACAGTGTTGCTCCGTGGTCTGAGCTTCAGTTCCTGCCTCCAGGTTCATGCTTTGAGTTTCTGCCTTGACATCCCTCAATGGGCTGTGAATCAGGAAATGTAAGCCAAAGAAAGAAACCCTTTCCTCCCCAAGTTGCTTTTGGTCACGGGGTTTTGCCACAGCAATAGAAACTTAACTAGTATGTAGTATGGTTTCTTTGCCCCCCCCCCCAGTTATTTGAGATAACTACCGAAATACTGTGTTTATTAGGAAAAAAGATTACAAAACACATAAATAAATCCAAGTGTGATCATTAGTAGGTGTAGCTTTTCATCTATCTAGAGTCCTTGTTAGTGCTTGAAGAAAATTCGTTGTAATTAGAGAACACTCCCTCTGTTTTTTACTTCTAGAAATCTAAAAGGAAATTCCGAAGTTAGTTGTGTCTGGACTTTATTTCATATAACATCGGACTCCTGAACTTCCTTTCCTTTGAACACTAGCATGACACTACTATTTGTCTTAGAATTGAAAACCTAATATTTGGTGGCAAATATTTTGAATTTTGCAAATGATATAGTCTCTATCACACTATTAACCTCTTCCACTGTAGCATCCACTGAAAATCTGTAACTGAGTATGAACTTATGTTCAAATAAAACCCTGGTTACAAATACTAACCCTAGAATTGTATAGTTTTCACATGTCAAAATATTCTACCTTGAATTTCTTTATAAAAATATAAAAATAATTCTTAGTCTATATGCCATATGAAACTAGAATGGGATGCAGTTTGACTGTTAGGGTTGAAAGTCAAAAGTGAATGAATAAGGGATAGGAAAGGAAAATAAAGCAAACAAGTATACTGTACATGCGTGTCTCTGAATTTGTAGATGAAACTTGTTTTAGTCATTTCTCTCTGCCTGTATTTCTTCCCCATATGCTCTTCTTTTCTTCTGCCCTCCTACTTCTAGAAGTTTTCTTTCCATTTTCAGGTCACATGTAATGCCATACTCAAGAAAAAGCTTGCCAGAACATTTTAGCAGTTATCAGTGTTGACAGTGTATTATTAATCTTTCTTATATTTAATTAAGAATGTAATGTCCTAAAATATCACTGTTAGCTGTCAACATGCAATTAAGAAGTAACATGCAATATAAAATCATAAGCAACAAAACATCACTGTGGTTATAGAACAACCAGAAATTTTCTATTTCCCTCTTAGTCCTCTAAAACATCTAAAAAGAAACATCCTCTCCAACTAGATTGAATATTTAGAAAAAAAGCATTCTGTGTGGAACCAATAACCTAATTATCATTTACTAGCCACTGTGATAACCATATAAAGTGGGAAGCAAGTTCATAAAAAGCTATAGCAATATTTTCTAGGAAGTAGTTTTTTCTCCTACAGTTCTAATGAGAAATGCCATTTTATTACCTTTAAATAAGGCACATTTTCATTAATAATAAAGTTGTGATTTGAAAACAAACTAATAACATGAAATTTTTATCACCCAGTATTCAGCAGTATGTGATTCTCTGAGATGCTATCGCCAAAACTCATTTAAACTACTACAAAAGACAGGGTAATTGTAATGACTAACTACTAATACTCAGCTTCAACCGTAATGTTCTTGGCCACGGGAAAAGCAACACACAGCTTCCTGAGCTGGCTAAAGAGAAAAACAATGCTCTCTGGCAATTGAAAGGTAAGAATTTTTTTCACTAAACGTAAGAACCAAAGTCATCTTATAGAGAAAACAACAAGCATTTGATCAGTGACTGTTTATTTCTGAGAATTCAATTTTCCTTTTTCTTCTTTAAGTACTTCAAAGGAAACTAAGAAGAATCAGGCATTACTGATGGAAGGCTAGGTACTTTCCCCATGTGTATTGTCCACTGAGCTGACTAGTGTGTCACTACCTTCGGAACACTAAGAAATGAGCAGAGATGGCAAGACAATTAATGAGCCAATGGTTGATGCAGGGACAGGTCAGCATCATGTAAGAGATACTGCACGTAGATACAGTATATTATCATTTCCTCTCATAGTAGTTTTTGGTTTTTTTTTTTTTTTTTTTTTGAATGAGCACACACTAAGGCCCTATTCTAAGATCCCCAGCCCCAGGACGAGAGAGGTAAGGCAACTCAGATGCTCTGCACTTGAAAATCCGAGTTCAGCATATGCTTCCTACTTGTCTATGAACTTCAATAGAGGCTGATTACTTACTTAAAGACCACACAATTTCTCCAGGAAAAATTCACAATCCTTTTAGCACAGAGAGATGGAACTGAATCGTATTTTCTCTTTTATACAGCCAGCAGTTTTAAATGGAGAAGAGCCTCAAACTCTTCAACCTTTAACTGAGGGCCTCCAAAGTGAGGCATATGTGGAAGTGGAGATTCGCTCCTTTAAGCAATTTGTGGGTGTTACTTAAGTCAGATGTCATGAGTTCAGTACTTTGAGATTTGCTCATAAAATATAACCATTAAGGTGCTTACATTTTTTAAAGAAAGATTTCACACTATTTGTTGATGTGTCTGGGAAAGAAGAACCTTTCAGTAAGCCAAGTTCAATCATTGCAAAGATTTTCATTTAAGCACAGCTATAGTCACAAAAATGAATCAGATTGCATCCTCTATTTGGAAGACAGGGTTTTTCAATGAAGCCAATGTTTTCTATTACAGAAACCACAGCTGCTTCTCTCAGGAGGGTTGGTTCTCTCCCTAGATTATGAAAATTATTCACTAAAAAGGAAGC
Organism: Microtus ochrogaster; assembly: GCF_000317375.1. Lineage (NCBI taxonomy): Eukaryota > Metazoa > Chordata > Mammalia > Rodentia > Cricetidae > Microtus > Microtus ochrogaster. Next base: position 927,319 of record NC_022026.1, on the reverse strand, counting down.
TATTTTAGAAGGAAATGAAGGAAAATGATTTGGAAATACTAATAATCCATGTCTCGAGCTCCATAATTATTGATATTAACATAATCTAAAATGATTACATAAATATGTACTTATTTTAAATATATAACATATACTCTAAGTCAAGAAATATATGTAAAATGTATCCAGTAGTTAGAAGGAAAAATCAAATTTTAGCATAATAGAAAAGTTTAGCTAAAAAACGTAAATTAATATATTGGAGCATAAAATAAATGACTATATTTTTTTAAAGGTTCTGGAAAAATTAGAAATTTTACTTTCTAAATGATAATAGAACACATGGGTGTCTTCAGTTTTAATAGACAAAATACAGATTCCAATTCATGATTACTTATATATTTAACATGTGCCTTTTGGCAAATATGCTCTGAAGATTTAAATATCTACAGAAAGAAAGAGCACAGACATAAATGTTTCGAAAAAAAAATAAGAAGATGGAGGAAAAATAAGAATCTTTACACGGGAGTTCAGAGACATCTAGTGGTTGTTAATATACTGTAGTTTTTTTCCTTGGAAATGGAGTTCGGCTATAGAGTTCTGCAATCATCTTAATGCAAACAGCTTACGTCTTTTCTTGCACTTTGGATCTCTTTCATCCTACTGCCTTAGTTTAATAACTGCGGGAACTAGACCCAACATCAAGCTCCCAACCTTTTAAAAAAATTAGTAAAATACCACTGAAATATCACAGAATTCAACAAATGTTTCATCACACAAAAGGGCACATATGCTCAAAAATGTGATTTCCTAGAAAATGCAGTTAAGCATTTTTCTTTTACAAACTATTAGTTCTGCTCTAAATTACATCTTTATATGCATGAAAACTTTTGCATCTAAATGCATGGCTTTGAAAGAAGTTGTCTACTAAATGTGGACATAGATACCCTGAGCAAGATGGCAAACCAACTCACTGCTGAAGTCTGACGACAATGAAAATGAAAGAGGATTTTAAAAGCAAGTCTAGATTGTTCTTTAACAACCTACTTCAATGATCTGAAGAACCCTGTCAAGAAACTGTTCTGTCCCTACATCTAATTGCAGAACAATCTTTGTGTACACTGTGAAGAAGTGTCACTCTACTTGATTTAATAAAAAGCTAAATAGGCAATAGCTAGGCAGGATTTCCCAGCAGAGAGGATGCTGGAAAGAAGGGTAGACATGCAAGAAGACACAGTGAAAGCAGAAAAGCAAGAAGGACAGTAAGTAGATGCAGTACATGAGCCTTAGGGCAGCACACAGGTTAATAGAAATGGGTTAAGTTATAAGAGCTAGCTAAAAAACAAGCCTAAGCTATTAAGCGAACATTCATTATCAATAATAAGTCTCCATATTGTGATTTGGGAGTTGGTGGCGGGACAACCTCAAAATTCGCCTGGTTAGTTTCAGAGGGAAAAATGTACCACAAAGTGGTAATTCCCTGAGAATCATAGCAAAAACCAGGTGACCAAACTGAGCATCACAAGCAGTGTTAACTAAGAAGTAAGTGAAGGAGAAGACAAGAAATGTGTACTTTTTCAAAATTAAGCAACAAAAGAAATACATACCATGGCAGTTCTAGACTTGATGAACCAGTCAAATCTAAACTGGGGAGCATTCCGTACACACTGTCTTAATTCTTCATACACATTTTCTCTGTCAAAGCCCATTTTGTGTAACATACAGATCAAGAATCTGTCCTCTTCCTCGGTATAGTTCTTTCCCTTACTGGTTCCATACTGAATACGCAACTGATGAAATGGAGCCTTGTATCTGGCAATCTGTAAGTTTCAACAAAATGGCACTTTGTAACTGGATTTCCATAACAAGGCAAAGCTAAACACTACAGCAAATAAAGTAAGCTATGAATACACTGAAATAGAATACAGTACTTTGGCATCCAGTGCTTTCTTAATACTGATCCTTCGCTGAATTCTTGCTTCTCCACGTTCAATTTGAGCCATAATTTTCTCAATGTCCTGTAATTCATTGCAGCGTTCCCAAAACACAGCTGAAAAAGAAAGTTATTACTTTAAATTACTATCATTGAAGCAAATGAATCCAAGGAGTTAGAGGATAAAGAATTAACAGGCAGGTATGGGGTGTATATAATATGATCAATTGTTAAATGCTCTTAAGTTATCATTTTATCCAAATGTGATACAAAAGAAACCAAGTGCATAAAATGAAACAGAAGCGGGAAGCATAAGCATATAAATGTAAATATAGCCTTCTAGTAAGCAAAATGACAATAAAGTAAATCCGTTACTAGATCATTCCCCTTTTTCCTATGAAGTGGTGATTTCTACAGAAATGTTGGCTATGTCTGTAATCATTCACTATTCTTATACTTACAGTCACTTAGAGTTTCTTTAAAGATGAGAGATTTTAACTGGACACATACAGAAGAATATTTAAATCACCAAGCCACCCAATCAAATTTTATAGATGAGCCAAATAATCTGTTGCATTAATAAGTGACATCTTATGACTTCAGGGAAGGCCTAACGACACTATCTACCTTCTCCAATTTTTCATTTTTGGAGCATAACAAGAAGGGTATGTTAGCACGTCATGGTTTGTCTAAGCATTTATGTTCATTTATGCATTTCTCTACTTATTCAACACCCACACATGGGCATGTACTCAAACAAACATGTGTGCATGCATGAGCACGCGTGCACACACACACACACACACACACACACGCACACAACGTCTTATGTTAAGATAAATTTATTCCCGAATATCCAACTGTGCTCAATTCTTCTCCTACCAGTCAAATAAGCCCACTCAAATCTCCCCACCCTCCGACATAGCCTCCAATCTGATGAATAACAATTCTGAAGAAAGTTCTCCAGAAAGGCTGATAGTGTATAGAGAGCCAGGGTAGAGGCACTTGCCTGGGCTTAAAGGCCCTGAGCTTGCTCCATAGAACTCCAGAAAAGAAAAAAGAAAATTCTTGAGACAACATGTCTTTGACACTCATTTCACGGTAGTTGGTTTAGTGACAAATTTAAAGGAACATCTGAAAAAGAGTATTTTTTTAATTGTCATTTTTGTTTTCATGGTGAAAGGAATAAGACCTAGGACCTTCTACAGTTGAACTAAAACCCCAGATCAGTGTATTTTTTCTTTCCTTTTCCTTCCTTTTTCTCTTTCTTTCTCTCTTTCCTCCCTTCTTTATCTCAGTGTAGTGAGCAAAATCTAGAGCCGTAGCCATGCTATCTTAGTCCTTATATTTTTGAAACATGCTCTCACTACACCCAGGCTGGCCTCAAACAAGCAAACTAGGCTACCCTCAACCTCACGATTCTCCCACCTCAGACTGAAGGCTGGGGCTGCAGGCATGGATCACCAATGCCTGGCTACCTGATGCCTTTTAGAAACACTGTTGTAACCTGCAGCTTGTCTCAGACCAATGCTGGGTCCCTTTGTATGCTTGCTCTTTACCATCTTTTCATTCGGCATTCATGAAAATATTTCTCTCCCATCTATTGTCCCCCAAATGCCCTTGAGCTAGGTTTTCAACCCTAAGACAAATAGTAGTGTCATGCTAGTGTTCAAAGGAATGGAAGTTCAGGAGTCCGATGTTATATGAAATAAAGTCCAGACACAACTAACTTCGGAATTTCCTTTTAGATTTCTAGAAGTAAAAAACAGAGTGAGTGTTCTCTAATTACAACGAATTTTCTTCAAGCACTAACAAGGACTCTAGATAGATGAAAAGCTACACCTACTAATGATCACACTTGGATTTATTTATGTGTTTTGTAATCTTTTTTCCTAATAAACACAGTATTTCGGTAGTTATCTCAAATAACTGGGGGGGGGGCAAAGAAACCATACTACATTTTAACACTGGGTTTTTTTTTATGGAAAATGCTCTTGATTCTAAATACTTGATATTCAGACTAAACTTGAAAGCTCAGCCTATGTGAAATTCAGCCACACATAGACAACAGATAGATTAAGGGATTTTTAATAAGCTTTCTTTTTTGAAGCCTGCGTTTAGATATGATCTGACACAGGAATTAATATTAACGCCACACGCTTCTGTGCAGCTATTCTGATTCTGATAGAGGCTAAAGACACAGCTGAGTAGGAGAGGAAAATGATTCAAGGACCGCTGAACAGATTTAACCAAGAAATCTTTTTAGATCTATTCTAAATTGCCTTAAGTTAATAGGGCCCGCCACTACCTGATTGAATTCCTTGAGGGCAGTTGAGTCTCTAAATGGGCCTGATAAGAACTCTCAACTTCAAGCATGACCTACAATGAGTATTTCAAACCGCTAACCAGAAGCTTCAGAACTAGACCTTAAAAAGACCAAACCAGAGAAGTGAGAGAATAAAAAGCTCACGCTGAATTGTTTGCTTTGGTTTATGCACAGCTTCACTCGGCTTCCTTAGTTGCCTCCCAGAGACAGCAGTGTACAAATGCAGACATATCGTACATCTCTGAACAAAGACACAACTAAATTAACAACAAAGAAAAGGGCTGGAGAGATGGCTCCATGGTTAAGAGCACTTGCTGCTCTTCTAGAGGGCCTAAGTTTGGTTCCCAGCACCCACATCAGCTCACAACCACCTTGAACTCCAGCTCCAGGACATCTGATGTATTTCTGTTCATCATAGGAACCTGCACATCCATAGCATACATCCACAGGGACACACACACATATATTTAAAAATAAATCTTATTTCAAAGAAATGCATACATTTAAAAGAAAGTATCATGTTCAAAATGACATACAAACCTGAATACTCCATCACCTCCTCAGGGGATTTGCCCTCTACCTCGCGAGCTATATTATCAATGTCATCTCTCCCATACTTCTCATTCGCTTTAATAAACTGGTTAAAATCCCGCTTAGTCCAGTTTGTGAAACCCTATGGATAAAAAGTTAGGCATCATCAATAGACGATAAATTAATAAATTCAGTTATTAACCTACTTATGTTATATCGCTATCTGTACAGTGATGCAAGCAAAGCAGTTTAACACACTTAGCATGAAACCCTTTATAAAGTTCTGTCTGTAATGTGAACTCAAAAGCTGAGTTTGGAATGTTACAAAATTACTGCTCTTCTGTTTTCAAGGAGATGTGCTTTTCAAGTATTTTAAGTTGATTTATAATCCTAAAACATTGCATAGTCTTAATTCCATATTTTCCAGATGCCTACAACATTAAAATACAATTCTAATATAAATTCTAATGTAAATTCTTAAGTTCTAATGTTTCGGTGTCTCAGTGACTTTTTCCCATGGGTCTGTTCCCACGTAAATTGGGGGGGGGGGTGCATGTATTACATTGAAAGAACACTGAAAGAAAATCCAGAAAGAAGCTGGTAAAAATCTTTTAAATTAAGCCAAACTACAGTGGATAAGTAGTATTCTAGTCAAAATTGTATTCAAAAGGACTAGCAAAGCAGGGCAGTGGTGGTTCACACCTTTAATCCCAGCACTCAGGAGGCAGAGGCAGGCGAATCTCTGTGAGTTTGAGGCCAGCCTGTTCTACAAGAGCTAGTTCCAGGACAGGAACCAAAAAAAAAAGGACTAGCAAGATGGAAGAGCAGTTGAAACTGCCACCACACAAGCGTGGTAACCTGAGCTCCATCCCTGTATCCCACTGTGGAAGCAGAGAACTGATTCTCAAAAGTTGTCCTATGTCCTCTGCATACATACCTCAACATACACATGCCTGTCTCCAAAATAATAAAGTGACTTTTAAAAGATTATATTTATAAATAAAATTTCTATCAGCAGAATATTGCTTAGATATCTGTTTTACACTAAAATATGTAAGAACCAGAGTTTCACGTCATTTCACAATTATTATTCCATCAATGGTAATGTAGCTCAGCTGGCAGAGACCTAGCCTAGCATGGGTAAAGCCCTAAGTTCAAGTCTCAGCAGCATATAAACCAAACATGGTGGCATATGCCTGTAATTCCAATGCTCAGGAGATGAAGGGAAGAGGATCAGAAGTTCAAGGTCATCCTTTCAACTACAGAGTGAAGTCAAGGCCATCATGGGAAACATAAAACACTGAAAAAATAAGCATCAAATTTGTAACATCAGAAAAAAAGATGGCTTAAATTCAACTCCTAGGGACAAAAAACTTGATTATGTCTCTAATTATAAAGTCAATTATCTCGATCGAGATTACATATTCACATTATACTGTATATTCAGAATATATTCTAAGCAATGTAGTATTCAAAGGGCACAACTTTATTTTTGTGCTCAGGAAATAAGTTCAGAAATTAAAAGAAAAGAAAACATGAATATTTAAATGCTTTATTCTGTGGTACTTCTCAAAACTCTGCCAACTGCAATTATCCTTTCAGGCTAAACTTGGTGACTTCCAGGCATTTGTTCAAAAACTTTGAAAGTATTTTGTCAAAATTCATTCAGCAAAATTATATGTTATTAAAAGGAAAAGGACTGCATCCATATATAAATATAAAACTCTTATTTTACTTTTATTAACACATATTCCCGGGACACAGTGTGATGTTGTAAAGCACATTCCACAACTGGCATGTACGTTACCTCAAGCAGCAACCCTTCTTTTGTGTGGGAAATATTCCAAACTATCAGTTACCAATTACACTCGAGAACTGTCTCCTACCGTACCGTGTGCATTGTTCCAAAAAGTGTTGAAGTAATAGATTTAGTTGGCTAAGGCAGTGGTACAACTTTACATTTTGTTTATTTTGCCAAAACTCATTTCAGAAGTGTGATATGAAATTTATTAAACCAACAACGACTTGAAAGCTCTAAGGTGGGAGCCTTCCCTATTTAATGTAGAGCCATTAATTACACAATGATCACATTAAAATGCTTCAGGCATTTCTCATTATTGTATTCAAGTTCTCTCCTGAGAACTCTTGACTTCTTTCAAAAGGGATTTTTCATAAACAAAAAAAAAAATGGTGTACAGTTCAGAGATTAAGACAATCAAAGAAATTAATTTTCAGGTATATATTAGAAATTATTATTTATCAAAATTTAAATATGGACTCACTGACCTTATTGTAATGGGGAAAATATGTCTTAATTTTAATAATTTTATTTCCCATATATATGTTACCCCAGTATTTCCAGAAGGCATGTTCTACTAAGGAAATTTTCTAAAACCTGAAGAGATGTGGTCAAAATATTTGTTTATGGGTATGTCAGATCAAGACACCTGGACCTACACAGTAAAAAGCAGGTATTATTTATGCTTTTTCTATTTGCTGATTAGAAGAAGTTCAGCCACTTAAAATAATTTACTTGTGTAAGAAGTTTGTCCTTCTCTTCAGTCTCTTGTGGTGTAAGAGGTTCAGCTCCATCAATCTTTTTTTGCTCTTCTCTTTGAGCGACAGCTGGATTAGGGCTCTCAGGATTCCTTGGAACCTAAGATCAAAAGAGAAATGATGAACAAACTGATAAGAAAATAATAATGAAGACCAGTGTACATACATATATCAATCTGGGGAGTCCTTTCAACCGTCAACAGTGGAAACTCAGAAGCAGATGGCACACAGGCCTCTCTGCATTTCTACCAGCATGGTATTACCCTAATGAAAACCATTCTCCTACTGTATGGTATAATATTTTAGGACTACAGTCCATTGGTAAATAGATGCCACATTGTATTCTAAGTCTCATTATGCCATAGAACGAAATAAGTCCTTATAATATGGCATTATGTAGAATAAGCACACAATTTGACATTTAAAGTCTAAAGCCCCCTGTTAGTATACAGCAGGATAGGCAAAAATGCACCTAAAGACAATAGCCAATGTTCTGGTCATCTTAAGGTGTGAAAACAATAGAGTGCCTTTATTCACTGCTATAGGCTGTAACCGCAGAGTATTTGATATAAAATGAGTAATCTAGAAGACTGGCAAGATAAAGAAAGATAGAAAGAAATAGAGAAGTTAAGTGTATGTAGAGGGAGTGTATAGTATAGTACACAAACAGCTATGATGGAATCATCATTCGTGGGAGAAAACTTGTACACTGGCAGTGGCCAGCAGAAATAACAACGGTACAGGACTGTAAAAGCACTGACAGCTGAGAAGAAAGCATGAACTGGCACCACTGAGGACAGAAGACCCTCAGATCTTCCACAGATCTATGAGGAAGCCAGCAGTCTTGTACATCTCGAAATGGTAGCTCGGGAGGTTTCAGGGTATCATGGTGTGCACACAGTCCACTGTGGTTCAGCAGCATTGGACGGCATTCTTTGTAGGGAAAGACAAATCTGGGTTCCAGCCTTCAAGTCTTCTAGCACCACTACAAAAATCTGAAGCCATGCCACAGCTCAGTGATTTAAGAGAGCAGGTACAGAACACATGGAGTATGTTTTATAGCGTTCCGCTAAACGTGAAAAAAAGAGGCTTGGCCGTAAGTCTTCCACTGTTTGGAATGCACACATAATATAAATGACTCATTCCCTAGAAATGTCAAATAGAAATACCACAATAAAATTATAACATTTATTAGAGGATATTTTTCTCATTGTTATACCTATTTCCAGACATGGTGGTACACATCTTTATTTCTAGCACTCGGGAGGCAGAGGCAGGTGGACCTTTGTGAGTTCAAAGCCAGCCTGGTCTACAAAGAGAGTTCCAGAAAGTGAGGGCTGTTACACACAGGAACCCTTTCTCTTCTCGGAAAAAAAAAATGCACTGTTATAACTTAAAAGTGAGCATGTTAAAAGTATTGTATCCAATTGTTCTTCAGATAAAAACTTCCCAAATATATATTTAAAAAGAAATGTTGTATATTAAAAAAGCAGATTCATTTGTAACCATCAGTATCAGATAACCAAATCAGAATATATTGAGTCCATTGTACTCTTAGTACTAAAGTAAGTATGGACTGGTTACTGGACACAGTCCTTGCCCATAGAAATTCCCAAACCAGTTCTCTGATTTTGACCCTTATTTAAGCATCCTAGTTTCACCAGGTATGATGGCACACAACTGTGATCTTAGCACTTGGAGGCCAAAGTAGGAGGGTTTCAATTTTGAGGCCAGCTTGGGTCGCCCTTGTAAGTCCAAGGAGAGCTGTGTTACACGACAAGAGCATCTCATAAAACAAGAAAGGAAAGACTGTGTTAGTACACATCCTCTTATCTTAGCAGCTGGGAGGCTGAGGCAGGAGAATGGCTCACGAATAAGACAGACAGACAGGCAGACAGACAGAGGAGAGACAGAAGCAGGGAAGGGGAGAGTAAAAGGGAGAGACAGTTGCAGGAAGGGAAAAGAAGAGAAAAGCAGAGTAGGCGGCGGCATAAAAAAGGGGAAAGGAGATGAAATGAAAGACTGGGTAGTGATTAAAACCTATAAATAAATAAAGTTCTGAGGCGATGGGAGGCAATGACTTTTCTAAACTGGAGCGGTATAAGCAAAGGCATGAGGGCAGAAATGCATTGGGATACACAGGAGTTATATTAGGTATGGGGTATGCCGAGCAGGAGGACACTTACCTAGAATGCATAAAAGCTTGGGTTCTATCGCAAGCACTGGGGGAAAAAAACTGTTAGGACTAATATTGAGAAAAGGACCAAAAACCAAAACCAGGTAGCCAGATTCAGAGGGTCCCAAACTTCATAGAAGACTTCAGATCAAGGGAATAAAGTACCAAAATGCAGCATTTTCAATGTAATCCTTCCAGGAGATGGAGTAAAGTAAAGCAGCTACCAGAGGCAGGAGAGTTTCTGAGCCACCATAACTTGGAAATGAAGTGTAGTGACAAAAGAAATAGAAAAGCACAAACTAAGACTGAAATGGAGGGGCTGGTGGGATGGTAGTTTCATTCAAAATGGCTCAGGAGATAAAGGCACTTGCCAAAGGGCCTGCCTTCCAACTGGGTTCAATCCCTGTAACTCAGATGGAGAAGAAAAGAACTGATTACAGCAAGTTGTTCTGCGCTCCATAGGCACACTGTAGTGTTCTCTCTCTCTCTCTCTCTCTCTCTCTCTCTCTCTCTCTCTCTCTCTCTCTCTCTCTCTCTCCCCTTCTCCCTCTTCTTCAAGATAAAGAAATGAATTAAAAAGGAGCTAGATTCCACGAGACAGTGAAAAACTTCTATTGCTTAGGAGTACAGCGAGATTTCCTAGAAATATGGATTGCAAAATTAAACGTGGCAGCACAAGAACATGAGAGCAGTCGCCTGAAATCAGCTGCCCATAGTTTAACAGGCAGCCCAAAATGACATATTACCAAAGCTCACAAAGTGTATGGAACTTGGTCCATTTGTCAAATGTTTACGTTTGTCCCTAAAGAAATCTTTTTTGGAGACAGCTGTTGGAATGTCCTAAAGCTTTCTTCAGCTTCAAATATGACAAAGCTCTTTCGCTCATGCTCCTACATCGACCACAACTTCCAGGTAACCTGGACCTTTTATTCTGCAGTTAAAATTTCAACTGTCACCCTCTTCCAATGAGAAGACTTTGGTGAACAAGTAAGTATATTAAATATCAGCTCTTTTCATTTGAAAGAGTAATAACATCTCTGAAGATATCTCACAGCAAGGTCAAAGCTTCCAGAAGGAAGAATTGACTCTGCCGGCCACAAAGTGGTTACAGAAAAGCAAATAAATGCTTTTCCCAGCCCCAAGTGAAACAAAACCTTTTCACTAAAAATCCTACCACCTACACTTCTGCTGTCGTCTTGGTGTACTGAATATGGAAGGAGAGACAACTAGAAAATGAAAAGGCTAATAATAATAATAAGCAGGCTCTCACAAACATGCATCACCAACTGTTTCCGAACTAGTGAGCTGATACCAGGCATGATAGTGCATACCTTTAATCCCAGGACTCAAGAGCAAAGGCAGACAGAGCTCTGTGAGTTTGAGGCTAGGGTGATTTACACAGAGAATTCCAGACCAGCTAGCATAGCACAGTGCAACCCTGTCTCAAAACAAAAACACAAACTAGTGAATCCCTTACTAGCCCTCTCCTCAATTACTGTAGACTAAGACTTTGGAGACTCAAAATAGATAAATCATATCCATTAGCTACAGTGTGCTCAGCTATAGACAATACCCATTTCCTCTTAGCCCGTAATCTAACCTGCAGTGGCCAAGGGGAACTATGAATGAAGTACAACACGAAACTATAAACTTATTTAAAACACAGATTCTTTGTTATGTTTTAGAACTCAATTGTATGGGTCTTGAGAGTGAACTTTGTAGATGGCAGTCATGCGGCAATGTCAAAATATTGGACACCCTTGAATGATTATTAATTTAAATAGAGAAAAAAGGGGAAGCAGTTACATTTTTTGAGAACCTATGTGTAGAAAACCTGAGGTAACCCAGACCCAGAAAGGTAAACATGTTATACTCACTCATAAGTGGATATTAGACATAAAGCAAAGGATAACCAGCCTACAGTCCACAGCCCCAGAGAGACTAGGTAACAGGGAGAACACTAACAGAGACATACATGCATCCCCCTGGAAAGGGGAATTAGACAAGATCTCCTAAGGAAACTGAGAGTAGGGAGGGGGAGGAGGGCAGAAGAGGAGACGGAGGAGGGCAGAAGGGGAGGGGGAGTGGAGAAGGGGAGGGAGGAAGAGAACATGAGAGACTGGGGTGGTCGCGATGGGGAAAGACAGAGAGGGAGAGCAAGAAAGGAGGTATCTTGATTGAGGGAGCCATTATGAGCCTAGCAAGAAACCTGGAACTAGGGAAACTCTCAGGAATCCACAACAATGACCCCAGCTAAGACCCTAAGCAATAGTGGAGAGGGTACCTGAACCGGCCTTCCCTATAATCAGATTGGCGACTACCTTAATTGTCATCATAGAGCCTTCATCCAGCAACTGATAGAAGCAGATGCAGAGATTTCACAGTGGAGCACTGGGCTGAACTCCCAAAGTCCAGTCAAAGATAGGAGGAGCGATAATATGAGCAAAGGGATCATGACCATAATGATGACACCCACAGAAACAGCTGACCTGAGTTAGCGAGAGCTCATTGATTCTGGACTGATAGTTGAGGAATCTGTATAAGACCAAACTAGGCCCTCTGAATATGGGTGACAATTGTGTGACTTGGGCAGTATGTGGGGCCACTGGCAGTGGGACTAGAATTTATCCCTAGTGCTTGAACTGGCATTTTGGGGCCCATTCTTTTTGAAGGGATACATTGCTCAAACTAGATATAGGGGGTGAGGCTTAGTTCTGCCTCAAAGTGATGTGTCAGACTTTGTTGATTTCCCATGGGAAGCCTTACCCTCTCTGAGGAGTGAAAAGAGGATGGGGTAGGGAGAAGGTGGAGAGAGTGGGAGGAAGGGAGAAAGTGGGTACTGGGATAGATACGTAAAATGAGAAAAGTCTTTCTAAAAAAAATAAATTTAATAAAAATATATACAACAAGTATTCTCAGTTTAAATACAAAAAAAGAAAGAAAGAAAGAAAGCGAGGGCAGGCTCCCACTCTCTCATGTAGTGGTGGAAGATTGGATTGCTGCTTTCATTCAACCCAGGGCAGAACAGAAAACCATGGCAGCTCTCTACTTTGTTGTTATTCGTGAGTGTTTCCTAATAAATCTTTGCTATCCTTTTATTTGGGCTCTTGGGGATTCACATACTTCCACCTACACAATATCCTAGGTATTTCTTGAGAAGATGCGCCATATAAAGCTATGGTTTTTGTTTGTTTGGTTGGGTTTTCGACACAGGGTTTCTCTGTAGCTTTGGTGCCTGTACTGGAACTCACTCTGTAAACCAGGCTGACCTCAAACTCACAGAGATCTGCCTGCCTCTGCCACCCAAGTGCTGGGGTTAAAGGCATGCGCCACCACTGCCAGCCAAAAATCTTGGGGTTTTTGGGGGGTGGAGGGAGGGGCGAGACAGGGTTTCTGACTGACTGTCCTGGAACTCACTGTGTAGACCAGGCTGGCCTCAAGCTCATGGAGATCTACTTGCCTCTGCCTCTGTAGTGTAGGGATTAAAGGCGTGTGCCACCACCGTCAAGCCTTTTTTTTTAATGTATTTATTGTGTATTCAGTGTTCTATCTGCATTTTGCCTTGCACACCAGAAGAGGGCATCAGATCTCATCATAGATGGTTATGAGCGCCACCATGTGGTTTCTGGGAGTTAAACTCAGGACTTCTGGAAGAGCAACCAGTGTTCTTAACCTCTGAGCCATTTCTCCAGCCCTATCCTTTAGGTCTGCAGATGATTAACGTGCCATGCTGATCTGTCTGTACTCTGAACTCAAACATGAGACCCTTCCAATTAGAGAGATAATCTACCTTAGCTCAAGCCCATAGTTCTTAGGAAATAAGGGAAGAAACAAAGTTCAGAAAGAGCCAACATCCAGAATGTGGTATTTGCCTGCTAAATCCTCTGCTAGGAATTCCTAATAAGACTCACAGCAAATCTTTAGAAAGTGTGGTGGCACTTTGTACTGAAAAGAGCCCAAAGGTAGGAATAGAACAGCAGGAAAAGGGCTCTCCTGCCATCACCAACACCATGCCTGCCACAGTTATGGTTCGTATTGTCAGCACCATTTTTTATTTTCATATTTCAACAGTTTTCTGAGAGATTTTCCTAATAAATGTACTGTTCCTCCTTTAACATCCAAAATAATAATTTGAAAATATAAATCAAGAACTGGAGAGATGGCTGGGTGGTTAGGAGCACTGACTGCTCTCCCAGAGGACCCGGGTTCAATTTCCAGCACCCACAAGGCAGCTCATAAGTGGTTGTAAATCCAGTTCCAGGCAGTATGACACCTTCACACCATAAAATAAAGTTAAATATATCAGAAAATATAAATCAAGGGTCAGTGAGATTGTTAGTGTGTAAAAATGTTTGCCCCAGAAGACTGACAATGTGAGTTCAGTTCTTGGATGTCACGTGATAAAAGAAGAGAACCAACTCCAAAAAGGCATGTCTGACTTCTTCCTGTGGGCATAGCATGCACAGGAACACACACAACGTAAAATTTAAATAATTCTGCAAAATGTAAATCTGTTCATCCTTTACCACTTATAAGGCCTACAACTCTGAGAAAAGTTCTTCATTTGTAAAATAAAGACATAGTTCCTCCAGTGAGGATGCCCATCTAATATTTATACAGAACTTGGAACATCATGAAACACAAGGAATGCTTAGATCAGTATCATTTTGTCACCCTCCCACATCCCTGTTTTAAAAGCATCTTAGGGGGTCATTACTCCAAAGCTAAATTTCAGCCTCTTTGTGAGCAATACATATCTCATGCTCGACCTCTGGAAAAGTGCCTCCTCTTTCCTGCAGAAAACATGGCGTCTCAATCAATATATACAGGCTCAATCCTACATCTAGTAGATCTCGGTTTAAGTGGCAGCTCCTCAGAGAGCACTGCCTTCATCTTCCAGACTGTTTTGTACACCAATTATACTTCCTGGCAGCACCCTTTGTGAGCATTGTGGTGTCTGTTTACTGTATGTCTCTCGCATTATAATCTAAATTCTCAGAGTCTGGTCATTTTCTTTACTCTCGTTATCATTAGTTGTTGTTGTTGTTGCTCTTGTTGGAATCATTCTTATTGCTACTACTATAATTACAATGATTTTCCCACTTGAGTACATAGACGAGCTTAGGGTAGAGGCTGTGGATTAATTATATTTCCAATGGACACTGGTGGTACTGATAGTATCATGTTAAGAGATGAATTGTGTCTATCAGAATGAGATGGAATTTAGTCCTTTCAGTTCCCCTCAAGATGTCCACCAACAACAACTATTTCCTTAGTTACATAGAAATGATCTTCAGGAGGATTAGGAGTAAGTCTCTTAGACTGATGCATTCCAAAGATTTTATTACCCATCACAACAGGCACTGTGTGACACCATGTGAGCCTCTAAAGACCATTCTGAGTCGAAGGAGTCAGGCCCTTCTCCATCAGTTTGCCAGTGTGCTGCACGGACAGATGTCAATTTCATTCAGCAGGGGCACCACAGCAAAGGGACAGTTAACGAGAACAGGCCTGTTCCAGGAGTATGTCTGTGTCCCGTCATGGAAGGAGTCCAGCAGCCAAGTTTATTTATCGCTTTCTCCCGAGTGACTATCACCGCATCTAACACAAAGCAGTGCTCGGTGAACAGGTATTGAACAGTCAGTCCTCCTTTCACTCTTCTTTCTCTAACACTTTCTGGGAGGTGAGGGAAATTAAACAGTAAAGTGCACGAATGCAAACTCCATAGCATCTTTCCTCTTCCTAACTCATTCCCTCGCCCTCCTCTTATACCTCCCCCTCTTCCTCTCTTACCTTGCAGCTGCTTTCCTCCTCTACGTTCTTCCAGCTGGCCACTACCCAAACAATCATTCTGAGACCTGACTCTAAACTGCCTGTAATGAACGGCACTGTTTACATTCTAACTGAGTCTGTGGCCCGAATGTGGTGGGCACTGGAATTCTCACAGGGAACTCACACTATCTCCAAAGAAGGAAAATAAACAGTTCCACCACCTGAGATGATCTTTTATTGCTGCTACTTGACTACCACTTGGCCCACCTCCCAAATGACATGTCACACCACTAATAAACACAGTCCTTATTTAGGACTGCAGAACCAAACAGGGTTATATCACATGCAGAAACAGCCGAGACTATCTGGATAGAGCACAGTATTTAAGAGCACAGTATTTAAAGTCTAATAAGTGGGTTTGAGACAGCAGGGCAACCTCATTATCTACATGACCTTGCACAAAGTAACTGAACCTTGCTGAACTCCAGTTACCTACCAATTACAAGCAGACAATCAAACCTATATAATGAGGTTGTTAGAATCAAATAGAATATATGTTAAATCATTATATAAATTATAAAATATCCTACACTACTGTTTCGTTTAGTACTCAAAATCTAACAGGCAATAAAAGAAGCTGAAAATAATGTTCTATGACCAAGAACAATGATAAACCCCAACAAAGTGCTTTATGTCTTTTTATCTCAATAAGTTAACTATTTAATAACTCTTACATTTTTCATTTTTTCTACACTCTGTTCACTTTCTTTGCAAGTGGTCTCATGTATAAACTGAGCAGTCAAACATGGCTACTTTATTCTGCTACACTTTCCTAAAAATGATTCTTTCTGGTCTGGATTATTATGTCCAAATCTAACCACATTTCTCTAACAATATTTTAACTAGCCCATGTAATATAAATGAATTATCATAAATACATAGTTTCTCTAGGTACATACTAGCTACTAATCAAATACTTGATCAAAGTTCCAACTCTAATAAAGGTGCAACAAAATAAATTTTGAAATATAACTTCCAATTCATAAAACAAAAAATTTCATAAGATTACAATTGTGCTGATACTTTTCTAATTTTCTTTATGTTAGTGATTCTTATACCTCTAGTAAGTCATCTCCATTGACTAAGAAGCCAGTTTCCACGTACAGAATTAACCTGATATTCTTAATTTCTTAATAATGTAGATGCAGTATTACAACCACTAAATTTTAATTACTAAAATTTATAACACATATGCAAAACAGAATTTTCAATTCCAAATATAATTTTATTTTAAAATCATATGACTAATTATCATATGTTTTGATATCTTTAACATCTTCGTGACCATTAACCACCAAGACTTTTATTAACCTATGAGAAATAAGCGCAAAAATACTGTTTCTTAATTCTACTACAAAAAATTATTTAAAAATCATATCATATATCAAAATTTATTTCCAACCACATACTTGTTTTTTTCTACATGTTCTTTGACAATCTGAACACAAAATCTGTTGAAATAACATTATTACAGATGTTACTGTTTTGAAATATTGGAGACCAATTGATTTGATTGGGGATCCTTTTGAGTGACTCAACAGCTTAATCATTACTACTAGTTTAAAAAATTGTTATATGTTCTTATATTCTTTAATATTAGCTAGAGTACATAGTCTATTTTAACTAGTGCTTATTGTATTGTTATATTTTAGTAGCTATGATTTGGCAATAATATAAGAAAATTGCAATAACAAACCATGTTATAAGAGAATTCTATAATAGCACATAAAATATTGAGACTAGAAGAGATGATTCAGTAGTTGGGAGAATTAGATGCTAATCCAGTGGACCCAGGTTCAGTCCCTAACACCAACATGGTGCCTCACAATCACCTGTAACTTAATTTCTAGGGGATCTAACATCCTCTTCTGGCCTCTGAGGACACTAGGCACTCACATGGAGCACAGACATACATGCAGGGAAAAAAATTCATACAAATAAAATAAAACAAAACAATTTTTAAAAGATTATATCACACTAATTTGAAAAAAAATTACCTTATAACCGATAGTCTTTCGATAATAAAGAATTTCCTTTTCCAGGAGCTCAAATAAACGTGGTGGAAAAAATTGAAAATCCTGAACATTTGGCTGTTTTGGAGGTCGAGGAGCCTATGAGGAAAAACTATGTTACATGCATACATACATACTTGTTTTCATGAAGCACAAAGCTGATACAAGTAACTCTAGTGATTTTTATATATGGAAAAATAAATACAATAAAATCCATTCATATGGCTGGCCCATAGCAAGTGCTGACTATATTGTTAAATTTTAGGAACGATGGGGCTGGAGAGATGGCTCAGCGGTTAAGAGCATTGCCTGCTCTTCCAAAGGTCCTGAGTTCAATTCCCGGCAACCACATGGTGGCTCACAACCATCTGTAAAGAGGTCTAGTGCCCTCTTCTGGCCTGCAGACATGCACACAGACAGAATATTGTATACATAATAAATAAATAAACATTTTTTAAAAAAAATTTTAGGAACGATGATTTGGCAATAATATGAGAAGATCTGAATCACAAACCAGATGTAAGAGATTTCTGCAACAGCATATAAAACCTGGCCCTGTACAGTTTTACCTTGGGGATCTTTGGCTCGCTGACACGCAAAGCCTCTCTAAAGTAGGCATCCACTGCATAGCTGGCTTTGCGTTCTCGTTTAGGAGGTTCAATCCACTCCACCATACCAAGCTACACACAAGCAAGAACAAGAGGTTCAGTTACTCCAAATTATTTTCTCAGTACCACATGCAATAAGGCAGTAATTATAAGCAAGTAAAACTTGGTTCATAAATTCTACTTCTACCTGCAAAGTTCTGTAACATTGCTATAAATCAAGTTTAGGAGCAAAGGGGTTTTTTTGCATTTTTTAAAATAATTTTAAAATTAGTTCCTCCTAAATTGAGAATAATTTGCAT
The DNA here is from genome assembly GCF_000317375.1 of Microtus ochrogaster. Classification (NCBI taxonomy): domain Eukaryota; kingdom Metazoa; phylum Chordata; class Mammalia; order Rodentia; family Cricetidae; genus Microtus; species Microtus ochrogaster. The sequence goes on along the minus strand of NC_022026.1, from coordinate 909,070 downwards.
ATTCTGGTTAGTATCTGATGTCAATTTAATTAAATAAAGAGGAATTTTCAAAAAAGGAAGAGAAGTATTGATTCTGGTAACTTTAAACATATAATAGGCCAGGGGAGTAAATGACAAGAAGCACCATGACAGGCACACCTCCTTCACAGCAAAAGCGAAAAATGTTTGAAGGGAACTTTCTAGAAAAGCAAGCTATAGAGGAGTGGGCAAAAGTCACTAGAATCAGCAAGATTCAGATTTGAATCTGAATCGTACCATTTCACTGGTCAGACATCTTGGAGGGTTATTTCTGTTTTCTGTAAAATGAGAACAATTAATACTTACCTTGAAGATTAAATATGACCACAAAGGATCTGAGACTCTAGCTCGGTAGAACCCTGTATGATTAACTTGTGCAAGACCCTGGGTTGGAGCCGCAACATCACACACAATAACATATCTGAAAGTAGTAGCTAACTAGCCAACAGTTAATGTTAAGGTATTACTATTACACATTGAGACTAAAGTTACCATAGACTTGTCTCATTGCAAAACTTACCCCATTATCAGATAGGGAATGAGGTTTAATAGTCAACAAATAAAATTGACAATACAAAGTTTTAGACTCCAAGGAAAAATTTTCTTTTTTCTCTGCTTTCTGTGTTTCACGGTGTTTCTCCATTTTACTAGTGACTTTAAATGAGCCATGGGGGCCTTTAAAAGACTATTAATCTACCATTAATGGTCCCAATATCTTATCTTATCTTAAGGTTGATTTCAATATTTCAGCATAGGCAAAGAGTGGATGGCAAGGCTGCCTGTGTAGCTCAGTAGTCGCACAAATGCTAAGCATGCACAAGACCCTTGGCTCAATCCCCACAACCACTTAGGAAAAACATGGATAATAAAGTAAGATAATGAGGGTGGTTAGAGATCTACAAGTTCTCACTGTGTCTAGAGAAATAAATCTTAATGTTAAGGCTCATAAATCAAAATCTATACAATAGCAAAGAAGAGGTTTATTTTTTTGTTGATTCATAAGATTCAAACCAATGTGCAAAGTTACAAGAAACAATACCATCATTATGCAATCTAAGTCCACAGGGCTGGTGGTGTAGCTCAGCAGTAGACTGTTTGCCTAGAATACACAAGGGCAAGATAGCAAACAGTAAAAGGAATTTCCCAGAGAGAGGCAGGATCCCCAGCACTTCAGAATTCAAACACAGGCTAGCATCTGTTGCAGATGTTGTAAATGAGATTTCTTTTCAAATCACATTTATTTATTTGTGTGTGCATATGTGTGTATGTGTGCATGCATGTTCATGCCATGTCGCACCTGGGAAGATCAGAGAACAACTTTTAGGAGTCGGTTCTCTCCACCATACGGATTCCAAGGACTGAACTCAGGCTGTCAGGCTTGGTGGCAAGCACCTTTCACTGAGTCATCTTGCTCACCCTATAAAGTGAGATTCCTTCATTACAAGAAAGCATAGAGGAAATGACCTTTAATGCCTTCTAATTCTTAGAAGTTAAAAGAAATTAAAATGGGATGCTTAAATAAAATAAATATCCACATCTAGGGCTACAGATGTACGTCAGTGGTAGAGAACTGGTCTAGCATGTAAGAAGCCCAGGGTTTAATACCAAACAAAGAAAGGAAAGAACAGGGGGAGAGAGGGAGGGAGGGAAGGAAGAAAGGAGGAAGATAAATTATGGTTCTTATACCAAAATAAGTGTGTAAGGTGACAGTATTTGGGGGAAAAAAGATTTCATAAATAGTTCAGGAGGTGACAACAGAGGATTCCCACAGAGGAAGCTGGCCTAGGCTAGTCCAATCAGTAAACTCTGGGTTCAAGTGAGAAACTCTGCCTCAATATACAAGGCAGACAACTATCAAGGAAGACATTAGATATCAACCTCTGGCCTCCATACACATGTAAACAGACATGTGCACCCACATTAATGTGAACATACATACACACATATACACACGCACAAAAAAGATTTTATAAATAACATATAATTTAGTCTTTCTAAATTGGAGTAAAATGTATACTTGAAATTAACTTTCTAAAAGTAATTTGGTCATCCAATCTGTATATGTTTGAAAGTGTAGATGTTGAAATTCGAAATAAGTGTTAAAGGTCAATTCTTGAACTTTCAGAAAGAGAATTAATTATACTGAATTGGCTTGTTTTAGACAAAAGCATATTTATACTAACTTATTCAAGTTAAATTATCAAGGATTAATGTCAGCTACCATGACTAAATTTACTAGGCATGGTAGTAAAATAATGTAACTGATTCAATAAATCACATGTGAAAATCTAACTTAACATATAATGTCTAAGATTTATGAACAATATACTATCAGATTTTCAATTCTCTTCAGAAACAATGTGAGCATAATTTATGACCCTATGTAGAAAACATGAATGCATAGAAATAAAATATAATCTCAAATGAGAACTCAAAAATTCTGATTTTGGATATTACTGTTAATAGTAGACATTCAATTAGAAGAATCATTATAATCATTAAAATACATATTATCTGTAAATTATCATGTTTGCTAGAAATGAAAGCATGGGGCAGCTTATTACATTACACATACACAAGTATTTTCTAACACTAATCTTACTTTAACTGAATGGGGTTAGGGATGTAATTCAGTAGTATAGGATGTGCTGAGCATGAGGAAGTCCCAACACTGAAAAAAAGGAAGTTTCAATGCTATTTAGGTTCTATTAATATTTTTCCACTTTATAAAAGATTCTTAGTACCAATAACCCATAGGAATAATTGGAGAGTAAATAAAATTTATATCATATAATTAGATCTAAAAAACATATTAGGCAGACAATTTCTACCCTGTACAGAAAGGCCATCACCTCCATCTAAGCAGGATAAAACACAAAGCGTCCAAGATTGCAAATAAAACAGACAAATATAAGTCAAGGAACAAAACCTATCAGAGGCGAATGATGGCAAGAAAGTATTGTCAGTATAATGGATGTGATGGAATTTAAAATGATTCAGCTCTCAGTTTGCAGTAAAATCAAGATCTAAAAAAGTGTTTCTCTTTAATGAAACATTATTCCTATAAATTCAAGAATAAGGTTTATGGAACAATTTGAGCAATAATAATAATAATAATCAACTGTATTGTAAGTCAAAATAAATAGACATGAATCTATAGCAATTTAAATAAATGAGGACATAAATAATTAACAGAGTAGGGGTATCTTCCTCTTACATAAATTCCCAAGTAGGAATTATAGATGAAATGAGGAAATGGCCCTCAGGTAAACATCGTAACAATAACTCCCCCTACAGATGCTAAGATCATCACATACAACTTTGAAAATATCCTTCCTAAGATAGTTATGAATTACAAAAGTAAAAATACTAAATTCATAAGAGAGAAATTTGGCAGATGCCATCCACTAAGTGAAAAAGGTTAACATCACCCATAAAGATTGGTTAAGATCATTGATGGTCTGATAATATGTTCAGGACACAACATCCCTTCTGGGATATTCTTGCCAAAAATGCATAATCTCAGTAAAATCCTTAAAAACTGTCAGAACAAACACAAAGCAAGAGACGAGCTACGAATAATTGATGAGTGCTTTTCCAGAGTGTCCAGGTCATGAAAGAAAAAAAACTGGAGAACTAACACAGACTAGGAGAGCCAAAAAACATACACAGCAAAAACAGTAATGTGGGATAAAAAATGAAAAATAAGCTACAAATGGGGAGAAAATATTAGTAAGAGACAAATTTGATTAGACCATTATCGAAAACAAAGTATCCAAATATTGGCACTACAAGAAAAAACAAAACAATTCAGCTGAAAAAATAAACTGGACAAGACTTTAAACAAAGAAGACAAAGAGATAGTAGTTAAGGATGTGGAAAATATGTTCAACATGTCACCAAGAAATTTCAGATTAAAATAAGAAGAAAACCCTCTACACCTGTAAGAAATAGAGAAGGGAGCAGCAGAGAACAAGGGATTTGAGGGGAGAAGTGGGAAAATGGAGGGATCTCTAGGGAGGCAGAGGGTGGTTAATACAGAAGGAGGGAGGAGGGTAAAACAACAGTAAGGGGATCGGAAAAAGTCATAAAGAATCATACATCAACTATCTATCTAAAAATACCTCTAATACTTGTTACATCTGTTTATAAAAATCCATACATAGCTTAAATGAAATCTTCCCATCTCAGTTGGCAATGTTCCCTCAAAGAGGCATAAGCTATCTAATAAAATCCCCCAAATCAAGCATGAGAATCCCTCTTTTGAGTTGTTGGTCAGAAGGGCCCAAGAGACTCCCAAAATATTGCAGGATATTGCTATTAACCTTGTTACCCCCTAGAAGTGAAAGATTAAGTCCCTATTGCTGAAGGTGCCTTGCACATCAGACACAAAGCCCGGAGATTCCTGAATTGGAAATGAATGCCTCCTCCCTGAGGAGTAGCTTTCATGGTACCAAAAGGTGCGATGCAAACGTCCAAAGGAGGGAAGCAACCAACATTGCTACTCAGCTATGACATCTGTGAACCACAATGATGACCAGCATTGTGCAATAGTAGTGGTATGCAAACCTTGGCAGGAACCAACTGTTAATTACTTGGACTTAAGACTCACTCAAACATGTCTGGTATTAGAAAGTTAGCCAACTACACAGGGCTAGTGAAGCCATTGATCTTTGCAGAGACTCAAAACCACCACTTTACTAAAGCAGCATAAATCCTAACTGCATTCTGAATATTTCTTCTTATACACACAGGTAAAAGTATAGGTATCTGGGGCTGGAGAGATGGCTCAGAGGTTAAGAGCACTGGTTGTTCTTCCAGAGGTCCTGAGTTCAATTCCCAGCAACCACATGGTGACTCAATCATCTGTGATAAGATCTGGTGCCCTCTTCTGGCCTGCAGGCAGAACACTGTAAACATAATAAATAAATCTTAAAAAAAAAAAAAAAAGTATAGGTATCTGACAAGAGTCGTACAGCCTAGTCTCAGTTCAGCATCTGACTAACCACTAACCGTCCAGTGGGTTTCCTCAGGGCAAAGCACCCATGTAAATGGATTCTCAGTTGGCAAGGACCAGTAGACCATGGACCAGCAGAGAAATTTGCAAACTTCATGCTGCTTGCAGGCTCTTTTTTCTCTCACTATGTTGTTGATTCTTTGGGCAGTTTTTAGCTTTACTTTCTCAATCACACATGCAACAGCTGTAATTTTTCCTTGAAAGTCTCTTCTTTCTCAGGTGTTTTTCCCTAAGATTCAGCAGGAAGCTAAAGCTCCTCAAATTTCTTATCTAGTATTACTAAACACAACTCCTAATCCTGGGAACTTTTCTGACTTAGTAGAGATAGTTAGGTATATATGAGAAAACACCACTGGAAACATTAACCATGTCTCACCGTCCTGGAAAGGAGAACAAGGCACACACACACAGAGAATAGAAAAAAGGCCTCGGGAATATACATAGTGGCAACAGTTGAGAGTAAGTTCCCTGGACACAAGGCACATAAAATTAATGATAAGATCTAGTATGACTCAATAGGAAAATGCATTATAAAATATGGGCTAGAGAGATCCATCTTTACCATACATAGGAGCGTATATCTTTACAAAGTATAGTGCGATGGGAGGAGGGTACCTTATCAAAATCTGCCTTTTACAGGGAAATTGAGACATGGCACCCTCTTATAGAACAAGAAACTGTATAAAACTATATCTTACCGATATAAAAGAATTGTTTGTATTTGAATACTGTTGTTCTTAAAGCACTGTACCCATGTCTATTACTTTTTAACTTTGTAACCACAAGTAGCAGCCGCTGAGATAAGTGCTGCAGGAGCCGGATATGTCTGGCTCCTATTTAGCCAAGTTTACAAAAATGCTAAACTCTGTGTCTAGAATAAGGTTAAGTAGGAGGTGAGAAAGTGTGTTTGGGAAGCATAAATGGGAATGATGGGAGCTTTTATGATGATTACAATGTATTTCTTCAAAGTAAAAAAAAAAATAGGAGCCAATAATAAAACTGTTCATGTAAGCCTGGTAGGAAAACAAAACTCTGTTACAGTATAAGCAAAGATAGCTCAAGCTTTTTGGGGTCAATTGAGTGCAGTCCACCTGGTAGTCAAGACTTTTTCCTTGAGCTGACATCCCTTCTCTGTCTCAGGACCTGAACCGGAGCTGAGGCTGGACCCCAAAAGCTATCATCCTGCATCAAGGAAATATCTCTTTGCAACAGACATAGACCATCATAGAAAACCACAACCAACCAAATCGAAAAGTCGTGGAGCCTAGTTCCGACTGATATGTGTACAGCACAACTCGTGCACTGAGGCTCAAAAAGCATTTCAGAAGAGGGAGAGAAAAGATTCTAAGAGCCAGAGGAACAGAAAGTGTGCTGTGAAATTGCGTCTCCTAGAAATGTCAAAAAAAAAAGCTCCACCGATGACGTTTCACTAGCATAACTGCCTAAATCCAAGCTGAACACTGATGACATCAATAGGCATGGCAATGCAGGCCAGGAGGAAGCTCATGTGACCTCAGCCCTACACAAAGAACTATAAGCGACTAAGGAATGCTGACAGCAGGAGAAACAGCCTTGCCCAGGCACCTGGCTGATTATTCAACACCAAATGGTCAGCCCTGAAAGCATACATACAAGTTACATTAGATAGACTGGGCAGGTTGTATTTATATATTTAAGAAATTAATTTTAGCCGGGCGGTGGTGGCGCATGCCTTTAATCCCAGCACTCGGGAGGCAGAGGCAGGCGGATCTCTGTGAGTTCGAGACCAGCCTGGTCTACAGAGCTAGTTCCAGGACAGGCTCCAAAGCCACAGAGAAACCCTGTCTCGAAAAACCAAAAAAAAAAAAAGAAAGAAATTAATTTTAAAGAGAGCAAGGAGGGGCATATTGGGAGTAAAAAGAGGAAAAATGATGCAAATATAATCCCAAATTTTTTAAAAGTAAAAATGCAAATTAAAATAATAAGAAGTCACTATACACCAATTAGAAAAGTGAAAATCCAATATTTCAATGCCACCAAGTACTGGAAAAGATGTGGACTGAGTTTTCATTCACTGCTGGGAGAATGCAAAATGGCATAGCCACTTTGGAAGAAAGTCTGGCTGTTTTCTACAAATGTAAACTTACTTTTCTTATAGGATTCAGCAAGCATATTCCCTGGTATTCCCAAAGGAATTTAAAAAAAAAAAAAACTTTTGTTTTTAAAAAAAATCCTGCAAACAGATGTATACAGTAGATTTATTCATAACCACCAAACCTTGGAAACAACCAAGATGCTCCTTAGATAAACAGCGGGGCGTTCAGAATGTCAACTCTCTCTCAGTGCTCAAAGGAAACGAGCTGTTGACCCGTGAAGAAAGACCGAGGAAACTGAAACCCTAAATGAAAGAATTCAACCTCTAAAAGACTTCATTTAATGGTATGACATTCTGAAAAATGCAAAACCATGAAAACAGCAAATAAAAAAAGATGAATCCTTGCAAGAAGCCCAGTGAAAAATGGCGGGGGTGGGGGATGAGTAAAGCACAAAGGATTTTTTTAGGCAGTGAAAATACTTAATGATAGATGGTAGATATCTACGCATTTATTAAAAGTCTTATAATATGCCACTCTAATAAAAAGAACTCTGTTGTAAATGATGGATTTGGAGTGACAGTGATGTGTTAATGTACGTTCATGATTGTAACACGTGTACCACTTTGGCACAGGATTGGAGAGGAGAGGTGTATGTCAGAGGCAAGGGATATATGTTCTTCCCATTTAACTTTGTTGAGAACCTAAAATTCCTCTTAAAAATAAAGTCTTGTTTGGTTGGTTTTTTGGGGTTTTTTTTGTTTTTTTTTTTTTTTTTTTTTTTTTTTGGCTTAGTTTGGTTTGGTTTAGTTTTGGGTTTTTGAGACAGAATCTTTCTATGACGTAGCCTTGGCTGTCCTGGAACTCACTATGTAGAACAGGCTGGCCTCACAGAGATCCATTTGCCTCTGTCTCCCAGGTTCTGGGATTAAAGGCATATGTTACCACACCCTGCTAAAGTCTAGTTAAAATGATGCAATTTGGAATCCTAGAATGAAGCCCCTGGAACAGCAAAAGAACATTAAGGTAAAAAATAGATAAATAAATAACTCTGATGGTAATTTCTTATATTTCAATAATTAAAGTAACACATATATTATTAGCACTAAACTATTATTTTTGCTATTTTTCCATTCATCTAAAGTCATTTTAAAATACAAAGCTTAAAATTACTGCTTAAATTCCAGTTTAAGCATACAAAACATAAAACCTTCACTTCTTCAACACTGATATCTATGTCGTATATCACAAGGCATTCTTTTTCAAAGGACTACATATAATAAAGCCCTCGTGGCAATTAACTGCTAATGTGACATTATGCTCAGTTTATATTAACTGTGATCACAAATCTGTTTTTATCTGGATGAGATCTAAAATCATGTGGGACACTCTTGGGGATGTATGGTGAGATCAACCTTTGGGGATGTAGCATGTTGGTGAGATCAACCTTTGGGGATGTAGTATGTTTGAGATCAACCTTAGGGGATGTAGTATGTTTGAGATCAACCTTTGGGGATGTAGTATGTTTGAAATCAACCTTTGGGGATATAGTATGTTGGTGAGATCAACCTTTGGGGATGTAGTATGTTTGAGATCATCAACCTTTGGGGATGTAGAATGTTTGAGATCAACCTTTGGGGATATAGTATGTTGGTGAGAAGTCCAATGGTGGGCACTATCGTTACCTGGGATGGGATCCTGGAATGTATAAAAAGGAGGAAGGGAGGCAGTAAGAAGGTTAAATCCATAAAATCATATGCCTCCAAACCTGACAATCTGAGTCTAATACCAGGAACCCACAAGATAGAAAGAGAGAACTGACTCCCACAAGTTATCCTCTGACGTACACACATACACACATGATTTTTTTTTCAAGACAAGGTGTTTCTCTGTAGCTTTGGAGCCTATCCTGGAACTCGATCTTATAGACCAGGCTGGCTTTGAACTCATAGAGATCCATCTGCCTCTGCCTCTGCCTCCCAAGTGTTGGGATTAAAGGCATGTGCCACCATTGCCTGGCACATAATTCTTCTTTTAAATGCTAATTTAAAGGAAAAGGCTAGCTGACGAAAGCATTTATCATTGCCTTCCTCCTGACTGTGATTGCAACAGGGTCAACTGTTTCAAGCTTCTACTACCTCGCTCCACCTGCCATGATGTACTCATTGTACAAAACAAACAACCATCCCTTCTTTAAGTTTCTTTTTGTAGATATTTTATTATTTATAAATTAGGGGTGTGTGTGTGTGTGTGTGTGTGTGTACCTACATGTAAACAGATACACAGATGACAGAGGTGACAGGTCCCCTGGAACTGGAGTTATAAGAAATTGTGGGCCTCTAGACGCAGGTGTTGGGATTCCAATCCAGGTCCTCTGGAAGAACAGTATATGCTCTTAACCCTTGAACCATCTCTCCAGTCCCATTTAAGTTGCTTCTGTCGGGGAAGTTTATAACAACGAATAGGAAAAGCAACTATGACAGTCGCTGCCAGATGCTGTTCTAATTACTTCACAAATATTAACCCATTTCCTTATGAGGATCACTCTGCGTTCTTACTCCATTCTCCCTTTGTTACATGAAAAAGCTGAGTACCCAAAGTCATTTCCCTACTAACAGAGATGAGATTTCAGCTTGAGTTTCAGGACTCAACCACGTTCCTGTCCTTACTTTCACTAACAAAGTGAAACTAAAAACACCTTGAGCATACCAATCTAAAAGTAATCTGAAATCCAAAATGCTCCAAAATTCCAAATTTTAAGAAAAGTTTTATAATATTTCTGACTTCAAATTGGCAGATCAATTACAGCTCTGTAAATATTCCAAAATCAAAAAGACTCCAAAACATGAAACTCTCTGATCCAAAATGTGGGGAAAGCATACTGAGCTGCAGTGACGACAGCAATATGACCATCATCATATTAAAGCAAATTAGACTCATGATTGACCTTGAACTATATGAATGATTGTGTTGTTGTATAGATTTTACAAGGAAAAGTGAAAATTTGACCATTGAATGACTGCAAGAATAAAGTTACCTTCTGTTTTTCTCTATAATCCTCTCCTTCAAACTTGTACAAACTTTGTTCAGGGTCCATTCTAAAAGTTCTTAGAGAAGATTCTCCCATTTTCTGCATGCGTTCATTCATCTCAGCAGTCTGAAGTTGAATATGTTGAAATGAGAAAATTATCAGTAAATTAA
>NC_022026.1:895434-897985 GCF_000317375.1 Microtus ochrogaster | reverse complement strand
CCACACACACACACACACACACACACACACACACACTCACACACAAAATAGTCCTAAAATTTTAACTTGTCTCGAGTATTTAAAAAAATTAAATGTTCCGTTCCCAAATATTTTCACTCAAGGCTTCTTTAAACGACATTTATCAATGAAGATGCAGCTATATTATAATTTCCATTGAGTATCTCTAATGAGAGAAATAGCTAATGCTATCATAAAGGCAAAGTTAAACCAAAACACTCTTTGCATATTGATATAAAGCACAGTAACACAAGATTGCTCTATTACCTTTAAAACAAAAGCGTTTTGAGAATCAATTTGATTTTGAGAACCAAATGAAAAATTCAATAGTTTTTTATTCCCAAAGGTTCATGAGCTGCAAGTTTGGTCCCCATTGTAATGGTATTGAATTGGTGGAATGTCAAAAGATGTTGACTATATGTTTAAGAGAGATTAAGGGTTTTCCCTCAGGAGTAATTGAGATCTCAGAGGCCTGCTTTCTTGGTCTTGTGAGACTAGATTTTCATGACAGTGGGTTGCTATGAAATCAAGTCAGGTTCTTCTGCACACACACTCCCACCATGTAATGCTATCCTCCATAAGGCCCTTACTGGAAGACAAGACTAGCACTAGGCTCTTGCACTTTCAAAAATCTCTTATCCCTATAGTCGGCTTCAGGTACTATGTTATAGGAAGACCAAAGCAACTGAGACAATCTCGAACATGTTTTAAAAGGACCATAGATCTACAAAATCTACACAATGATTAAGTGAAAAGACAAACAACCCAGTTTTGTTACCAAGTAAATTATGGGGGAAATACACAAACAGAGGATGAGTATACGGACAACATAAGGATCAATTGCAATGTACAGACTTTACTTTTTAAAAATAAAAAGGAAAATATTTCTTTAAGTACAACAAACTAGCTATGTAACACTTAAAATTGGAGTAGTTATTGGATATTAAATATCTGATGTTATTAAAAACGTGTTTCTGGTGGGGCAAAGCTGCAATGTCTTTTGTTTTTTTTTAGTATAATTGGTGATAAACACATGGAACTCATTACACCATTCTATCTACCTTTTCTTACGCTTGAAATTAGCTATCATTTGCAGTGGAAAGGGCACATTAGACACACAATTGCAATACTGTAAAACCACTTAGGGTGATTTGACAAAGAATCACCTTAACGTTTCACACAATGTTTACAAAAGACTTTCCAATAGTGCACCGAATCTTAATACAGTGCAAACAAAAAAATCACAAAATGCAGTCTTTCCATGTGCAATTACATACAAAATGGAGAGTGTTTGAGTAAAATATTTTCAAGAAGGCATAAATCACTTAATCTTAAATGGTGTGCCTAGTGTCACTGAGCTAAGAAAAGTAAAGCCCTACCCTATGCCTGCAAATACAATTCTACAAGTTCTTAGGAAGAACCTTGTCTGAAGCATGCAGTTCAGCAGAAATACAACATGTATGGGGAAATATGTGGATTGTAAATAATCCACCTTGAAAATACAATGCTATTTTGAACTAACCTTCTTTTCCCCTCTCTCCAGAATGGTTGTAATATCTTCATCTGTCAGCTCACTTTCTTTACAGGCAAAAACATGGGTGGCTCCATGGCGGATCATTTGCAACATTTCCTCTTTTGCCAGCTTGTTAGATTGTTGGTCAATGAGTCTTCCTGATAGCAGATAAAATTTAGAAACATATTCAATTCTATGTCAAAGAAAGTACAATATAATGGTTCTGATCAGACACAACTGAATTAAATCATACATAAAGCAGCTTTATGAGAAACGTTTGTAGCTCGAATTTTAATTGGTCTTTTTAATAAAAAACGCGAGTCAGATATTAGGAGGTGAAAGCTGAAAGATCAGAGAAACAGAGCAGCCAGCCGCTAGTTCTTACCTCTACGAAGTCCTCAGACCGAATGGGGTATCCCGTCTCTAGGACTTCTCAGATGAATGCCTTCTCTAAGAAACCTCAGACTGATTTTTGAGCTCCTGTCTGCTCCCATTTTATATTCTTCCTCCACCCAGCCATATCCCTTCCTGTCTCCACCTCCTTAGTGATTGGATTAAAGGCCCACAATTCCCAAGTACTGGTATTAAAGGTGTGAGCCAAGACCTCCTGGCTCTGTTTCTCTTTTAGACTGCCTCAATCTATGTAGTCCAGGGTGGCCTTAAACTCGCAGAGGCTTCTGCCTCCAGAGTGCTGGAATTAAAGGTGCGTGCCACCATTGTGTGGCCTCTGTGGCTCTCTCTGATCTTCAAGCAAACTTTATTTGTCAGATCACAAACAAAATATCACTACAAACATTGGTGAGTTTAGTGTTATTTATTTAATAAACGACTACCAGGCCCAGCACCCCTCCCCAACCCTGCCCTGCTCTATGCTAGGACCAGTGCTCAAGAACAGTTTTAAGCTCCTACTCTAAGGCTACCCACCCAGAGCAGTGAGTGCCTGCCTCCCGGGCAGGCCTCAGGGTCCCCTGTAAGGGAGCCCAGGCACCTTCAGCTCCTGCGCCAGGCTTCCTGTGCTCT
>NC_022026.1:878241-888091 GCF_000317375.1 Microtus ochrogaster | reverse complement strand
GGGGAAGTGGGAGGAGTGGGAGGCTGGGAGGAGGCGGAAATTTTTTTTTCTTTCTTAATAAAAAAAAAAAACGACTACCAGTTTTTCTATCGCATTTTCTAGTTCACTATTTCAGTTAAAAACCCAAGTCAGAAATACTTTTGTTGTGTTCCAATCTTGTTTTCCAGATAACGTCTCCTATGGACAAGATTCTCTAGTGTGTATTTGTTAAAAATTTCCAGAAGCCAATATTTATCTGTTAAATAGCATAAGGTACTGCAAAAGTCATGTCATTGGCATTCAACTATAACCTAGTAATCTTATGCCGTATACTGAAAGAGTATGCTTAAATATGAACGGTTACAGCAGGCCTGGAGGGATGGCTCAGCCGCTAAAGGCTAGGCTCACAACCAAAAACATAAGAAAGATTACAAATGTATTTTCAAAGATTATTTACGTACAAGTTACATTATACAGATTGAGAAGTTTATACATTTATACATTTACAAATACGAATACAATAAGAATCAACTTTAGAAGAGGCCATTGATTTGAAAGAGCAAGGACGGGTATGCATATAGGGGGTTTGGAGGGAGGAAAGGGAAGGAAGAAATGGAAATACATTAAGCTAAAAAATCAAAGGGAACAAAGATTATTGAAAAGTAAACTCCTCTGAAGGAAATTAAAAGTGTTTTTCTCCTCCCCAAATTAATGAAGCCCACATAGCAATACCTTGCTGGATAACAATTGAATCAAGTCTCAGTTTTATCTCGGCTCTCTCTACAATCCTCTCTTCCACTGTGTTGTCAGTGATGAGACGGAAGACGCGTACCGGCTTCTTCTGGCCAATGCGATGTGCCCGATCCTAGCAGAAAGAGTCCCACTGTAAGATGCTGAAGACTGCAGGCAAGACAGACATAGAGCTACAATGCTATAAATATCCACAAATAAAACTCCGACTTCAATCTCTTTCTATGCCTGTCACTTGTGAAAGGTGGATAATGAATGTTAAGAATGTCCAAATCCTTCTGGGAACAAAGAAATCTCAAATTGTGCTGTGCTACTACTGGGAATCTTCTAGAATTTCATAAGGCAAATCCCCTTTAAGATGAGGACAAAAATGTTACTAAGTAACTTTCACTAAATGTGACCACATCTAGGACAAACAAGGTGTTTTTGCAGTCAGGAACAAAGTAGTTCCCGAGGGCTGCTACATTGACAAAGTCTGCTTTATCTCACATCCATCAAGCCGTTCTTTCTGCTTACCAAGGCAATTCTGGGATACATAGTAAAGGCTCATAAATATTAATGAGATCTTCATAATTTTACTATACTAGAATTGCTCCGATGGTTTATAATTAGCAAAGGGGGCAGGTGGCAAATTCTGGCAAAATATAAGCATGTGGGGCGGGTGTATTTGAAATGCAGAAACTAACAGAACGAAGGGGAACAGAGAGGAGGTGGGGAGAAACAAAGAAACGAGGTAGCAGACAGTCCTTGTAGTAAATACAAAAACACTAGAGTCCGATAGCCAGTTTTTAAATGAAGCACATTCAAAGATCATTCAATGCTCTACAAGTATCTAAAACTTTAAACTCCAAACAACAGTCTCTGAATGTCCAGGCTATGATAAATGGTAAGAGAAACAGCTTCGTGGGTGGGGGTGTGGATGTGTGTGCGCGCGCGCACACGCACAAAATTATTTGCAAGGGTAGAAAGATGGTTTAGTGGGGAAAATGCTTACTGCTCAAGCGTGAGGACCTGAGTTTGAATCTCTAGCAGCCACATAAAAGCCAGGTATGGCGGTGCACACTGGCAACTCTAGAACTGGGAGACTGAGACAAATGGATTCAGGGTCGGGGGCAAGGCGGGCACACTGGCCAACCTTGCAAGTCAAAGTGGCAAGCTCCAAGCTCAGTAAGAGAACCCATCTCAAACAAAGACAGAGAAGCAATTGAGGAAGACATACTCATGTTATCTCTAAGCTTCTAGGTATGCCCTCTCAGGAGTGCGCATGCGCACAAATGAACACAGGCACACAAGCTTTCCAGGGACGTCCTCAAACAGCAGTTTTCCTTTTTCATATTTTTTACCCTCTCTTCCCAATTATTTTATCACAAGAGTGAAAATTTGACCTTTTCTAATTTTAGTACGAAAGATTTCTTTAACAAGGTGTAACCATGCAGCCCCAGCTGTCCTGGAACTCACTATGTAGGCCAGGTTCACTCAAACCCAGAGTGCTGAGATTAAAGGCACACACCACCACACCTAGCCTCAAGAGTTTAATATATATTTGTTACAAAAAATAATGAGATTTCTTGTTAATCCTTATTAAAACAAACTAAGGAAGCCTCCTCAATACTCAAGAATAGGAAAAAGCTGATATCTCTATTCTATGATGAAAGCAAAAATGTAGACCTTTAAGTTTTTGCACTTATATTTGAGATATATATGCTGATTTTCTTCTTTTTTGTTTTTGCAATTAAATGAGCAACTTTAATTCTAACTTCTATGAAATCTCTCCAAAATCATACACTTTAATCATTCATTGACTTTGTGCTATATAAACAATAGTATTCCGAGCTTCAGTAATTTCCTGGTATTGTTAAAACATTACTAACCATAGCTTGTAGATCAACCTGTGGATTCCAGTCTGAATCATATAGGATAACCACATCAGCACTTGCCAAGTTAATTCCAAGACCTCCAGCCCTTGTACTCAGCATAAAGATGAATTTGCTGCTATTAGGAGCATTGAAGGCCTCTATCGCTCCCTTTTTAAATTAACACAGGAATATAAAAAGAGAAAATGGATTACATTCGAAATCTTAAGAAACAGAAAATACATGTATACTTAATATGTAATAGTCTCCATAACCTAATACTTTATAATATTCTTCAAAGCTATACTGTGTAAGCAGCTGGAGAAAAGAGGTTTTTCTAAAAGAGTTTGAAAATATTATCCAATAGAGACAGAGAGCAATCATACAAACAAGTTTAACTAATCAAATAATAATTCATTTGCATTCTTTGAAAATAATAGTAAAAGTGTTCTAATTGATTAACAAGTGAAATATAACTTTGAGTAAAATGATAAAAATATCAATATCATTCCAAGGCCTGATAAACAAGGTGTGGGTAAGGTCAATCAAGAGAGAGAAAAGTTGAGAAATGCAAAGGACAGTAAGATGATCAATATCACTACTATGACAAAGGTAAAATTGGTAAATAATCAGAAAAATCAGAATAACATGTTTAGGGATATTTAGTAAAGAAATCTAGAAATTAATATATTGTTAACATCCTCTATACAAAGATCTGATAGAAATTAATTAGGAAAATGCTGACCAGTAGAAAAAGGAACCTGAAAAGTGAACTTCAATTTACAGAATACATATATGTGTATATATATATACATATATATAAAGCAAGAATAATGTTCATCTCTCACTAGTAATAAAATAGATGCAAACAAATAATATAATGACATTTTTAAGGATAAAAAAGGATGATACTCAATGTTGATGAGGGAGCAGAGGGATATTGCTTCTGGGGGTGTAAATTGGAACAATCTTTCTGGAAAGCAATTTGGCAACATGCACCAAGAGCCTTAATAATGGTCATACCCTTTGACCCAGTAATTCCACTTCCAGGAACTTATCCTAAGGAAATAATGAGAGATGTGCACAAAATTTATGTATAAGGACTTTCACTGTAGCATTATTTACAACAGTGAAAACTTGGAAACAACCTAAACCATTAACAACAAGAGGACACATTACATAGAGTACTACATCATTAAGGTTAAATATTTTCCTAAAACTATTTATAATGATTATTTATACTAACAAAGCACAATATAATCCTGATTAAAAGTACCAGAATACTGATATATATATAATATATTATATATATACTATATATATGTATGTATTATGTAGTATGGTATCAATTTCTTACATATTATTTCCCATAAAGATTTCCCAGAGAAAACTGATTTTGCAAATCTCCCTCAGTACTCATATATTACTTGTATAGTCACAAAATGCACATATATGTTAATTCAGTAGACACATATGGTCTAAGCTCGAGGCAGATAAGGTGACTAGCATTACCACAGTCGGTAGGGCATGAAACTGTACAGTGTAGAATACAGTAAGATTGGTGATAGACACGGTGGTGCAGAGGAAATAGCAAAAGCCTGAGAGTGAAGCATAACTCAGCCATGTATATATATCTGAGACATGAGCCTTTACCGTCTCTGACACAATTTTGTGTGGCAAAAATCCTATCAGCACCTTATCCAGACTACTGGGATCATTTGGAACTTTAAGGTGCCTGGCTTATAGTAGCTGCTTGATAAATGTTAATCCCTTTCCCTGTAAAAGTGAGGCCACTTAAGTCAGAGGATGACCAGAGGCCTAAATAGCTTATTTATCCATAGGGAAAGAGGGAATGCCAGAATTATTAAGGGGGATCACTATTGCTGATAGACAGAGTAAAGAATGAAATGTATTGGGAAAAGACTTGAAATTATTACATAAACAGGACCTCTCCCAGGGAAAAGAAAGAATGGCTCTGACCTCTTTGTATCATATTTGATGCATGTAATTCAAAATCTTTGAATGGAAAACAATATTTGGAGAGAAGAAGAAGGAGAAGGAGATTTATTTCTATATCACTAGTAATGAGCAGGGAGATAGGTCAGAAGTGACACAACTGGCATTTTGAGGTGAGATGATGCCTACTAAATTCTGCCTGGTGTCTTCTCCATTCTAGCAAGAAGAGTCAATCTCAATCATCTTGAACAGTATTAGAGGTGCTATACTTAATGAATAGGTTCTCAGAACTCAGCCAACAAAAGCTTCAAGTCACTGTCTTAGAGGACTTCAAACTATAAGGTGGGAAATAATTGAAGCATTGAAACATTTTTTTATGTGTAAAAGTTATGGCAACTGTTTCAATAGGTAGTCAAAGGCCCTTAACAAAGAGGTCTTTGAGCTGTTGGCAACATTATACTATGTGATACCCAGGCTTCAATAAGGGCGCGAATAAGAGACAGAAAACTATTTCAACGGAAGGAGAAGAACACGGGCTGAGATTCCCACAGCCTAAGAAGATGCCCTGAACATATACAAAGACCTGTGGCACACAGGATATAATGTACTGTGTATTTTTCAACTGTTTGTTTGCACCTATTATATCCACCAGTCTTCACAATGTCACCAGAAAGAAGCATTTAGTATTAATTTTATCGTTATGATATTAAAGATACTGAGGCTTGCAGAATTAAATGAAAATGGTGGAGTTAATACTAAAAGTCAGGCCTTCAAACCAAGTTCTGTGTAGTTTCTACTGTACCATAAAATTTTGTTCTTTTGCCCAGAGCATGAGTATTGACTTAAAGAAGAAACCAAAGACAGAGACCTAAAGGATCACATAAAAGAGAGAAAGAATTAGCAAAGCTGTCAACAAAGTGAAATAGTAGGTTAAAAATGCCTTTGACCCATGACATTTGTGATGGATAATAATAATAAAGACTTGCAAGAATTTCCAAATCTGAGGAAGACATTGGGTACGTGTACTTACTCATGCTCACAAACCAACATTTTGGTGTCCTAAAATCCCAAACTCATAAGTACCTACACCTACTTTGTTATAACTTCATTTTTACAAAACCCACCACACTTTGTTATAACTTCATTTTTACAAAACCCACCACAGTCAAGACTGCTTCTTAAGTCAATATTAAAGTTAGTTCATCATAAACCAGCAAAATATCCACCATTAAACTCCATAAATGCCAAGGGTCTACAGCAGGAAACAAATCAAGAAAATAACACAACATCAGAAGTCGGAGGGTAAGTTGAGAGACAGGAATCAATGGGGCAGTGGCTAAAAGAGATGAGGATGGAATCAGACAGTGTTCTTAGGAAAGACTATCCTTGAAGAGCTTGGGATGATTTGGGGGGGAAATGGTGGAATGGAAGATAAATATGGAAGAAATACCATGATGGCAGTGAGAAATTCAGTACCACCTAGAAGTAGACCAGACTAACGTTTAAAACAAATAGGTAAAGAAAATTATTTTAAAACTAAGTTCTGATCTTTTAAAACCTTGCTTTATTTTCTTGTCCTCACCTCTCTTTCTTCATGTGGGGTTTGTCCATCTAGTCGACAATACTCATAGCCACGCCACATACAATAATCCTCCAAAATGTCTAGCAGGCGAGTCATCTGGCTGAAAATGAGAACTCTTGACCCTAAAAGATTTCACCAGAAAACAATTACATGACTTGTGTAAAGTATGAAAATGCCATAATGAAACAAATCATCTTTGTGCAATTAATATATGC
Source organism: Microtus ochrogaster (assembly GCF_000317375.1). Lineage (NCBI taxonomy): Eukaryota > Metazoa > Chordata > Mammalia > Rodentia > Cricetidae > Microtus > Microtus ochrogaster. Next base: position 881,756 of record NC_022026.1, on the reverse strand, counting down.
TAGCAATCTTAGCTAGCTTGAAAGCCAGAAACAAAATAAAGCATCATAAACAATCTAAATAATATGACACATGAACACACAATCACACAAAAAAAAGACAAAGAATGTTATACAAAATTATGTGCTTGTTGAACTACAAGGTTTTCAGTAGGTCTTCAAAATCTTACCACAGATTCTGCCTTGTCCTTAGGACTAGGATCTTCAATGGTCCACTTAATCTCTCACTGAACTACTACTGCAACTGTCTTCCACCTCGTCTCCTGCTTTTACTCTCTCATCCCCTGTAGAATTCCCACAAAGTGCTTCCAACGTTATCTTCCTGACATACAATTCTGCTCATGTTACTTCCTGCCACTGTCTTCTCTCACTCCTCTGCATCCAAAATAGAAGTCTGAACACTTTTTGAAGTATGGTTTTAAAGACGTTCCATGCTCCTTACCGAATTCACCAAATGCCATTCTACCTCACACGCCAGAAACTCCTCTGCTGTGTTCCCTTTCACACCTCTCGCATTGCCCTAGAAAAGCATCCCCCCCCCATTACCAAGAGCTCACTCCTACCCACATTCGCCAGCCTTCACTTCAAACGTCACCACTGGGAAGACAATCCCAAGCCTCCGTTTCTCAACAGCACAAGGAAGTGCTCTCCGTACAATGAATTGCAGCTCCTCTTCCTCACTACACTGCCAGCTTCTCCAAGGTAAAGTCATTGTCATATTCATCTCTGCATTCCTAGCCTGTGGGACAATTCCTGACAAACAGTAAGTACTCCACAATGTCTACTAGCCAAATAGGTGGGTGAATGCAAAACATTTTATTCATACACAAACCATTATTGGGAATTTATCCCACACTAAGCTAGTTAAAAAATCCCTCACTCACCCTGTTCTTTAATTCTCGCCAACAGCTTATCCAGAGCTACCATTTTACCACTATTGCTGACAATGTGCTCGTCTGTCGTATAAGGTGGGCCAGGCTCTGCCCCATCAAATAGATAAGGATGATTGCAACACTTTCGGAGCTGCATCAGAATATTCAAGAGTCGCATCTTGTCCATCTTGCCAGAAGAGTTTAAAATATCGATATCTTTCATTAGAATTTTTGTATACCTAAAATATTAAACTATAATTAATCAATTTTAAGAACACTTAATGCCATAAATAAATGTTCCACTAGGAATATAGTAGATAAAAGCAGGCATGGTTTGAGGGCTGGAGGTATCATTCAATGGTACAATGCATGTCTAACATGCACAGTGCCCCAGGTTCGATGCCAAAAGATGAAAAAAAGGTTTTTGATTTGAAAGAAAATATGACCTGAAAAAACAAGAAGTTAATGATTTGAACATTTTGCTTTGTATCTTACTTATGTTGCTTATGGTTCTATGTCCATATACTATACCCATTACTAGAAATTATCAACTACAAGCAACTACATCTGACAATTATCCATTTACTAAAATATTTACTTAAAGTTTACAGTGAACTTTGACTCGTTTGAGCTATATTCATGTTGGAGCTATAAGCAATCTCAACTTCCATTTTAAATAAACACAATGGTTTTCGAACAGAATATTTAAATGGCACAACTTGCCATTTAAATATAAAACATAATCATCATGCTGAACAACCATCAAAAGTGATTTTTATTAATCCCAGCACTTGGGAGACAGAGGCAGGCGGATCTCTGTGAGTTCGCGACCAGCCTGGTCTACAGAGCTAGTTCCAGGACAGGCTCCAAAACCACCGAGAAACCCTGTCTCGAAAAACCAAAAAAAAAGTGATTTTTAATAAATTCTTATATATAAATAAATGTTAGTGAATATAAAATATCTCACCATTCCCGTTGCATTTTACTCAGTCCCAAGTAAATCTTTATTTCCTTTTTAGGAGGCAGACTCTTCTCTACATCAGTTTTTATACGGCGTAACAGAAATGGTTTTAAAACCTAAAAAACAATGATTACTATAAAACCACATAAAGCATTTACAGTTTCAAATTGTGTATTTCATTAATGCTATTCAACTGTTAAAACTTTCCTCCTGATACATACTCTAACAAACACCAACAATAACAAACACCAACAGTTGCCTAACTTCTCAGTAAATAACAACCAAAAAATGACTCCTTAGAAAATGGAAATGGCGCACACCTTTAATCCCAGCACTAAGAAGGCAGAAGCAGGCAGCTGTCTGTGAGCTCAAGGCCAGCCTGCTCTACAGAGTAAGTTCCAGGACAGTCAGGGTTGTTAAACAGAGAAACCCTGTCTTGAAAGAAAAAAGTCAGAATGGAGGCTGGAGCAGGAAAAAAACAAGAGTGAATGTCCATCAGTCATAAGACTCTAGGTTCAGTTCCCAGATCCTCTAAACAAGAGAAAGGAGAATTAAACGCTGCTGGCGTGACAGGAGAAATGAAACTAAAAATGAAGACAAGACCATTGTCTACGGAATAATCAATGAATTTTTGTTTTAAATACTGCTTTTAAGACAAGATTTTTCAACCTAGGGAAAATAGGAATTGAGAGTTTCAGTTTAAGTTACCTACAAATAAAATTTAAATTTGTGTCATTTAAAATAATTATATAAATGAATAAGAAAAGAATTCAATTTTTTTAAAGACATGAATGAATAGATATAAAAGGTAATTAGTGTATACAGGAAACACAGATTTTTGTCACAAGAAAATAATGGGGTTCCAATTCATGGAGTACCTGCCAACAATGTTGTCACATACTGCACCATTATCTTTACAGACAGTAGTTAAATCCTTAGAATAAATCGCTGAAGGGTTCTTTTCTCAATTTTTTCAAATTTATTTATCTTATTTTAATATGTGTGTTTTGCCTACATGTATAGTATTGCAACCTATGTGTGTCTGGTGCCCATGGAGGCCAGAATGGGGCATCATATCCCCTGGAAATGAAGCTACGCACAGTTGTTAGATACCATGTACGGAACTGAATCCTCTCTACCTAAGAACCAAAAGTGTTCTTAACTGCTGAGCTATCTCTCATATGATTATTTCTTTTTTATTGGTTTTTGTTTGTTTGTTTGTTCTAGTTTGGTTTTGACTTTGGGGGTTTTCAACAGAGTTCCTCTGTCATGGGACTCACTCTGTAGACCAGGCTAGCCTCTAACTCAGAGATCCTCCTGCCTCTGTCCCCCGAGTGCTGAGATTAAAGGTGTGTGTCATCACCACCTGGCTGAATATGATTATTTAAAGTTCAGTAAGTTCACCAGTCACTATTCTAAGAAGTAGAAGCAGAATTAAATACTCAGACAATAATTTTTTCAATTTTATTTCTTCGCTTATCTAAAAATATTTCAGCATGTATACTTATGGTATAAATATAAGTATTATGCATTTAAAATAATACCTATTTCCAAAGGTGCTATAGAAATTTGTGGTTGTTCATGTATAAAGATTATTTGTGGTGCACATGCAATAAACTTCAGCCATTATTATTAGATATCTATAATAAGACTGCTGGTTTCACAGAGACCCACACTGGAGCACT
>NC_022026.1:873856-877796 GCF_000317375.1 Microtus ochrogaster | reverse complement strand
TTTTTTTCCTTTTCTCAATAAAAAAAAAAGACTGCTGGTTTCCAGCTGGAGCTTCTTAAAATTATCTAAAAGTTTATTAAGCATTTAAGCTATCTGTAAGACTTTGAGGCAAAAAAAGAAAACCTCAGAATACAGTAGAAAGTTAAAGGTCAGTAGTTCCCAGTTGTCCTACTGGAAACAGAGTCCAAAATTCTTAGAAGATTCTCAAAATAACAAGTTATATAGAATTCTATATATAATATGATGTCATATATATGTGATAGCTTTAATTTATAAATCCCACACAGAAATATGGTAAAATAATAATAATAATAACAAAATAGAACAAACATTATAATACAGCAATATAAGTTATATAAATATATTCTCTTTCAACAGAAGGAAGTATTTTGTATTAAGCATAATGATACTCACTTCCAAGACCGGTATGGAAACTAGTGGTAGTTCATGCATAGAAATTAATTATTGTCTTTATTTCTATATTTTCCATATTTTTAGACTATGATTTTGGATAACTGAAATGATAGAAGTCAAAATGATAGACAAAGAAAAGGTACTATATAGATTTTACAAGATAGTTATGAGAAGTAAACTGGTATATCCTGAATTTAGCAAGTGGAATGTCACTGAAAACTATGTAAAAATGGGTTACGCTCATATGGAATGGAGAGCTATCAGTGATCAGTGGGTTTATGAGTAAGTTTAGGAGGTTACACTGAAGGTGTAGAAGTAAACTACTCTTTCAAGAAGGTTAGCTGTCAAGAAAAGAAAATCAAAGCTAAGTACCCAAAGATGAGGGGCATTGATGGATGGGTGGGTGCAAGGATGGATAGGCAAAAAAGTGCATGTGTACACAGATAAACACTGGAGAAGCCAGGAAAGTTAAAGTCACAGGCATCCTTCAAAGGAAAGAGATGTTTAAGCTATCCTTCTTCTAGAATGCTGGGAATGGATGTAGTTTACAATCTGGTAATCCTTTGCAGCCTGAGGAGCCAGACTCTGCCCCTATCTTCCAGAATTTATGCTTTACTTATCCCAGACTTTTTCCCCCTAAAACCTTGAACATTACTTCTAGGCCATAAAACTCATTCTTGTAAGAGATGTCATTTGTACATTATAACAGCCTAAGTGACTTCTGTGTTATCTCAGGGCCAGACCAAATCCTGACTCCAACGGGGATTATGTTTACATCAGTCATTCTCCCTACATGCTTATCCTAAAGCATAGTTTCTAAGTCAACAAGAAACGGTCTTACAGGCAAGGCCATATGGATTTTGCAAAGAGCCCAATGTAAACATTTCTTAAGTGTTGCTGTACTCATGGGGCTGAGTTAATTGCTATAGAAAAAAAACTTTCCAAAAATTGTGTTATATTTAAATATGGCAAAAATAAACAAGAAGTCTTGGCTTTGCACCAATAAAGCTGAACCAAGTTTCATTTTTCCCTTGCCTAGATCATTTTTCCTCACAGATGTAAATTCTACAGTGACCTCCCACAGATGAACAGATGATAGACAGACAGATGGATGGACAGATGGATGGATGGATAGATAGATAGATGCTAGGTAGGTAGAGAGAGATTATAGATGGCTTTCTCTCCTCTCTCTCTCTCTCTCTCTCTCTCTCTCTCTCTCTCTCTCTCTCTCTCTCTCTCTCTCTGTGTGTGTGTGTGTGTGTGTGTGTGTGTGTGTGTGTGTGTGTGTGTATTACATCAGGTAGATATGGGTTTGGAAAATCAGAGCCCTTGCACAAAGGGCTGTTATCCATTTGCTATCTTTTACAACTCAGAAATATCTTCTCCAGGACCACAAGATATCTACGTGAACATGTTTATGTATTGAGGGAAAGGAGACAATACAGATGGATAAGTAAAAAATTTAATCAGTTATAAGAATAAACCATGGGGTAAAGTCCATAAGAAAAAGAAGAAATGATGATATCCAGAGTTCACATGGAAGAATTTGCCATTGAGCAGAGAATGCTTTCATTCAGGCAGCTGATTTACCAGAATGTACAGAGCTATGGAAGACAGACCTATATTAGTGAATTCCTACCTAATGACTTCCACTTTGTCATTCAGAAGAGAATAGTGCTACCTCCTGAGAGATATAGAGGGCAAGAGACACCTGAGATAGAAGACTCGAGGTTGGAGGGCAAGAGACATCGAGATGGAAGTCTTGAGGTTGGGGAATCAGAATCATTTGTTAGAAGAAAAGGGAAAGAAGGCTGTAGAAGGTCATGTTGAGGGGGTCAGTATCATGAATTTCCAGCTTATCTAGAGAACATGAAATTATAGTCGTTCCCACCTGTAGAGTTGTAGAATTGTCTTTATCAGTATTGAGCAGTCTCAGTACAACAAAAATGCTCACTATGCTCACACAGGACAACAGCAAAACTGAAGACAGAGAGCATTACTTTACTCCAGTTTGGAGTTGTCAGGGCAGGTGTAGCAGAGGAATAGGGATGCAAAAGGGCTTGACAGTACTAGCAAATGATCCAAATGATAGAAAATGGTTTTTCAGATTGATACACTGGAGTAGGGATCTGGGGACTGGAGGTCTCTGTCATATTACAGAAGAAATAGGATGAGTAACACAGGGATCTAAGTGTTTATCAAAGATTGGAAAATGTTGACCAATAAATATGGGGCATCGCCTGGAGATAAACAGATGACAAAGAAGACGGCATGTGGAAGATGGAACTGAGAGAGGGCTCAGGACTCTAGAGCAGAGGTTTATACATACAGCGCAGCAGCAGTGACTCAGAAGGCTCACAGTACAACAAGACAAGTACTGATGCCATCTGAAGGATTTGAGGGGTATTAAAGAGAAAGAGGCCCCACAAGGAAGGACCATAGGATTGTGGAGACCAAAAGAAAAAGTTAACTGGAGAGGCCAAAGAGAGCTTTGCTGACCACGGGGTTCTTAAAAGGACTACAAGGGAGAAGCAATGAGACTGAGGCAAACTTGCAGCCTGCAAGTTCAGATTCTATTTTAGTGCTCAATTATATTCCATTAAATTTGTTATTGACTTTTTGACTACTATTACTTACTGCATGGAGTCTTTCCACAAGCTTTTGATCACCAAGGCAATTTTTAGTGTCAAACCAAGAATCAAAGTCCTGTGGAGGGGTGAAAATTCTAGAATAAGTACACACATTTTTTAAAAATAAACTCAATACTCTATACATTTGTATACAACCAATGTAGAAATAATTCACTTTAAAATGACTTTCAAAATATTTTATTATGATAGTCCTACTTTTTAAGTTTTATAATAGGTGAAAATTATTGCAATTGTTGACAAAATTTTAATGGCAATCAAAAGGAGCACTATATCATACCACATTCTATCTAGTTATGTCTAGTTAAGAGGACTAGGATTTTTTTTTTAAAAAAAAGCCTTAAAATTCTTAAACCACTCTATTCAATCTGCTGATCTCATAAAATGTGTTGATAATAATGAAAAAAAAATAACACGTCTCTCAAATTTAATGAAAAAGTTGAACACACTACTCTAAACTCAGTCTGTCCTATAAGTGGGGTAACAATGTGATATAGGCAAAATAATGGACAGAATAATTAGAAAGAATAGAAATACACTATTTCCCAAAATATGCTTACTCTAAAATTTGGGGACTTTCTTATTCTTGAAAAAAAACTAAAACACACAAATGAAGAATGACAAATGGAAAAGGTATAAATTTTCATCTATTTTCTCTACTTTGAAAACACATGACTCACAGGGTCAGCAGGACAATATGAGTTGTATCTGTGAACACACATAAAGGTACAAGGAGAAAAGTGACTTGATCGAGCTATTCTCTGATCTCCACACATACACACATTATGCACACACAGCAAACAATGCTAACAAAGGAGTGAGAGGAAGGGAAGGATGAAGGGCAGAGAGGGAGGAAGAGAGGGAGGGAGGGAGGGAGG
>NC_022026.1:868058-873756 GCF_000317375.1 Microtus ochrogaster | reverse complement strand
TGAGGGAGGAAGAGAGGGAGGGAGGGAGGGAGGGAGGGAGGGAGGGAGGATGTATGATTTGGAACTTGGATTGGAGATCAGTAGTAAAGCATCAGCTAAATACCCTGGTTTCAACCGCGAGCACCACTACCCCTCACACAAATACTCTGTTCTAAACTTACATCTGCAGAATTAAAGACATCCGGCAATAAAAAGTTAAGTAAAGCCCAGAGTTCATGCAGGTTATTCTGTAAAGGTGTCCCAGTTAGAAGTAAGCGATTAGTGGACTTGAACTCACGAACAATCTCTGAAAGCTAAAAAAAAATATATATAGTAGTTACATAAGCATAGTTTTGTTTTTTAGAATGCTCAGCATTCGGTTATATACTTCACTCAATACATTTGTGATACACTAAGACTTGAAATTTCACTTCCTATGGAAAAGTACACTAATTCAGGTGGCATTGCACACTATAATATCCTAGACATTTCCACACCTGAAAGAATACAAATCATATTTATATCTGAGATCCCTCCCCCACCATGAAACATTTTAGTTTTTCCATTTTGGGTCTCAGAAAGTCAAACATCTTCCATAGAATCCAAGCTACCACATCATGCCACAAAATCTCCCCACCAACCATGTTGTTCATCTACATGCATAGCTAAGCTCCAACTTAGCCTGGCCACAATTATTCAGCACCGGAATTGAACTCATTTTTCCCCTGGTACTATGTATTAATATTTCAAATTTAAGACCACAAAAATATGACAAAGTAGCCCAGTGATCCAAAGAGAGGTTCATCATTATAAGTGAAGTTTTCCTACTGTCGAAGGTGAATGGCAACAAATCATTGATATTTTTCAATGTTAACACCAGACTCAAAAAAGCCAGACGGTGGTGGCGCACGCCTTTAATCCCAGCACTCGGGAGGCAGAGGCAGGCGGATCTCTGTGAGTTCGAGACCAGCCTGGTCTACAAGAGCTAGTTCCAGGACAGGCTCCAAACCCTGTCTCGAAAAACCAAAAAGAAAAAAGAAAAAGAAAAACACCAGACTCTAATTCACACAAGTCAGATAATTCCAGGAAATTCCTTTTTCTAATCCATAGGAATACACATAAGGTAAGCAATTGCTCAATAAAAAATAAGTCAATGCTAATGATATCTGTACACCAAATATTCTCAGCAATATTAAACTAATGTAGCATGACAGAGTTAGGCTACAACAGGAGAGCTTGCAATACCTAATTTGCATTTGAAATCTGTGCTCAACCTTTATTGGTCCCATATTCAATAATTTATTCTTTATGGGCACTTTAAAAAATATTGTCATTCACATTCTGTGAATAAAACCACAATCTTCTAGTACTTTGTTTCTATTTTAAACACTGAAAAGTGGACAAGCAAACCTACTAAGTAAATGAAAATTTGAATGAAGATATTGAGAACTTACCTTAGATTTTTCATTTTTTATTCTGTGAGCCTCATCAATGACTAAGTATCTCCAATGAAACTTTTTAAACACAGATTTTTCTTTAATTACCATCTCATAAGAAGTCACACACACATCCCACTCTCCTGGCATCATTTCATCACGGATAAAAGCAGCCTAATGCAAAATAAAGTTTGCTCTATTACATTATGTTGACAAGGTGATCACCAAATTCATCTGAATGGAGAATATTAAGAGTCATATGAGACATCATTGAGCATACTTGGTTTGTTCATTTGAGAGACAGGGATATCAGGGCCCAAAATAGCTTTGTAGTCAATAATCTGGCTGTGTTGAGAACATATTTATCAACTTAAAAAAAGCAAAAGCTCATGTTACATGAGTCAGAATATCACTCCATATCACGAAAGGCCCAAAAAGAACATGAACGAAACAACTGAACACCTTAGTATTACAAAGATTCAAACACTACTAACATAATCTATTTACCAAACAGAAAGTACTTAACATATAGTAACAGTTCCCACCTTTGGTGACATTTTATATATTTCTTCATTTCCCAGTAGAAAAGAACTGTGTACTTTGGCAAGGTGTCCCAGAAGCACCTTACTATTTTTGTGACGTTCTTAATAAGGCTACGGTTGCAGTTTCATAAAGGGAATATTCTCTATGTAGTAAAGGAAGCTAGTAAAAGACCATTTATAACTGTTTTTAAATCTTCACAGGCAGTGACCAACATGGTGGCCAACTTGAGAGAAAGCATCTTTAACTCTTAATTCATAAATATGCACCAAACACATTTTTGATTCATTCAACAATATTTAAAGTTTCCTAGACTAACAAAGATGACAGAAAAATAGCATTGTAGCCACCTCAGTTTTATATGCTGAGAAGTTACCACATTTTAAAAGGCAGTTAAAATATTAGAAGATTGTTGGGGGCAGGCTGGGTACCAGATCTCATTGATCCCTACTAACCTTATCCCTGCTTCACTGAGTACAAGTTTCAGTTTCATGGTTTCTCAAGAGTTTTGTGAAACTGGTATTTATTTTTTATTTAGCTTATCTAGTCTTTATGAAACTGTAGAACAGACTTAGATATCTTGATAAAATATTGAAGGTCACATGACCCAAAAGCTCTCCTTTTGTTGGTATTAAAATCATGCACATTAAAACTCACTCATAATTGTGCAATCAGTAGTGACATTGGAATTAAGAACACATCTGTTTCCATGCCCACTAGATATGGATTCCTCCATGATAGATAAAGATGTGCAATATGGCAATAGACCTCAAGATGGATTTATATCTGTCAGGATCAAGAGCACCTCTCTTTATATAGATAGGATCAAAAATAATCTCCAATAACTTCACAACTCAAATACCTTTATAGAAATTAAAATTTTCATTACTAAATATTTGCCTCCTAAGTTATGTATAGGAAGTCATAAAAATGAAAGGGTCAACATATCTATCCCATACAATACCAGGGTTCAAATGGCTCTACAAATGATCATCTAGAATTTTAGATACATCAATGTCAATCTCTAAGAACTGAACTTAGCACATTAATTACTTTTGTGTTTGTGAATTCCTAGCTATGAACATTTTAATAATGAACTATAAGCTGCATTTAACATGTGACCCAATATATGGATAGATGTTTGAGTGTATGTGTCCAAAAACAACTTAAACAATTTCTTAAAGCAATACTTTTGTTTGTCGTGGTATGAAACTCTGTTTACTTACTCTGCAATTCCTTCCTGGTGTTTTAAAACACTGTTGCCACTGCTAAGAAGAAACCACAACCTATTCATGGATGATGACTCACAATTTGTAAAATACTGACTTTACAGACTGGCTTTCAAGACTAAGAGATTGTTCGAGTGAGCAAAATCCCAACTTCCCAGGAGGCAGAGCAGCCATAATTAAAGTACCTCCACTCTCCCTCTCTTTAACACTCCCAGCGGTACTTCATGAAACATTTAGATTCTATGCATCATATTAAAAGCCATCAAATTACATTTTTATGCACTGGGCATGATGGCTCACATTTTTAATCCCAATACTCTGGAGGCCGAGGTAGGTAGAGATGAGTTTGAGGCCAGCCTGATCTACATAGTGAGTTCCAGGCTTGCCAGGCATAAATAGTGAAAGCCTATCTCAAAATAAAAATACAGTTTAACTATTGTACTGTGAAAACTCAAGCCTATATTTTGCTCTTTTACTTACAATCTTCAAGACATAATTTTACTAAAGTATCAATATCTTATAAATGCAATTTTGTAAGCAATAGTACTACATTAAGTAAAGGCAATGACCACAAATGAGTTCTAAGTGACCAATTTGCTATGGAGAAATAATAGACTTAGGGAGGAATCAACCTTTTGATTCTAAATTTATGAACTCAGTATTTCAATATTTAAATTATTTATAAGCTAAATTTAAATAAATTTAAGTAAATTTTCTTCAAGCAAAATGATAATGATTAAATTACATAATTCATTATGGTACTATTCCACTGAGTGTCTCTTGATACTCCATCTATCTAATATGTAAAATAGTATAAACTTTTATTTTAAACTATGTTCTCTGGGGGCAAAATAAAGACAAAGTTCAATAATATGCTTTCTAAGAAAATTATTCTTTTTTGGTTTTGCATAATTCATTACTTTTTGATTGACTCTATAGTCCTAAAATAACTACAGCCTAACTGGACAAATAGCTAATTTAAATACCTCTCACTCCCCTGTAAAAATCTAAATTTCTAGTATTATCTGAGACTATACAGACATGTTACAAAGTCTTGTTTAAACAGAGAATGGTAAGGTTCTCTGGAGCCACAGATTTCTATGTGTGGACGGATGCACCAAGCAAGCCAAAACTTCAAACAGCAAGATTTAAGTCATTTCAATTTCTGCCTCTAAAACAGCACAAACTGGGGTTGCTAATAGTATTTACTAGCTAAAAAGTAGACACAGTTCACAAATGTAGTAACTAAATGAGTTAATATGTGCACAATATAATAGAGCCTAGCTCAGAGTCAGTATAACTGGAGTATTATGTAGTAGCAGTAATAGGCATAGTGTCTTTAACAGCAATATTGCACAACTGCAGTCTAGAAATTATATTCTTGACAGCCTTTTTAAAGCTGTTTCTCAACTTACTCTTACTTCTTTGTCTCCAACAAAACAAATAACACGGAGAGACGGAACCCATCGTTTAAATTCATTCATCCAGTTGTGTAACGTAGACTTTGGAACTAAAACCATGTGGGGTCCAGGAATGTTTCTGTAGTGCTTCAGATAACCAAGCAAAGCAATGGTTTGTAAAGTCTTCCCAAGACCCTGCATTATCATCACAAGGGGAAAAACACATAAATACACTTTTCAAAGGAAACGATTTATTAGAAACAACATTAGGAAAAATACTCGCCACCTGTCTCACATTGGGAATTAGGTTTCCACCAATGAAAAGTAAGAGGGGAGACTTTAAAAAAAAGAAGAAGAAGAAGAAAGACTCAAAACCATTTCAGTTCAGTACTTGTCGTGAGTGAGGAGGAAAAGAACCAACAACCTGTAGTCAAATTATTGTGTAATAAATTACCTTTCCATTGAGGACATGCTTACTCTATTTAGGAGCAAGTGAACTGATTACATAATCTCTTGTAGTAGGTGCAAAACTGGGAATTTTGAGATGTATGTTTCACAAAAGTAGACTTCTTTCTACAACCTCCTGAGATGGTGACCTTTCTTTCCTGTTCTCACCAACATTACTTCAGCACATTAAATATGCAGACTGTGCATCTCAAGAGACTCACGGCTATCTACTTACGCCTCACACCCTTAACGACCTTAGGAATCAAAATGGAACAGAACACTGTGGTGAGAAAAGACCTTAGAGATCTCCAAGCACAGTGTGCTTTTTCAAAGTAACATATCAAACACCCACGAGCCTGCCACCTCGCCCATGGGAAAGGTACCTATGCAGTATGCTCACTAGCCTTTTAAAGTCACTCTTTTAAAATAAAGAGTTGGGACATAACATCACCCAGCCCAGCCTGTCTGGGCACTGGGTCGGAATCCTCAGGGCACCAAAGCGGGCGGGAGTTCCTTTGTTTCTATAGCCTGCCTGCACCAAGCAGGGTAGGCGCTTTGTCTAAGAGCTACCCAACCAGCACGGAGAGCTGATCTCTCGGTGCCAGGAGAGCCAACATTGGGGTGAGTTTCTGACCCCGTGGCGCAAGCCTGGGACAGGGAACTCAGA
>NC_022026.1:852979-861633 GCF_000317375.1 Microtus ochrogaster | reverse complement strand
CCTTTTCTCTATAAAAAAAAGATTAAAAAATAAATAAATAAAATAAAGTGTTGGGGTGTGTCTCAGTGGAGAGCGCTTGCTTAGCGTGAAGCCCTGGGTTTGATCCCAGCCTCACAAGTAAAAGTAAACACTAAATAATTAAGGAGCTTTTTGCCTTTATCTATAAACGAAGCAGATAACTTCACTCTATAAATTTAAGCTAAATACCACTTTTATGGACTATATCTTATGTGATAAGTCACTTAAGATGCATTGTTATAGCCAATATCCACCAAAACTTTAAGATGTTTCAGAAAATAATTTCACTTCCAGGAGTCCTGTAAGAACCATCTGAGAGGAACAGGAAAACTAAAGACAAGATTGTCATCGTAACTCTATTTATACCGCACAGCTAACAGTCCAAACGGGCAGCATCAAAACAAGAGTGGACAAAAACAGTGGTACCTCCTTAAGACTGTTAGGCAGTAAAAACTTCCTTTGACAAACTGTTTTAATGATATGAAAAATACATATGAATGTGAAGTCAGAATGCCAAATTATACATATGATATGAGCTCAACTATACATCTAGAAGAAAAGTTAAAAAAGAAGGATGTCAAAATGACAACTGTGGTTATTTCTTGATGGCAGAATTACTATTACTTAGTTAAAATTATTTAGTGGCTTAATTTAAAAATTTAGTTTTGCAAATTGCATATATTCTCTAAACTGTCTTCCTCTCTTTTGCTAATTAAAACATGTTGGACATGATGGGATGCACCTGCATTCTCAGCTACTGGGGGGGGGTGCTGAAGCAGGAGCAAGTTAAAAGCTTAAGCAACATAATGGGACCTTAACTCAAAACAAAATATATAGAAGGGACTGGTGTGGAGCATGGTAATAGAGTCCTTGTCTAGTACACACAAGGCCCTAGGTTTAAGTTCCAGTACTGGAAAGGAAAAGAAAAAGATATTTTAAAAAAAAGACAATAAAAGATAAAAGATAAGATGAATTAAAACATGTCTGGAATGAGCAGACTCTTGAAGGATCTTTAGATCATTTGTCTTAGACAGGTTGTGGCCAAGAAATTCTTGGGGTGAATAATCCTGGTCCTTCTGGTGAGAGAGAAATCAAGGAACTTGCTCTCTGAACTGAATAATGTAACTGTAAGATGCCACTGACTCTTGCTTTTAAAAAAAAAATGCTCTGCCACACAACCAATAGCTGCTCATCCAAAGATGAGTACCTATGGGATTGACTAGATGTCATAGAATGCACGGCATCACTTGGCCTTCTGGAGAGTAGTAATTGAAAATATGGCTCCTAGGTCCATAAATATTATATTATTGGGTAAAATAGGTCTATAACTCCCTCTGTCCTCTCTTTAATTTCATTATTTTATCTTAAAATACAAATCTGGGTCTTCATATAATCCCCTCATCTACTCAGTTATCATCATGTATGATCTTACTTTTTCAGTTATTTTACATGCATGACCATGATTCATTATCTTATCAAAAGACTGTCACTTGGCACTCTACTCTTTTTTTTTAAAAGATTTATTTATTTATTATGTATACAACATTCTGCCTCGATGTATGTCCACACGCCAGAGGAGGGCGCCAGATCTCAGTACAGATGGCTGTGAGCCACCATGTGTTTGCTGGGAATTGAACTCAGAACCTCTGGAAGAACAGCCAGTGCTCTTAACCTCTGAGCCACCTCTCCAGCCTGTTGGCACTCTACTCTTATGGAGACTCAACACTGAAGCTGAATATCATGGCTATGCCTAGAATCCCAACACTCAGAAGGCTAAAGCAAAAGAATTGAAACCCATTAGTCTGAGGCCATATAATAGTGGCCTATCATAGTGAGTTACAAAACAACATTCATTCATGTACGAATTCGTTCATTTACGTGTTGTTTGGTTTCTACATTCTACCTCATTCCCAAGAAGACGCCAGGTTGCCTATTATAAAAACAAATCAAAGGCAAAACAGAAATGAAAAGTTATCAAGGAAAATTATACTAGAAGGCAAAGCATAAGAGAAGAAAAGAAAAAGAAGAAAAAGAAATCGCCAAGGGCAGACCTTAAAGGATGAAGAGATGCTCCTTTGAGATTGCACTTTTCTCTGGGCTTCCTAGAAGCCAAAGTGCAAACAAAAGCAAAAGCAAAAAGAGGTGTTGTAGCACTTCAGGAAATCTCCCTTGATCTTTGTCCTGGGCAAAGGGCTATATTCTCGAAGTTGTTTGAACAATTGTAGACTATAAACATTCTTTTGCAGGCAGGAGGCAGAGTTTAGAGGTGAAGAGCACTTGCTGCTCTGACAAAGGACCTGGGTTCCATTCCCGGCACTCACGTGATGGCTCACAACCATTCATAACTCCATTTCCAGGGGATCTGATGCTCTCTTCTCACCTCCCCAGGCACTGCAGACACATGGTACACATACAGGCAGGCCAGACACTCACAAACATAAAGGAAAATAAATAAAGCTAAAAAGTGAATCATTTTTCCACTAAGTAAAGTTTCCAGGTATAGGGAATCCCAGCAGAGGTAGTTCAAATTTACATTAAAAACTTTGAGTAACTCAGAACATATTTCAAATACCAGCGCCTTACCATTTCGTCAGCTAAAATACCATTGACTCCATTTTCATACAAAGAAATCAACCAGTTCAGTCCTCGAATCTGATAATCTCTCAGGGGTCCACCTTTCACATCTGAAAATAAAAATGAAGAACCTCTCATACTCTGGTAGGATACTCAAGGAAATTTGTTTTTCTCAAAAGGAACTGTTAAAGGAGCCGTGACTGTGATGAAGTACTCACAGGAAGGTGAAACCTCAAATCTAACACACACATTTGATGTTTTCCTACTCTCTGACAGCAGTTCTTCATCTTCTTCTTGTTCTGTGCGCCTGTGGCGATAGCTAAGGCGGGGGAAAAAAACACCAACGCTGAGGCACCAACTAAGTTAGGTTTGCTAACAACGTTTATGAAAAAGGAATGTGTTATCTGGTGTCTGGCATAGAATGTGATAGAAGCAGTCTACATTTTTAACTAATTAAGTTCTGGTAAAGGAAAAAAACAAATATTGTTGTCTCCAAGACATATTTATATATCCAACAATCATATTTTTATATAGCTATACTGAGAAAATGGAATGGGAAGGGGGAGGCCTAACGAGGGGGAAGAAAACAGAGAGAAGGGTGCATACTCTCCAGCAGAAACCGAGGTCTGCTTGTCATCTTTCTTCACTCGAGGACGTGCCAGTTTCATGGTGAGAGGGGATGTTGGAGACTTCTGTGCTGAAGGTTGAATAAAATGTGCAAAAAGTTCTGTCTGCTTCAGTAAAAACTCAAATCTCTTTGCTCGATCTGCTTTCTAATTTACAAAAGGGAGGAAAAAGGAAAGATTTTCTTTTATATTTTAGATTATAACTTTTTATTCAAAGTTATTTAGCAAACGTTTATATTCTGCTTAACTCATGCAATATCCTTAGTGCTCTTAACATACTAATGTACCGAATCCCCTTCCGAAATCCAGGAGGTAATCACTAGTGTCATAGCCATTTTACAGATGATAAATTGGAGGCACAGAATGAGCAAGGAACACTCCCAAGCTTCAACAGCTTGTAAGTAACCACATTTTAAAATGCTATTTCGAACAGTTTGAACAGAAGAAAAATGACCTGACAGATTTATTAAATGCTCCCCAAAGATGTATAGCCTTGGCATTGGAGGTATAATGCGGTGGCAGAGCATGCGCCAAGGCCCAGAGTTCAAGTCCCGGTGTCAAAATATGACAAAAGGATCAAAAAGTCAAAATTAGAAAATATGACTCATTCGTCTTTCTAAAATATGATTCTCTTTTCCTTAATAATAGAAAATTAAATGTCAATTATAATGCCATAAACAGAAACACATATAAATTGGGGCCAGTTGTGGCCCACACATTTAATTCCAGCACTTGGAAGGCAGAGACAGGAGGATTTTTGTGAGATCAAAGCCATGCTGGTCCACATAACAAGCTTTAGTACAACCAGGACTACACAGAGAGACCTTTTCTCAAGAAACTAAAAACAAATAAATAAATGAAACACATGTAAATAATGATATATACATACTATAAATTTAACTTTAAGAATTACCAAGCTGCAAATAACTGAAATCTTAGAATATGGAATCAGCAGCTCTCAAAAAAATATTTCAATGTCATGATACAATAATGCAATAAAATAGTGCTTTGAGTTATGGTGATCTGGGAAATTCTATTTTATGCAAACTTTCTACCCAAGGGAAAAGAGCTTAGAGAAAAAATATTGGTACACTCATATGGGAAGCAGTTAATCTGTATTAAGTACTGAATGATGTGTAGTCTAAAATTCAATAAGCTCTGAAGCATTATATATAACTTGTAGCATCAAAATAAATGGCCTTTATTTATTATTACTTTTTTAGATGCTTGTTGATTTTCTAAGAAAGAGAAAGAAGGGGTATGGGTGTGGATAGGAAGTGAGTTGGGGAGAATCTGAGGAATAAGGGGAGGGAAAACCATATTTATAATATAGTAAAAAAACTATTTTTGATAAAAACTATAGGAAAAAATTAAAAATAACAGTGTTTACTACAAAACCTTAAAAGATTTAAAGACTTGTACCTCATCCTAGATAAAGAGATGAAGTTGGTTTGCATTTTCTTTTAAAGTTACTTTCTGACCATTCAGCAGAGAATAATTGATTAATGGTGAAAAAGTAATAAGAACACCAGAAACTTATAAGAACATTCATTAGCATAGATACAAGACTTAGAAAAAAATATATTCAGATGACGAGCTGGATAGAGGCCAAAACTTTTCCACTTCATGTTATCCTCTCTGGAATGTTGTTTTTAGAACTGTTAAAACATTAACTATTTTCTTAGATGTGGCCTTAAACATCAAGGCACAGGCTCTTGTAAAACAGCTATCAGCAACTAAAACATGTATTTCCTCTCTGCTTATTTTTAAACTGCAAAAATAGTCCTTTGGGGGAAAAAGCAGTTCCAACTACCTGTCCAGGTCTCAATGACTGAAAATTAAACAAATCATAGAACAATATATGGCATTCAAATAGGATGACACTACTTAAGTATGTAATACTTTCATGCATTGGGTAAATATGCTTGAATATACCTCAAAAGATGGATTGCCATAATACATATTTTCTTGATGTACAGTATTCATTTATATACAAATTAAGGAGAAATACTGATCTGGAATCATGACTGCATATCCCTCAGGGTACAAAGCCACACAGATACTGCCACTGATACCTTCATCACTGAGCACACAAAATATTTTTGCCTTATAGCATCTTAGTATTGGCTAAAGAACACTGAGCAAAAGTGAGATGTGGCTTCTCATCTCAACTATTCCAAATAGTTTCCATAATCCTTAATTTTCTCCTTTGAAAATGAGATTAATTTATTCAATAAAAAGTAATAGTTGGTTCAGTGGGTAAAGTGCTTGTCACAACAGAATAACATCCTGAGGTCAGATCCCTAGCATCCACATAAAAAGGTTGGTATAATGGCATACACCTAAGCTCCCAGCATTGACAAGAAGGAGGGGTGAATCTCTAGAGGTCACAAGCCATTCAGCCTCACCAAATCTGTGAGCTCTTGGTAAGACAGTGAGGAAAAATTAAGTAAGGGAGAGAATGGTTAAGGCAAAAAACCCATCAAAACCCATCTTCAGGGTAAGGAGGCCAGGATCAAAAAAATAAGATGCCTGAGGAAGATAACTGAGTCCACATCTGATCTACACACACACATACAAACACACACACACACATACAAACACACACACATACATACACACATAGATGCACACTTGTGACAATTTAATGTTTCAAATCACATTTGTACTCAGAAATTTGATTATGAGTCATAAACAGACAAATCTTTTACATCTTTCATATCACTATAAAATTAACTATAAGCCACGTATGATGGAACTAATAATCACAGAAATCAGGATGCTAAAGCTGCAGAGAGAATCACAAGTTCAAGAACTTCTGCCTGGAAGTATATAAACCAGACCTGTCTACAAACAAACAAACAAACAACATACACACACAAAAAGAGAATTACAGTGGTCACTACCTTACCAAGGGCATATTTACCATTTTCTCTTCATATTCTGGGTCCATTTCCTTTTCAGATTTGGAAGTTTTAGCAGCAAGTTTGAGTTGAAACGGAGAAGTGGTTTTCTAGAATTTCAAAGGAAATAAATATCAGTCAATTGCAAAGCAAGGTCTTTAAGCTTGTCCGTGTTCTTCCTTAAAGAAAGCCAAAAGTAATTAAATAACGTGATAAATAAATCACTGAGGGACGTGCATGGAGCAATGAGGAGAGCGAGTTATGAAGCAGGGCTTATGATTAATCCAGTTCTGTGCACCTGAGGTCCAATGACAACGCTGAAATATCAGAGAGATGGCATTAATTAGAATAAAAACCAAAAATAAAACACTAATCCTTATTGTCTATTTTTTTTAATTAAAGCAGAAGAAATGTGTAACCATAAAATAGCAGACTTAGAAACTATGAACAGGCTAATGCTCAACCACAAACCAAAGAATTCAAGAAATGTAAATAATAACCCTCCCAAACACTTCTTTATGTACTGGAAACCAGCCAGACTTTCAGAATAAAAGACTCTGGCTGCTGTTCCTGAAACAACACTTTTGAAATTTGTTGTCCTAGACTAATTAAAGAATGTACGTTTTTATATAGTGCGACATGATCTCATACACTTAAAATAATCCAATAGTACAGCTTCAAACTGGTCACTTTATTTCCTCTGGAAAGAAAACTATTCTGGCTATGTTACAAAAACGTTTTATTCAAGTGATTCATCAGAGCTATTCTCTATTAACTGCTGACATTTTAATGCTATAATTTAGTGAACACTAGCATCAATTAGCAATGAGAAGTCTAAAATAACCTGCCAAAATAGGGTCAACATCTTATGAAAAAACAAGCCTATTGATTTAAGTATCAGAATATACCTACAGTAAATATCTTTCTCTGGGAGAAATTAAAAGATAAAATAACAAAAACAAGAATCTATTCATCAAGATGAATACCAAGAATACTTGAATTTGAACATAAACTTTGCAGAAATTAAAGTACAAATCTTTTTATGAAAACAAAAGAATTGAGGGAGGTCACTTTTATCACCGCTTTTGTCCAGCTATCTCTGAAATCTTCCCTAGTAATTCAGCACCAGAATGTGGCCTTAAACAAGAAAATAAAATTCCAACATTTGCTAAAAGTTTTATTTTGAGGAAATTCTGAGATTATGGAACTCGACCGTGGTCAGAGGCCTACTCTGGAGCACTGATCACAGAATGCCTATCTATAGAGATAGGCAGCATCTTATGTGCAGTGATCAACTATGCGAGCTGGCTTGAATGAAATTCTGGGTGGACTGGAATAGAAACTGAGAAAGACACTCTGAAGAGCATACATTCAACATGTCACATATGCTGGAAGTCATGATGCATGCCTCTAGTCCCAGCACTCAGGAGGCAGAGGTAGGCAGATTTCTATGAATTCAAGGCCAGCCTGGTCCACAGAGTGAGTTTCAGGAACGCCATGGCTATGTGGAGAGACCCTGTTTCTCTAAGACCCTGAAAAAAAAAAACCAAAAAAGTCACATAGATAAGTCTCATTTTCAAAGCAACAAAATTTTAGATATCAAAATATACATAAAATACATGAATGAATAAGTCTTTTAAAAAATTCACACTTGTATCTTAAAAGGTTAATGAGGTGGAGTTTTCAAGTTTTAAAACAATAATAAGTACCTCATCAAATATATATACATATATATATACAAATATATATATACATATATGGGAAATAAACTTCACTTTCAGAAGATTACATCTCAGAAAAACATTTTATTAATTACTTCTGTGCTTAAAAAACTAATCACACACTATATGAATCCCTCATCTTGAGTAATACTATTAAAAGATATGGGTAATCACTTTATTGACACTACTATCCAAAACAAATTTTTTTAGTCTTTTCAGGAACCAGAAGGTAAGATAAAATAACCCTGTGTGGGCTGTCACAATCAGTTCACTAACAGCTCTATCCAAGTCTATCTCATTGTACACTTAAAGGAATGAAAGCAGTACCAAATGACGTAGTAAAGACTACTAAACCAAGGTGTACCATGGAGACCAGGAAGACATGGCAGAACTCCAGACTGAAATCCTGTTCTCTATAGCAGCATCCCTTCTTCCTGGGGTTAAGCATCACTGAAATTTTTGTATTTTACAGATGCTTTAAATGCTATGTCCTATACAATAGATAAATTCTTTCTGATTAAAGTAGATGAAATCTTTAAAAAGTAAAAATAAATACCCTGCTGTTGAGGAGACAAAAAAAATATTAGAAGGGGAAATAATTAGAAGCTATTATTACTTTTGTAAAAAGTCTGAGAAATGGCTATTTAGTTGAGGGGAAACAAGCTGCTTAATGTCAGCTGGCTTGGTATCACTGTCAAAGTATAATAACCAACGACTATGAGGAAAGAATAAATGTGTACTTCTTCCAGATTCAAGGTAGTTCAAAATATACATAACATTTTTAAAAGGTGTGTGTGTATATGTATATATAT
>NC_022026.1:847630-849120 GCF_000317375.1 Microtus ochrogaster | reverse complement strand
AAAAAGAAGAAGAAGAAGAAGAAGAAGAAGAAGAAGAAGAAGAAGAAGAAGAAGAAGAAGAAGAAGAAGAAGAAGAAGAAGAAGAAGAAGAAGAAGAAATTGTTAGCACTTATGTTTACCAGTCCAGGGAATAAAAGGCACTAGATACATTTCTGAATTTTGATACATGGTATTTGACCCAGATTTAATCATCAATGTTGTCTTATTGATCCAAGTATCACACACATCTTCCATCCAGTGTCTCCCATGGTTTTCACTGAGCACTAGAGTTGTCTTCTGCTAAGTCGACTTTGTAACAGTAAACTGAGTGGCTTAAGGAATGGCTGGGATTTAGCATCACTCTTCCAATTCAAGGCGAAAAGGTGCTCCTCTCCTCCCAAAGCTGTCCGTCTACTCGCATAGTATTTTATAATGACTCATACCAACCCACTTGAGATCTCTAAAGCATGATTCCAATTACCCACCATTTTTTAAATCATTGTGTGTGTCATAAACAGAAAACCATCCACCTATATACGATCTGGTCTGCAATTTTATTAGACATCAAAACTTCTTATACTCCATCCTCTCCTTTAACATCAGTTTTCGAAGCATTTTATAGTTTTACTTGCATATTCGTGTGAAATAATACCTGCTTCCTGGATTGGCCTGTAATAGGTGTGACTGGCAGCGGCTTTTTCTCGTGCGCATATCAGGAGTAGTTCATTCTACAGACTCGGACTTTACAACAAATTGACAAAAAAAAATTGCCTGTGCCCAAGAGTGAATGGTGCCCCAGTAGGCAAGGGAAGTGAAAGGCTGGAAGACCAGGCCACCAGATGTGTGTGTGTGTGTGTGTGTGTGTGTGTGTTTCTATACATTTGCTTGGCTGTATGCACATATGAGTGTAAAGGTGCCATGCATCAAGTGTGGGGAACAGAAGAGAGCATCAAGATTCCTCCTCTATTGCTTTTTACTTATTCCTTTGAGGCAGTATCTTTCTCTCTCAACCAAGGGCTGCCTTTTTTTCACTAGGCTTATAGCCACCACGTCCCCGCAATCTTTCTAGCTCTGTCACCCTCAAAAATAAGGTCTTTGAGTATGTACAGGCCTAGTGTGTTACCTGGCTAGCGGGACCCACATGCTATTCCTCATGGCTGCCCCAATCTAAGCTTTTAGAGACAACTGAAAAATTTAAAAAAAGGAAAATATTGACCAAAATAGGAAACTTTGGAGACCCAGGAAATGCAGCTTCTATCCTGAGGGGACAAATGAGGTTCCACCAGAGCAGTGTATAGAGTTCATGAGCATACAGCAATACACTTCATGTTTTGTAAATATACTTTATTGATCCCCAGTCTTTTCACAATGAAAATCCAAAAACTTATACAGTTTCAAAATTCAGCATTGACTACTTTCCAAAAAAGGAAGAAGAAGGAGGGGGGAAGGAGGGGAGAGGAGGATGAGGGGGGGAAGAGGAGGGGAGAGGAGGAAGAGGAAGGAGAGGGAGG
>NC_022026.1:835662-847530 GCF_000317375.1 Microtus ochrogaster | reverse complement strand
GGGGAGGGGTGTTCATCTGGGTGGCCTGGGGCGAAACACTCTACCACCAGGGGCGGGGCAGAAGAGGGTGAGGGTGCAGAGATTGGACATTTTCCTAAGACAGCAAGCATGGTTCCTCGGTGTGAGGATTGTAAGGTAAACCGTGGAGAGGTTGTTTTCTTGACATGACACCCCCTCCTCACCTTGAGGCGAGGATCAAAGGAACAAGGGAGATTATTTTTTTTTTTATTTCTGTAATCCCAAAGACAGTGCCAATCAAAGAAAGCATTCTCTTCCAACCATTTTCCCCTTCCCCGTCCTGCTCCCCCTTCCAACAGCACCTTGAAATTTAAATTACAAATATAAGCCCCAGTCAAAACCCCTTCAGCTATGGTGGGACTGAAGGGCCCAGATTTCCCAGGCAGAGGCCGACGGGAAGAGGGGGGTAGGATAGGAGAACAAGCGAGGAAAGGGAGAGGCGGAGGCTTTTTCCTGCACAGCCCCATCCCCCCCCCATACCGTTTCCCCAGTTCCGGAAAGGTGGAGGACCCGGGGATAGGAAAACTCGAGGCTCAGGATCAGACACCCCGCTATCCTGCCGCGCCCTCGCCCTGCCCCGCCCCCGCCCAGCAGGCGGCCGGCAGGAAAGGGGGAGGGGAAGGAATGCTAAATGGTTCTGCCGCCCTGCTACCCCCATCCCTGCAGGAATCGCGGTACCTGTCGGCGCCAAAAGGTCAGGATTTGGGCCCCTATGAGGGGCCAGGCACAGGATGTGACCAGCACACACAGAGCGCGCGCACACACCCCTTTCCTATTTACCTCCTTCTTCTTCTCGCCCTTCTCAGTGGCCAAGGTGGCTTCCGTGGAGGCGGCAGCCGCTCCCTCCTCCTTAAAGGTGGACGGCCCGGGCTGCTCATCCTCTAGGACCACGATTGTGGCTCTGGCATCCGAGGCTGCCACGGTGGCTGCCTCTGTGGCCGTGTCCGGCTCCATGGCGTTGGAGCGGGAAAGATGAAGGGGAGAAGGGAGGCTCCTGGGAGGTTGCAGTGGCTGCGCTAGGAAGAGCTAGATAGAGCAGGGGCAGGGAATACTAGCTTCCAACCCCTTCGCTCGCCCCCCACCTTCTTTAAATAACCCTCAACCCTGCCCCACTTCCGTCCACCCACCCTACGTCATGGCCTCCCCCCATCACCCTCCCCCCTCCGCCCCCCCTCACCAATCGCGAGACTCCCCCTCCCCACCCAGAGCCCGGGCTGGTCCCACACGACCAACTGTTGCCTGAATGTGGGGTGCACACAGGGGTGGCAGACGAAACCCACACAGCTCATGGCCCCTTAAAAATTCTACTTTTCCATATGCCCCCAACAGTGAGCCTGAGTTTCCCTCACAGATGTGTGCAAAAGAAATTCTCTTTCCCTCAAATCTGCCCTACCTATTCCGCACCTCTGTGCCTCGGTGTGTTCTCCCCCTCCTTGCAGAAAGAACTCCTCAGCCAATGACTGCACTGCAAAAGCCCAGAACCCCTCTGGGGACTGCCCTTTTGCAGGTTTCTGGGAGAATTAGATTGATAGTATACACTCAACCTTCAGAAACTCTGCTGAAAAAGAACTTGAATCACTCGATGGCAAATACTCCCTCAGAAGGCAAAACCTGACAGAGATTTTATGAATATATGTTCCACTTTCCACTCTGGTTTCCTCAGATGGCCAACACTCAGGAGTCCTTCTTTTGAATGCACCCCTGAATCTTAAAATTCAAAGGAGATGATGTCAAAGTCTTCCACAAAACCTAGGGCAACTTGTGATAGGTTACCTGATATTGGTCATTGAATTAAACAGCTATGATTTTTTTTTTGCTTCTGTTCTGCTCATATCCTTGTTATTAATCAATGATCGCTGAATGTATTTTGTAAAAGGTGCACGTGTATATAAACACGACTATTAATTATTGCGTCTATGTCCCCTTATTATTTATAAACAGTGGGGAGATTGACATCCTATCCTTTAAAGTTCAGTCACTAGAAATGACAGACAACAGAACATGTAAGAAACAGTATACTAAACAATCACAACGCATACTGTTTCCAAAATGAAGCAACTGCTTTCCAAAGTAACTGTGTCACATGGTTAACGTCCATCAGCAGACCTACCCAAACAACACATCTAAAATAAGCTGTGGTTTGTGTAAATAGTACCATAGCAATCAGATGACCCCAAATATATCTGTATCTGGTCACTTGTGCCTTAATGTGAGTTAAGACTGTGGACTAATGTG
The DNA here is from genome assembly GCF_000317375.1 of Microtus ochrogaster. Taxonomy (NCBI): domain Eukaryota; kingdom Metazoa; phylum Chordata; class Mammalia; order Rodentia; family Cricetidae; genus Microtus; species Microtus ochrogaster. The sequence continues at coordinate 845,277 of NC_022026.1, read as the reverse complement.
GCTGTGAGATTGTGCCCCTAAACTAGGTCTTGTTGCTCTGACTCTGTGTGTCTCTCTCTGTCTCTGGGTGTGTATGTGTTGCTAGGTGTCTCTCTCTCTTTCCCTCTCACCTTTTCTCTCTCCCCCCTCTCTCCTTTGAGGTAGGGTCTTGCTCTGCAAGTCTAGCTGACCTTTTCTTTGTAGCAGTTCTCCTGCCTCAGCCTCTCAGTCCCTAGGATTACAGGCACAAGCAACCGTGCTCCATTTCATGGTCTAATTTGAACCACAGAAAAGGAGGCAGAGAAGAAGCCAGTGACTGAAGGAGTGTGCCAAAGAACGGGAAAAAGAATCTGATGATGGTATCATCTCATTTTACCGTCATTATGTGTGAATCCCTCCACCCCAGTCCACTGATGATATTTCTTAGTGAAGTATAGACATGCACTACCCAATGGACATTGGGTGTCTCAGGATAAAGACTGCAGGTATTCCTGAAGCATCAGATTCCATTAAAGGAGATGGAGAGGGGCATTAAGTTGACTAACTGACCATTAGAAATAAATTTTCTATTAAAATATACGGAGACATTAAGGAATACGAGTTCTTATCCCTTCCCCCCTGCATGTACAATCTCCTCGATCAATCATTAAGGTCCTTTGGTAGACAAATTACAGAAGACCTGAAAGGAAAAGGTAGGCTGTATATACATACCTCTCAAACAGAGGAAGCAGAGCATTTTTTTCTTTCCTTTTTTCTTTTTCTTTTCATCCAAACTGCATTTTTCATTTGAATTTCATTCAGAATTGCAGTTTTCATGCAAACTGAGAGAAAATAGAATTCCCTCTTTTGCTGCCTGCAGCTTGTAGAAAGATAAGAAAGTTCCAAGAAGTATTTGTTGTCTTTTTCTGTGCTCCTGTTTTTAAGGTACCATATTGCTTATTGCTCCCATACAATGTTTCTGGTACACCATGTATTAAATACACTTTCATCAGGACGTCTTTTTCTGTGTGAATATGTGTTTCACATTCCAAGAGAAGAATCTGGGAAGTGATTTGAGGTTGGGGGGGGATATAACGTATTTTTACTTTGGCAATTTCTCACATATGTATAAGGTGATCAATCTTTTTTAAGACAGGATGGCTGAAAGGGCGCACGAGTATACAAATTTGCCTGGGAAGGTGGATGCTCAGTCAATAGACTTTGCCACAGGATTCATGTAAATATTGGCCTTTGGCTTACAGCAACAGCTGGTATTTACAGAGCATGTACCCTCCTATTTGGGAAGCTGCCTACACTCCTGATCTGGAGACTTTGTTCAAGTCCCCTCACTTAAGATTCTCTATACTCTGCTCTATCTGTTTCTCCTCCACCCTAATAGGAACTTGTGAAATGGTCTTTAATTGCACTGATCCATTAGGGTTGGAGCACAAGGCAAATGTTTATTAAAAAAAAAAAGGAAGCCATGTGGATGTCATAATCTGGAAATTAATCTCACCTCCTATGCTAATGTCTATCTTGGCAGATATGAGCATCATAGAAGCTGTGCTGTTGTTGCTTTAACAGGGCAATACTTTTTCCAGTAATTACAAGAATGCATGTTCACACGTGCTATTCAATTGTTTCACTAAGTTCCTAAAGGCCACTTCAAGGGCCTTGTGTTCCTTCTCTTATCCTGTATCTAAAATTTGTCATGGGGCCCAGATGGTGGCTTCAAAGCACATCATTATCTTTAGAAGCTAGAACACAGAATTCTAGTCACAGTATCCTGGTTGCAACTATGATACCAGTTTGCTTGAACCAAAACTCTCTCACACCTTTTTTTTTTTTTAATTTACGGTAGTGGCATTTTTAAAGCCATATGCCCTTGGTGCTGACAGTATTAAGGAAAATTAATGATTTTATTGAATAGCAACACTTCTTTTTTTTTGAGACAGGGTTTCTCTGTGGTTTTGGAGCCTGTCCTGGAACTAGCTCTTGTAGACCAGGCTGGTCTCGAACTCACAGAGATCCACCTGCCTCTGCTTCCCGAGTGCTGGGATTAAAGGCATGCACCACCACCGCCCGGCGAATAGCAACACTTCTTAACCACCTTATAGTGTATCAGGTAGTGTACTGAATTCTTTCCTTTTTAGTTTATTTAAGCTTTTCTGCAGTAAACTTGTTTTCTTTTTATGCATTTTTGCAGTTTTGTGCATTTATGTAATGAATTTGAGTCATGTTCACCTCCATTCTTCTGTCTTATAGGCTTTCTCTTGCTGGAACCTTTCCTTTCAAAGAAACTCACATTTTACTTTCCTGTCTGTCTTCGTGTGTGACCCACTGAGCTTAATTAGAAGTTTTACTCACGCTAATCCAGCACTTGGGAGGCAGAAAGAAGCAATCCTGGACAGTCAGAACTATTACACAGAGAAACCCTGTCTCAAAAAGAAGGAGGAGGAGGAGGGGGAGGAGGAGGAAGGGGAGGAGGGGGAGGAGGAGGAGAAAGATGAAGAAGAAGTTATTGTTGAAGTTCTACCCACGCATAGATAGAAAGTTATTTATTAAAGCAAAGGTAAAGCAAGGTTTACCCCACTAAAGAAAATGACACCCCTACATCCAACAACTTTTAACAGCCAATAGTCCCTTGTGGGGAGACAAAACCTTGTGGACCCATCTTCCATCCATGATGAAAGGTTAATGGTCTCAGGCTTGTGCAGGCCTTGTGCATGTAGTCCCAGCCTCAGGGCAATGACTATGACATACCCTGAAGACATCTCTCTGCTGCACATCGCCATACCCTTAGGCTTTTCCATCCCTGTTTTTCTCTTCTGCAGTGTTCCCTGAACCGTAATATGCTACGTCCTTACTATCTGATATTACCTTTAGCTCCTAATAATTTCATCAAATAAAAATCAGCATATCTCTTTCACAGATGAAAACATGGAAATTTAAGGACATTAAATAATTCATCTAAGATTCCATAGCTAGTAAGTGTCATAAGCCAGATCCAAATTCCAAACTCATTCAACATCTCATTTTTCCCCATTTCATCTTTATCAAGTTCCCTGTTTTTCATGGGGCTTTTTCCTTGATAGTGAAATTATATTGAGAAAATAACTGAAAAATATTTCTGTCACCTATCTCCCTGGTGTTTCCTCTAAATTACCCAAATAGTATTGATTCTTCGGACAGTTACTGCAGAGTGGGGAAACCCTAAGGATTTCTTAAATACAACTTAGGTATTTAAGAAGGGATTGGAAGGGCTGGAGAGATGGCTCAGAGGTGGGCTGGAGAGATGGCTCAGAGGTTAAGAGCATTGACTGCTCTTCCAAAGGTCCAGAGTTCAATTCCCAGCAACCACATGGTGGCTCACAACCATCTGGAGTGAGGTCTGGTGGCCTCTTCTGGCCTGCAGGCATATACACAGACAGAATATTGTATCATAATAAATAAATAAAAATTTTAAAAAAAAGAAGGGATTGGAAAACAATTGTAGAACGCATTCATAAATGAAATAGTAAACAAACATAAAGAATGGTTCTGTGGGGCCTGGAGAGATGGTCCAGTGGGTAACAGCACTGGCTGATCGTTAGAGGACCCAGTTCAACTCCCAGAATCCACGTGATGGCTCACAACCATCTGTAACTCCAGTTCTAAGGGATCTGACGTCCTCTTCTGGCCTCCATGGGCACTGCATTCATATGGTGCACTTAAATGCAGGGAAACACTCATAAATTATAAAATAAAAATAAATAACAAATTTTAAAAAAAAGAATGATTATACACAGAAATATTCTCTTAGTATTCAGCTGACTATAAAGGAAAGTCAAGAATAGATTGTCCTTATTTCAGGGGGAAAAAAAAGCAAAGAAAGAATTTATGTGACTATTGAAAAGTCCTGCTCCAAATGTTACCAGTAGTTACAGTAATGTGGTTGGTAGGATCATGGGAGACAGTTTTTCTATTGCATCTAGGTTGGGGGGGGGTTTGTTTGTTTGTTTTTGTTTGTTTTTGTTTTTCGAGTCAGAGTTTCTCTGTGCCACAGCTCTGGCTGTCCTGGAACTCACTTTGTAGACTAGGCTGGCCACAAACTCACAGAGATCGACCTGACTCTGCTTCCCAAGTACGGGGAATAAGGGTATGCACCACCACTGCCAGACTCGGTTTTTTTTTTTTTTAAACTTTCTATTACATCAGTTTTCCTTGATAAGGTTGCTTCTTTCCATAAGGAAGAAAGAAAATGGTAAACGATGAAAATGAAAAAGTTGCTCGAAGCCAGAAGTATGAGCTAGAAAGGAACACAGGACTGTGGTAGCATATACCAATAATCACAGAAGGATGAAGCTAGAAGTTGTAGAGATTAGGGTCATCCTGGGCTATATAATGAGACAAACAATAGCATTTTATCCTAAAGAAACAATATGGCCATGGTGGGTAAAGCAGCAGAAACAACAGAAATTATTTTACTGGTTACAATAGAGTTGATCTGGGTGAGGAACTGCTTTTAACTGTAACCATTTTAAGCCATATGTTTATAAAGATTTTTCTACTTTTAGAAATTAGCATATAAAACATAGGTCAAGAAAAAGATATAACAAATTTCTCACGTGCTTTCTAATCCTGAAATTCAATCCATCCATAATACTCTAAAACACGAAACATGTTAAATTATATAAACTGGGCTTATTAAAGACACAATATGCATGGTAAAAATTATTCCTGACAGCAGAGCCGTTGGCTTTGATATGGTAGTTCAAAAGCTTGGAGTTCCAATTCTATCCAGTTATTCAAACTTTCTGCCCTCAGCTTTATATCAGATAAAACAGATACGATAACAAGTAACTTAAAGTGGTTAACAAAGATGCAGAATAAAGATGGATGAAAAAATATTTTAAAAAATAAACATTTAGATGGTCTTGGTGCGCAAAAACGCAATCAGTGAATGCTAATTAACAAAAAGACAAAAACTCAAGTTAACACTTCAAGCTTCAGATTGAGCCAAGAATATGAAGAAAGCCCTGGCTGGAAGTTAGCCCTAAGCAGTTGCCAAGTTAATTGAGCCTATTATCATTTTAAGGGTTGGCAATTTAGTGTGACTGAACATTTCTGAAGGCAAGTTGCAAAGAAAAGCAGTAAATTAAGCAAAAAAAGAATCAAGATACTCCCCAACTTAGACTGACACCTACCTGAAACCAGGAAACATATCTGATTCATGGGTTTTTTTAAGAACATACTTTGTGTATGATAGTACAATTTACATATCAAAGACTATAATGGAATGATTCACTTTTTGAAAATGACATAGGAATGTTCAGTCCAAGAACTAACGGAACTGCTACATTGGGTCCTCCACCCTCCATACATACCTTTGGACATCTAGGTTGGCTTTTCCTGATTCTCTCATTTTTTTTCTTCTATCTTGCCCTAGGTGTCCAGTTTTCCCAGCTGTCACATGCATAACAAACAATACATGGTTCAGTTACTCAGGCATCATCTCTAGTTTCTACTACCTATAACACATTGAAATACAGTTTGAGTTCAAAATATATCTTTACCTTGAATGAATGTTCTCCTTGATTGATATGTTGCTGTCTACAATGACAAGTTACTACAACCGTTGGTCTCAGATTTTATGGTATCTTTTAATATTGGCCATTCATTTTTGAGACATGTGGGACACTATGTATTTGGAATATCTTCAACCATCCACCAGTATGATTCTTGCTTATTTGAAGATCACTTCAGATCTGGTACCATATCCCTTAAATGCAGTATGCTATGAATTTCTCTCAGGCACCATGTCCCTGCACTGAGTCTTTTGAGTATTTATCCAGGCCATGCCATTTGTCCCAGGGAATATTTACATTCATATCCTCAAATGACAACAACTCCACAGATGATGCATTCATTCTCTTTGCTCTTGGGGAAAAAAAACAGAGAACTTGGGAATTACAGCTTCTGGGGCACAGATTCCAAACTCAGCCTGGGAGCAGCAAAGAGAAAAAAACCATTTAACATTTTCAAGGCTCCTTTATAGCAGGCGTCAGCTACTTTTTCTGTTGTCAGGATAAAATATAATGACAAAGGTAATTTTTAGAAGGCAGAGTTTTAATTTGGCTTATGGTTCTCGAGTGATAATAGTCCATCATGGCTGGAAGGCATGGCAGCAAGTGTCAGACTTGGTTGCTGGAAAAGGAAGCTAGGAGCTCATATCTCCAAACACAAGCAAAAAGCAAAGAAAGTAAATTGGAAATGCTATGAGAATATAAATACCCAAAGCCTGCCCCCCAGTGACACACTTTTTCCAGCTAGGCCATGCCTCCTAAACCATGCCAAGAAATGTTACCAACTGGGAACCAAATGTTCAAATACCTGATGCTACATGGGACATTTCTCATTCAAACCACTACATTCGACTCCTAGCCCCCCATAGACTCATGGCTATATCATATGTAAAATGTACTTAGCCCAACTTTAAAAGTGCCCATAGTCCTTCTCAGTCTAAACACTGTTTAAAAGTCCAAAATCCCTTCTGAGACTAAAGGTAATCTCTTAATTGAAACACCCTGTAAAATTCTCAAAAGCAAATTACGTATTTCCAACACATCTTAGTAATTGTTCTATTGCTGTGGAGAGACACCATGACCATGGCAACTCTTAGAAAGAAAAACATTTAATTGGGGTAGTTTACAGTTCAGAAGTTTACTCCATTGTTATCATGGTGGGAAACATGGTAGCATACAGGCAGACATGGTGCTGGAGAGGTGGCTGGGAATTCTACATCTGGATCAGTAGATTACAGAAAGAAAAGAGAGATGGAGGGAGGGAGAGAGAAAAAGAGTGAGAGAGGCTGGGCCTGGTTTGAGCATTTGAGACCTCAAGCCCACTCCCAGTTACACACGTACTTCAACAAGGCCACACCCTCTCCAACAAGGCCACACCTCCTAATTGTGCCACTCCCTGGTGACCAAGCATTCAATTCTATGAGCCTATGGGGCCATTCCTATTCAAACCACACACAACATATGATAGCACAGAATATACATTACAATTCCAAAAGAGCATAGGGAAGAAATTCTGTAATTCAAAGAGGCCAGTGTCCATTCCAAGATGGCAGCCAAACTTGGCCGTGTTGTTCATCGGATGCTGGCTTCAGAGGGATGGAGGATTCAAGAGTAGCAGGGGCATGAATTCTTCCTCCTTGGTTTGCAGAGGACCACTGAGGCCAGACTGTGCAGCAGCACTCATCAGGGCAAACAGCAAATCTGGTAGCCTCATATCCATTGTCAGAAGGGCTTAAATGACTCCAGCCTTCCTCCCTCTCTCTCTTAGGATGGCTTCATTCCCTATATAGAGCTATTACTGGCATATACCCCATGGCTCTAGCATCTCTGTAATCTTGGAGTCTCTACTGCCACCCAGACTTCACTTTAATAGCTTCACACAATGGCCTCCTGCAGTCTCAGAGTCTTTACACAGGGACTATGCTGCTGCACAGTCTGGCCTCAGTGGTCCTCTGCAAACCAAGGAGGAAGAATTCATGCCCCTGCTACTCTTGAATCCTCCATCCCTCTGAAGCCAGCATCCGATGAACAACACTGCCAAGTTTGGCTGCCATCTTGGAATGGACACTGGCCTCTTTGAATTACATTCTTCAGGTGCTTTCAAGGAGCAAAAACTCTTTAAGCAGACTTTCCCAGAGTGGCAGCTTAGCTGGATGAGGTTTTCCTATGAGGGCACCTATCTCTTCCCACCCCCAACCCCCATAGAGCAGGAAGCTTCTTCTTAATGGTGCTAATCCTCACAATTACTTCCTCTCTTCTATCACTTGCCTTGAGTGGAGTTGTAAGCTTTCTGGTGTTCTTTTTCTCTCTAAGAGTACATTTTGGTTTTTTTCTCTGTCCTGCCTGTTCATTTTCATTGTATACCTACCTAAGGATTATCAGTCACAACCATGCCCCAGCTTCAACATTATGTGGTCTTGAAATTTTCTCTACCAATAAAATTAGTCCTTTCTTTGCTGTTTCAGAAAGCTTTAGTTTTACTTGGTCCAAGACTTAAAAGGGGCTCCAGGACCATTATGAAGCTGTCTATGATGGGGGAGAGTCTTCTGTTTTGTGTTGATTTAATTGGTTAAATAAAGAAACTGCCTTGGCCCTTTGATAGGACAGAAAGTTAGGTAGGCAGAGAAGACTGAACAGAATGCTGGGAGAAAGAAGCTGAGTCAGTCAGTCGCCATGATTCCCCTATCCGAGGCAGACACATGTTAAGAATCTCCCTGGTAAGCAACCAGCTCATGGTGCTACACAGATTGTTAGAAATGGGTTAAAGCAAGATGTAAAAATTAGCCAAAAAGAGGCTAGAACTAATGGGCCAGGCAGTGTTTAAAAGAATACAGTTTACGTGTAATTATTTCGGGTAAAGCTAGCCTGGTGGCAGGATGCAGCCTGCTGCTCCACATCAACATGTCTAGTGGCTTAAGAGGTTCTGGTGAAGGTCCTGAGGCTGACTGGTGCAAGGCAGAGGTGGGAACCCCTTGGAAGCTGAGTTCTCCTAGCCATGCTTGAGAGTGAGCCTCTCAAAGAAATAGCCCAGAGATGGCTGGGGCATGCCAGTCGGCATTAGCTGTGACCCAGCCAGCCTATGGAGGCTGGTCAGGTGGTTGCCCATCTTCTTAAAGAGCTTCACCTCCTCATCCAGGGAAGTGGTTTTCTAGGAAGTCACAGAACTTTTTAATGTAGTCTCAGGAAAGTTCTTCGGGCAAGAAGAAAACCAGATTCCTTGCCAAAATATCACAGGAATGATCTCTAGCTCTGATTCAGCATTCAACTATTCTTCTAGGCAAAAGTTGCAATTACTCTGCCATTCCTGCATTAATCAACATGGTTAGATTCTTCTCCACAGCGCAGCCCACTCTCTAGTACCAACTGTTTTTCCTGTTGCCATGATAAAATACCATGGACAATGGAACTTGCTAGAAGGAAGAGTTTATTTTGACTTACGGTTCCACAGGGGTAAGATTCCATCATGGTGTGGAGTCATGGCAGCAAGAGACAGGAAAGGCAACCATAACAAGAAGCTGAGAGCTCACATTTTTCACAATAAACATGAAACAGAGAGAGCAAACTGGAAGGCCAGGGTATAAATCTCAAAGCCCAGCCCACCCCTCAGTGACATACTTCTTCCAGCAAGGCTGTACCACCAAAAACTCCCCAAAAGGCACCACCAACTGGGAATCAAGTGTTCAAATACCAGAGCTTACGTGAGACATTTCTCTTTCAAACATAGTACATATAGAACATATAGTACATATAGAACAGTAATACCATGATGGCTCATTAAGAAAATGGATAAAGTCCTTGTCTAAGAATAGACTACTGGTTCTCATACTTGCACATCAGCATTACCTGAAGGACTTATTTAAAAAGTAAAAAAACAAAAGAGATAAGTGGTCAGGTGTGCAGCACACAACTGCAGTCCCAGCACTCACGAGGAGGAAGATTGTGATTTGAAAGTTCTAGGACAACCTGGTCTGATGGAGGAAGGTCATTGGTTAAAAAAATAAAGAAATTGCTTGGCTGGCCCTCATAGGTTAAAACATAGGTGGGAGGAGTAAACAGAACAGAATGCTGGGAGGAAGAGGAAGTGAGCTCAGAC
>NC_022026.1:831355-832475 GCF_000317375.1 Microtus ochrogaster | reverse complement strand
CCCCGCCGCTCTTACTACTACACTGGTCAACACAGCAAGACCCTGACTCAAACAAACAAAGAACAGATGATCAAATAAGAAGTGGCCTTTGGCCTTTAAACAGGGTTTACAGACCCCGCATAAGCAATATCCAGTTAAGGTTTAAGGAAGACAAAGCGAGTACAACCGGAAAAACAAAGACATAACAAAGCAAAAATCATGCAAGGTGTTTAACCTCTAAAGTCACTGGGAGAATGGAAAACTAAAAACCTGATACAGCCCTGCAATACATCAACTAGAATGGCTGAAATTCTTAAAGACTAAAAATAGAAAACATTGAGAAGGATGAGAAGCAGGGTGGGTCTCACATTGCAGGCAAGAATATAAATTATGCAGCTACTTTAGAAACTAGTCTGGCATTACATGTTATTAGAGTTGAAGACATAAATTGTGGTAGAGATAGATGTGCCACCTAGATTCTCCTTCAAGAAAGTACATTCTGTTCAGATTTGGAAAGCAAAGAGACAACCTTCAACTAATAACTTCCTGAATCTGCCCCAACTGCAGAGAGATGCTTGGGCCAAGGTCTTGCACATCTAAGATGAATAAGCAAGGCAGGGATGAAAAGAATCATTTCAGACACACAGAAATGCACCAGTGGGCTTTACTTGTTCCAAAGATTGATTCAAGTTTCATTCTTATATTGCATTTCACCTTGTCTTCCCAAACCTTCTTCTGCTTTTCTTTCACTGGTATTGATCTCTAACAAAAATTTTGCACACAATACACCATTTATGTATCTTTGCTTCTAATCACTGACAACTAAATCCACTAGGATAATATACCCTCCAGAATGCCATTCATCATTCTTATGGGCAGCAGAAAAAATTAACTATGCAAGAGTATTCTTAACAGCATTGGCTTGAAAAAGACAGCTACAAGACACATTCATCGGGGGGAATGAATTGTGATATAGTCACTATACAATACAATATCCTGTGTTGTACTGGTCATTAATATCACTTAATGTCAATGGACTCAACTCACCTATAAAAAGGCACAGGCTAAAAGATTGGATACGAAAACAGGATCCAACATTCTGCTGTTTACAAGAAACACACCTCAACCACAAAGATAGGCA
>NC_022026.1:804802-824790 GCF_000317375.1 Microtus ochrogaster | reverse complement strand
AAAAAAAGACCCACCTCCATCAATCCTGTACATCAATGAAAATGTACAACATCTACATACATTCACCACCATGACATGATATTAGACGACATTAACAAAACATGAGTATATACTGCATAATCCCAAACAGGCAAATATGTATAAATAATGTATCACATATTCATGTTATAAAGTAAAAATAAAAAACGAGGAACTAATTATCACAAAAGTCAAGATAGTGGCTTATAGGGCTGGAGAGATGGCTCAGAGGTTAAGAGCACTGACAGCTCTTCCAGAGGTCCTGAGTTCAATTCCCAGCAACCACATGGTGGCTCACAGCCATTTATAATGAAATCTGGTGCCCTTTTCTGGCATGCAAGCATATATAGAAGGAATGTTGTATACATAATAAATAAATAAATAAATCTTTTATTTAAAAAGATAGTGGCTTATATACAGAGGAGATACTAAAATTTTTGTGGTGCTGAGCATTAAATCTGCAGCCCTGAATATGCTAAAGAAGCCTGTTACCACTAAGCTCAATCTTCAGATTTTTTGAACAGCCAGTATGAAACAAACCTTGATAAACGAAAATAAACAGAAATGTCTATACTTCAGAGAATTATGGCTCAGCAGCTGTTCCAGATTTAATCCTGGGTTGGGGGAGGAATGATGAGAAAGAGATGCTTGCTCTAGAGGTATTGTCCCAAGTGCTAATTGTTTGATTTCCTGTTTCTACCAGGCAGAGTTTACATGTGCATTTGCTTTATAATTATTGTTAAGTGTGTTTATCTATTTTATACACGTTAAAGGAAGGACAAAGCAGAAACGGCATAGGAAAATATAAACAGATATCTTCCAAGCATTTACTCCAAAACGTGTGACCATAAAGTGCTGAGAAATGGTGAGTACAGATAAGAAGGAACAGAGGCCAGCGTGTGCTCCTTCGTTCTGCAACAATATGATACAAAGCAGACCTTGAAGAGTTCCAAGAAGTTCTATAAAAGGTACAAAGAGGCACACTGTTGCTCAGAAGAGGGAGCATTCCTTTCCAGCTGAACAGTAATGGGAGAAGAGCTTCAAAGAGCAAGGCCCTAAGGTGAGCACTGAAGAATTGAGGGTTCCATTGGGTAATAGCAGAGGAGATGGATGATAGATAGAGCTAAATTAATACTGATATTGAAGTAGGTAATGTGTGCTCAAGAAATGAGACAGCATTTCTGCAATTTGTTTTGATGTTTAACACCCTTAGGAAAATTCCAAGTCATTCATCTTTTTCTGTAAGGATTGTTTAACACATCCCTATGAAAATACTGTGTTTTACAGATGCCAATGGAAATGCTACTGTGTGGGGTACTTAGTGCTGAGTATACTTCCATAAGAAAGAGAGACTAAATTCTGGACTTTCCACTGCGTGTATCTGGACATCATTTCTTTCCAGAGGCACCATCCTTCCTGAGAGCAATGATTTAGGTTATCCACATAAAACCCAGTCAATTCATTATTTGGGGACTCTTTCAGTCATTTTCTACTTAGGCTCAATCAAATTTAGGATTTATCTTCTCCCCCTTCAGGATAGTCTTATTGATTTTGAACTCAAGAGTTTATAAAAATAAGACTGAAATATCATTTGGAGGGGGAGGGGATGAGCCCATTTCTTGAATCTAGCTGTAGCTTTCACAGGTCTTCCTGGAGGTGTACAGTTATCCACTAATGCTGTCATCCATTGAGGGATCCATCTTTCTATTATGCCTCTAAGAGCAGGGTCTCTACTGCTGCCCAACACAGTTTCATCTCATCCTTCCCACAAGACCTCCACTCCTAATTTCTCTCCTCTTCCTGCTCATGTTCTTACCACTCCTTTGGCTTTTGTTTGTTGGAGCTAGAGAGATAGAAGTGAGGGGTATAACGTGTATCTTCCAGCAGGAACTCTTCCCAAATCTGTTTCTTAAACCCTGGACTGAGATTTAAGATGAAAACCAAGAATACATCCTTCTCTCCCTCTGTGACACCTACATTGGACATGAGGCCAATGTGCCACACTGTGCCACACTGCCTGCATCAATAAGGGTCATGAGGGTGAGAGTAGGTGCACTCAGGCAATCTTCATAGATCATCTTACTATATCCATCGCAGTGTTGATTAAATATTACTTGACCTTGAAGCATTCACAAACAGAAAGTGCTTTCAAAATCTGATGTTTTGTGATAACAAAACAGAAGAGAGGGCTGAGCTGGAAAAAGAAGGGAATCAGCTAGTGAAGACACAAGGGAGGGAGGAGAGGGAAGAGGATGAATAAGAACAAAGTATAACAACACATATGCATGAAAATGTCATGTGAAACCTATTATTTTGTGTACTAACATAAAAACTAATAATAAAACATCTGATTTTTTTTTTTTTTGGTTTTTCGAGACAGGGTTTCTCTGTGGCTTTGGAGCCTGTCCTGGAATAGCTCTGTAGACCAGGCTGGTCTCGAACTCACAGAGATCTGCCTGCCTCTGCCTCCTGAGTGCTGGGATTAAAGGCGTGCGCCACCACCACCTGGCAAACATCTCATGTTTATAACTCATAACTAATGTCCCTCAGTGGTGACCTTGGATCATATATGACCTTATACACTTCATTTTTGTGGGTACTTTTCTAGTCACTGGGTTAAATTACTGGCTCAAGTATCTAATGCACCATTACTAAAGAATAAACATGTAGTAATAATAATGATAATGATGACAAAAGTCTGTCTTTTCCCCTAAACAAATTTGTCTGGAATTATTTAATTCCATGGTTTTAAGAAAACTTGCTCACTTTGATAATTTTTATTTTGTTTGTACATGAAATTAGAGATCTTTACTTAACTTTGCAGAAGTGGATGATTTTATTACCAATAAATGAGATACTAATTTGTAATTTAGCCATAACTCTGTTTTTTTCCCCTTAGGCTTTCCAAAGCACTCAGGAAAATTTTATATGTAATCTAAGAATGTTGATCAGCTTATGAGTTTGATGAGTATCATCTTGACAAATTGTAGAAGCTTTTATCGATTTTGCGCTCTGTATTTCAACATTGCCATCTCTCATATTCTTTGGAAAGATACTGAGTATTTTATAACCATTTTTGTAACTTAACCTGTTATAAAGGTCAAAACCAAGATGGCAAGCTAACAGCGTTCAAGTGATCCCACCTATCTTGTTGAGTTAAACTCCTGTACATGTTCAATTTCAGAGGCATGATGGCTAGAACATGAAGTCTGTAAAAGTAGTCTTAAGCAATAACCCTGAAAAGACATATCCAGGGGCTGTAGATGAAGCTCAGTGGTAAAACACTGACTTAGCATGTGCAAGTCCCAAGGTTCTTCCTTATATAACCGAAGGAAAAAAAAAACATTCAAAGCCAGGTGCGATGGTAAACATCTGTAATCCCAGCAGGTGTTGTTGCTGTGAGGTTGAGGCAGGAGGGTTAAGATTTTGAGAGCTGCCTGCTCTTTATAGTGAGTTCCAAGGCAGCGTGACCTGTAAAATGAAGGATCCTGTCTCCAAAACAAAAGGCAGCTACTGTCAAGTTTGACAGCCTAAATTCAGTCCCTGAGACATACATGCTGGAAGAAAAGATCTGACTCCTTCAAATTGTCCTCTGTTCACCATACATCACACACACACACACACACACACACACACACACACACACACACAAATAGAATGTTAAAAGTTAAAAGAAAAAATTTAGCCAACCAATGAACAAAAATGTAACATCAACAGATCCTTGGATCCTAGAAAGACAGGTTAATTGCATATTGTGTCAGCTGAATCTCTCTAGCTTCTGAGAGGAGGAGGCAAGTAGGTCCGAGTAATGCCTGACTTTGGCGTTCAATATATGGGAAAGAAAAGCCAAAGACAAGCCATAGTCCAAAGACAAGAACAATGTATGCAGAAAGTGGAGAAAGTAGCCAGGAAAGGAGGAAATACCAAATGTGAGTTGAGGCTTAGTGGGAACTGAGAGTCTGGAGGGCATTCTGTGCTAAAGGAGGCTCGGTGTTTCTGCTTGCTGTGCCTCTTACCATCTCTCTAGAGTGTATGTGACCCCAGGTAATAAATCTTTCTCGGCGCAAATTCTACCCAGAAGGAAAATATATGTAAACAAAGTAAAAATGCCTAACTAGAAATACATCACAGGAATGTAAAACAGAAATATGGACATAAGAATGAGCTCTTCATGCGGCACTGTAGGGAAAGCAATAGCAGTAGTTGGACCTCTGTGTGTGAAAAGCAAGGCTTTTCAACTAGTGGTAATTTAAAAATTAATGAATCATTTATGCCTCAGTTCTGCCTGCCTTCCAGCCTCTGGCTGCTGACTCACCTACGTGCAATCTTTCCTCCTGGCCACATCTGTGCCAGGCAGGCCTGTTTTTCCCTTCACAGACCCTAAGTGCTCTTGCTTGCGGAAGCTCCAGCCAGCATCAAATTAAACATATTAAAATGCAACCCCTCTTACATTAAACATTTATATTTTACTATAAATTTTTGAAAGGGCTTTTGCAATTTTGCTTTTGAAATTGTCTGTACATAACTAATTTAATTTATGATGGCTGTGATCTCTGCAGAATAATTAAGCAGACTTGGGAAGTAGGGAGATCTGACCTGAAAACAAGTTCCAGATATCATGGGCGTCAGGGCTAGGAGCATACCAAGCACAGATTGAATGTGCTGTGGTAGACCATTAAGCCAGCACCAGGAAGCCACAAACAGAACAAGAACAAAATATAATGGTTTAGGAAAATAATAACAATTGATATACTTGATAGAACATACTATATTGTAGCTACTTGATTATAAATTATTTTCTCTTGTTTACTGGTTTCATTTAATATTGTATAGCCTTAAGATGTCAATTTTCTTTTCTCAGTACTTAGGAATTGAATCCTGGGTGTCTCATATGCTAGCAAAGAGCTCGGCCCAGGATCTCAAGTTTTTGTTTTTGTCTCTGAAAATCCTATGACTCCTAACTGACATTGTGGAATAGATCAAAGATACACATTGAGAATTCAGGCACACTGGGATGCTGGTAAGATTTGGAGATTTGTGTTTCCTTAAAGCTAAAACTACATTACCTTGCACTTTGTTCCATGACCACTTAACTCTTTATGGGACTCTCTCACCTTCCTAGGCAAACACTCCTCCACTAGGCTATATTCCCAGCCCTTTAATGTCTTTTCTATACAGCCATTATTACCTTTATGGAAGACTTAGCTCTTAGAGTCCTTACATTAATATACTTTCGTATCTATGCAAATCTCTTAATTTTTTTTTTTTTATCCAACAAGGAGTTCCCTCAAAAACCACTATCTGGTAGGCACTATTTTAAGGTTCAAAGACTATAAAGTGGGAAGAAAGAATCTTGCCTTTTCACCAAAGTTGATTCCTCTATCTCCAGGCTGGATCCTTGTCCTTTCCAATTACTGAGGGTATTTGCATGGGATCTTTGGGTGGGGGAAGAAAGGTTTTATTTGGCTTACACTTCCGTATTACTGTATGTCATTAAAGGAAGTCAGAACAGGGACTCAAGCAAGGCAGGAACCCGGAGGCAGGAGCTGATGCAGAGGCTATGGAGGACCGCTGTTTACTGGCTTGCTCCTCATGACTTTTTGCATGGGATCTTGCAGCCTACTTAATCTAATATGTGCTGGCTCCTATCCCTTGGCTTTAATGGGCCTTCGGGCTCCATTGAAAGCCTGTGTTACCCTTCTAGCTAAGTTCATTACTTTCTTCCTCTTTGTTTTCAAAGCTCTTGAATATGTGGTGTCTTGTCTCCACTCTCTTAAGTCAGAGCTCCCTCCTTGCATTCTCTGTAACCTTGTTTCTATTCTCACCTCTAATTGAAACCACACATCTGGTTGCCACTAGTGGACTCCTAGCAACAGACAAAGAAAGTCTCTTGGCCTTCATTTTTCCTTGGCCTAATTTTAGCACCTGATGTTGCTCACCCTCTTCTACAGATTGCTCCCTTTTCATTTTCATTTATTACCAATGATTGCCAATGCAGGAAAAAGTGAACAATAGAAAAATAGACGCACCCAACACCCAGTTCTAACTAATCTTGCAACAGCAACTTTCATTGTGTTTGAAGAAATAAATATTAAAAACTAAGTCTGAGGGCATACACCTGTGATCCTAGTACTTGAAAGGAGGCCAAAAGATCATCACAAGCTAAAGGACAGCCTGGTTTACATAGCATGTTCCAAACCAGCCAAAGCTACATAGACTCTGTCTTTTTTTTTTTTTTTTTTTTTTTTTTTTTTGGTTTTTCGAGACAGGGTTTCTCTGTGGCTTTGGAGCCTGTCCTGGAACTAGCTCTTGTAGACCAGGCTGGTCTCGAACTCACAGAGATTCGCCTGCCTCTGCCTCCCGAGTGCTGGGATTAAAGGCATGCGCCACCATCGCCCGGCCCCTAGACTCTGTCTTAAAAAAAAAAAAAGACAGAAAAGAAAAAAAAAGAGAAAAGATAATAATATTCACATTTGCCCCAGGATCCTTCTCAGACCTCTCCTCCCTTATAATTTTCTGATCATGCCCCTTTTGACAGTTATGTACTGCATCTATGTAATCAACACACAGCAATTTTCAGAATTTGGATAAATATTATATGATACCTTTTTGTTTAACTCCATAGTTCTGAGATTTAATTCTGTTACTACTTAAAGCTCAAATTCATTCATTTTATTCCGAAATCATGAAAACCGAAATTTAACCATTCGCCTTCCAGCAGACATTTGATATGCTTCCATCTTTGTTACAAATAATGCAAAATAATTTATTTCTTTGTTTAGAAAATTAGTTTTGCCAGTGTTTCTACCTAGGAATGTATTTCTGGGTTTAAGAGTGTCATAGGGTTTCCTTCTAGTGCTGTGAAGAGACACCATGACCATGGCACCTCTTCGAAGGAAAACATTTAATTGAGGGTGCTGGCTTCCAGTTTCAGAGGTTCAATCCATTAGCATCATGACAGGAAACACAGTGGCAGGCATGCAGGCAGATGTGGTGCTGGGGAAATAGCTGAGAGTGCTACATCTTGCAGGCAACAGTGTGGTGGGATATTATTTGTATTTTAATAAATAAATCTTGCCTGAAGACCAGAGGCAAAGCTAAAGCCACCAGAGGCCAGGTAATGGTGGCACACACCTTTAACCCCAGAATTTGGGAGGCAGAAGCAGATTGATCTCTGTGAATTCAAGGCCACCCTGGGCTACACAAAATTAATGCAGAAACAAATCCAGGTGGTGGTGCCACACCTCTGATCCCAGCACTAGGGAGTCCTGACTTTAATCCCAGCACTAGAGGGAATATAAAATGGGAGGAAAGAGAGGCTTAGTTAGTTAGTTTGCAGTTGCCCAGCCTCTGGCGAGGCTTCTCTGGTGGCTTGGCTGCCTTGCTTTTCTGGTTTTCAGGTAGAGCCCCAATTTCTGTCTCTGGGTTTTTATTAGTCATGCCACACAACAGGAAATCAACTGAGACACTGGGTGGTATCCTGAGCATAGGAAACCTCACAGCTGCCCCCACACTGTCACACTTCCTCCAACAAGGCACACCCACTCCAACAAAGCCACACCTCCTAATAGTGCCACTCCCTATGAGATTATGGGGGTCAATTACATTCAAACTACTACAGGGTGTGTTCTCACTTTCATTGGACATTGTCAATTGTTCTTTACTAACTTAGAATGATAGTACAAATTCTACCCAAGTTATCTGTGTTCTACACCCTCAAAAACACTTGATGCTGCATCCAAGGGAATGCAGTAAAGGAACTGCCAACAGGACAGCTGCACTTGGGGAGGGGGGTTCTTATTGTTAGCAAAACAGAGGCAATATCCAGAGGCATCTGGAAGAGTCCAGAGCAGAGAGAAAAGAAAGCAGACTGGACATGGCCAGGGCTAGGGAAGTGGGAAAGCAGGAGACAATGGTGGAGATAGTAGGAGATAGGACGCAGAGCGAGAGTGGGGGAGAGCAGCAAATAGAGTCCCAAAACAGTGGGGGGCGGACAAACCAGGCAGATTATAATAAGGTAGCTGGAGGGAGGTATTCATTGGGGGGGGGGGATGGAAAAACCTGTTACACAAGTTCCTGAGGAATGCTGGCTTTTATCTAACCATCAGAAATCCTTCTATTGTCAAGCTTGAAATCATTTCTAGACATATAGAGGGCCAGAGACCTAACAGACACTACCTAACTTTTCAATGTTTAGCCAAAAAAAAAAGATTGTGAAGCAATATTTCATGATTTTATGTTTTAATTTTTCTGAGTAGTAATAAAGCTGTGCATCCTTTTATGTTTTAGCAGTCACTAAGGTGTACTTGACAATTAATTATTTATTCATATATTTTATTGTTTTCTACTAGATGGTGTGTGTGTGTGTGTGTGTGTGTGTGTGTTTTGTATTGTTAGGTATTAACCCCAAAGCCTGGAACGTGGTAAATAAGCATTTTACCACTAAGATGAGTTTCATCTCCTTGTTTTCCTTGGAATAAGCTCTCATTATATAACTTCAACTAGTCTTGAACTTGCTGTGTTACACAGGCTAGCCTGAAACTCCTGAATATCAGGCATGTGTTATCATGCCTCACTCTATTGTCTTAAAAGTATATGCATTTGAAAAGTAGTGTAAAAAAAGTACCATTCTCACTGTATTTTCTTTTTTTAAAAAGTTTTCATTGTTGATATTTTGTTGGTTTTTTTGTTTCCATTTTTTGTAATTTTTTTATTAAAAATTTCTGCCTCCTCTCCACCTCCCTTTTCCCTCCCCCTCCCCCCCTTCCCCTTGCCCCCTCTCCTCCCCCTCTCTCTTCTTTCCAAAGAGCAGTCAGGGTTCCCTGCCCTGTGGGAAGTCCAAGGTCCTCCCCCCTCCATCCTGGTCTAGGAAGGTGAGCATCCAAACAGGCTAGGCTCCCAGTGCATGCAGTAGGATCAAAACCCAGCGCCATTGTCCTTGGCTTCTCAGCAGCCCTCATTGTCCACCATATTCAGAGAGACCAGTTATATCCCATGCTTTCTCAGTCACAGTCCAGCTGGCCTTGGTGAGTTCCCAATAGATCTCAGTGGGTGAGTGCTCCCCTCGCGATCTTGACTTCCTTGCTCATGTTCTCCCTCCTTCTGTTCCTCATTGGTACTTTGAGAGCTTAGTCCAGTGTTCCAGTGTGGGTCTCTGTCTCTATCTCCATCCATCGCCAGATGAAGGTTCTATGGTGATATGCAAGATATTCATTAGTGTGGCTATAGGATAGGGCCATTTCAGGTTCTCTCCTCAGCTGCCCAAGGACCTAGCTGGGGACATCTCCCTGGACACCTGCGAGCCCCTTTAGAGTCAAGTCTCTTGCCAACCCTAAAATGGCTCCCTTAATTAAGATATATACTTCCCTGCTCCCATATCCATCCTTCCATTATCCCAACCATCCCATTTACCCAAGTTCTTCCCATCCTCCCCTTCTCACTTGTCTTTCCCCATCTCCCTTTTCCCCCATCCCACCCCACCCCCCAGTTCCCAATTTTTGCTCAGCAATCTTGACTACTTCCATTATCCAGGAGGATAACTATTTGGTGCTGGGGGTTGCAGGGACTTGTGCATACTAAATGTCTGTATTATCACAGGCCCATAGCCCCCACCCCTGCTCTCCCACTTTCTTTTGAAAGTCGCAAAGTTTTGCTTTTCACCACTTGATTTTTAACCTACCTGTCCTAGTTTTCTGTTGCAGAGATAAAACACTGACCAGAACCAACATGAGGAGGAAAGGGGCTAATTTCACCTTCCAGGTTAGAATTTATCATCAACATAAGCCAGAGCAGGAGCTGAAGCAAGGAATCCTAGAGGAATAGTGCCTACTGGCTCGTTTCCCTTGGCCTGCTTAGCTATCTTTCCTATACAGCATATACGAAAGACCTATCTGCTCAGTGAACTGAACTCTGCCACATCAGTAATCAGAAGAATGCCTTCACAGACCAATCTGATACTGGCAATTCCCCAGTTGGGATTCCTTCCTCCTGGGTGTGTCTGTGTTTGTGTTGAGCTTACAAACCCTATGACATTCCACCCTTTGTCAATTCTGACACACAAACACACAATTTTAAACCAAACCTTTTTTATTTCTTTTCTCTGGGATCTCATGTTAATCTCAATACGTTTTAAAGTTTCAGTCTTAGCCAAGCAGTGCTGGTGCATGTCTTTAATCCCAGCACTTGGAAGGCAGAGGCAGATGGATCTCTGTGAGTTCAAAGGCAATCTGGCCTACAGAGTGAGTTCCAGGACAGCCAGGACTTTTAAACAGAGAAAATCGGTCTTGAAAAACAAACAAAAAAAATAGTTTTAGTCTTTTAAAAATACCAATTATTTTAAAAGCACATTCTCTTTAAAGATCTAAAGTCTCTTAACTATAGGTTGTTATAAAATCCAAAATAAGTTTCATACCTTCTTATTCCAGAGGGAAGAGCCTGGGCACAGTTAAGATCAGGTCAGGTCAAGGCCAGGCAACAATCTAACAATGTAAAAAGCTTAATGTCTGATATCTGGGACTCATTTGTGATCTTCTGGGCTCTAAAGTGTTTGGTTAACCTCACCTCCCCAGCTCGGACATATAGAGCACGCACAGCTTGTTTCGTGGGCTCAGGCTGGCTACTAACTATAATACCTCCAGAAATTGATTTTTCTATCCATGGTGTGAGGTAAGGATCTAACTATATAATTTTCCATGTGGAAAAAAAAATCAGTATCCCCAGCGGTATTTAATGAAGAATCTATTCTTTCTTCACTGATATGAAATGGCACATATACTGAGTAATCCATCTTCTATATGTGGATGGCTCTATTTAAGGGCTGTGCATTCTGTTCCATTGGTCTGTGCTCATACTATAGAGTCTTAACTAGCATAGCTTTAAAGTAAGTCTTGATATCTAGTCAAATATAGATTCCGGAGCAAATGAATAACACAACTGAAGTGGTAGTACTTTGGGGCAACTATTAACAGCCTGGAAAAGTTACAGGAGTTCTTCGGGTGGGGGAAAGATTCAGTAACCCAGCTCAGATATCACAAAAGCTTGTTTACGTGGCCATTTGAAAGGCGAGAAAACAAGAAATTGGAAAAGTCATTCCAAAGAAAATATGAATAAAGTTTATTTGGATCAAAATGATCATGAGAGACGAAGAAAGCATGTAGCTTTTAAGTTTTCAGGGCAGATGGCTGAGTGGAACGGACTAGGCATGTGTGATTGAACTTCACAAATTCGGAAATCACCTGAGGAGGATGAAATGCAGGGGTGGGGGTGGGCCAGAGGGCTAAGCTCTGGGTAATTTCCAAATTTAGGGGATGGAAGAAAAACATGGAAAGAGAAAACACCTTAGAAGATGACCGACAGAGAGCTTCATAAGTTTAAAGGGTTTTTTTGTTTTTTTTGTTTTGTTTTGTTTTGTTTTGTTTTGTTTTGTTTTGTTTTGTTTTGTTTTGCATCATGCTATGGTTCCTATAGGCCCAGCTCATCCGATGTGGCTGTTTCTTTTCTCTGTCTTCAAAGTCCTCAGAACCTTTCTGCTGCTTTGCCTTGTGCTGGACCAGCGGCTACAGAGTCCTCAAGTCCTTCGGGTGTCTGGCTGCAGTTCCCCAGGTTGGTCGCAGGGGGCGAAATCTGCGGCGGCCTGGCAGGCGGGCGGGGGCGGGAGGCGCCGCTCTCTCTCGGGTCAGACACTCTCCTCCCAGCTCCCCAGCTCCCCAGCTCCCCGGCTGCCTCCCAGGCTCCCGGGCTCTTGGGCTTCCCAGCGCCCGTTGGCGCCCGAGCCCTTTCTGTCCGCCTAGCCGAGGCGGGTGGGCGGCAGGCCGCAGGAGGCGGTGTCGTGGAATCCGCTGGCAGTCCGCAGCCCCGCAGAGCCTGGAGGCCGCCCTGATGGAGCCGCAGCTCCCGATCGGAGCTCAGCCCCTGGCCGTATCCGTCTGAGAGAGGGGGAAGGGGAAGGGAGGCCACGGGGGCGGGGGGCGCGGGCCGGGGTGCCGCACGTGTAAGTCCTGGGGCTGAGCGGAGCAGGGAAAGGGGGCCGGCTCGGGAGGGGACACTGGGGGAACCTAGGAGGGCGGCTGGTGTGTGCCGACCCCGTGTCACCCCTCCTATGCCGTCTTCAAAAAAAAAAAAAAAAAAAAAAGGGAGAGACCCTTGACCAGTACCTGCATATGGTGGAGGGTTTGGAGATGAAGGGTCCCCTCCGGGAGCCCTGCACCCTGACCCTAGCCCAGAGGAACGGGCTATATGAGTAAGTAACCACCTGACTTCCAAGGAGGAGAGCGCCTTCTTCCATAAACCTCCCTGAGTCCGAAACCGCAAGGAGCCAGCCCCCTTGGCCAAGCGGGCAACAGGTTCACAGCCAGGTGTGCAGAGTGAGCGCTTCCTGAGCAGAGGCCTCCCATCACCAACTTCTAAGTTGCTAGATAACTCCAGGCCCTGTGGCTCAGTGGAAGGGCACAATGGACAGGGAAGCAGGAAGCCTGGGTTCTTTAGTTCCTGCACCCTGTAACTGACATGTGTTGTGTAACCAAGTTAATAAGGTTTTCTGAGTCTTGGTTTCTTTCCTCTTATGTTGAATAAAAGCATAAACTGTCTTAGAACTTTTGGAGGTTTAACTGGGGGAATCATAAGTGTAAAAGTGGTTTACAAAGTAAAAGTGCTATGGAAATGCTCTACTGTTAATATTCCAGACTTGTCTTTTCCCCATTCGACTGGCTCTTCCAGTCCCTGAATCCTCTTTTTCCATTTGCTTGAAGCCATATTCATTAATTCACTAATTTGTTGGCATAGGGCAGTAACTCTCTCGCTGGACTGGACTGTTGGAAAGAAAAGCTAATGAAATGTACAGAAATAAAGCGATATTTGATATTTTATCAGTGCAAGTCACTTCCTTGGATGATAGGAGCTCAGTAAATACTGTTGACTGATTGAGCAAAAGATTATTTAGATAAGCTTTCGTGAACAGCTGCTAACCTTGCCCCCTTGCCACTAATGCTTCATCTAAAGTTTCCATGGTTACCATTATACATCACAATGCCCTATCCCTGTTAGTGTGGAAGGTACTACCCTTGGTTCACTGGTTTCTGGGAATCAATTTTTCTCCCCGTTTAACAATTGTTGAGCACTTAAATCTGAACATCTCTTAACATTGGATTCTGCATGAAAATCCGTTTGTCTCGGGCCCTACTTTTTAATCCTGTCTCTAGCTGCACACAGAAGAAAAGTACCATAAGCCTTGCCTTGAGGCTACAGGTAACACTGTAACTGATTTCAGCTAGGTCTTTGAAGTAGCTCTTTCCTAGATCCTGCTTGGTCGGTTGTAAGACATTCATATTATTTTCCCTAGACTTTATAAAAATCCAGGAAGAGTAGTTTAATAAGAGTGCATTCAATGGAACAGTGAATTGAAAGGTTCGATTTCGCGATCATGTCGAAAGGTGGAAACAGTATGAAGTAGTATAACCTGCACAAACCAGTAGATTCTATGTCTCTTGGTTTCCTCTTCAGTTAAAAAAAAAAGAGCCAAAGTTAGAAGAATCAAGTGGAATAGCTACATCATTGTAATGACCACAACACAGGAATCTAACCCCCTGTTTAGTGGGTTTAGAACTCTAAAATGAGAGCCCGTAGCTGGTCTTAGAATAAGGAATTTGTCCTGTCTAATCTCTTGTACTAGAAAAGCTTTTAAACTTGGCAAGGGGAGCACTCTTGACTATTTCCCCACAGAGAAATCAAATCCCTGTGGTATGAGTGCATATAAATGCTAAGGGTATAGCAACTACTACTGCATGGTGACTTGATGATAGCTCTAAGTGCTTATCATGCCCCTTTATAGATAGAGAAAGGGAGACTAGGTTTCTTGTTCAGTTATAACATTGCATTTCTGAGATCTAAACCTATGCAGTATAATCCAGAATTCACAGAGAAAAGGTTTGTTTTGTTTTCTAGACAGGGTATCTGTGTAATCCTGGGCTGTCCTGGAACTCATTCTGTAGACCAGGCTGGTCTTGAACTCAAAGATCTGCCTGTCTGTTTCCCCAAGTGTTGGGATTAAAGGTGTGGCTGTGAAATTTCTTTTTGAAAGCATTCACTGCAGACAGCTAAAACTATAATACCATCTGTACGCCTCAAAGGTTTTTTCCTCTTAATGTCTTCTCTGACCTAGGTGTTCAGAACTTTTTACATTCGGACTTTTTCTGTCTTAGGACTTGAAGCCTAGCTCCACATTTAGCTCTGTGGTTCTGAATATGGAAGAGCTTTGCTTGAGAGACCAAAATGAAAAATAAACATATAGGGTTTTGCAGGGAAAACAATGAAATGTTAAAAATATTTATTTCTTCAGGGAGTTTCATTTGGAAATTAACCTCTGCTTATAGTGTAATTAAAGTTGTTCACCTATTTAACCAGTAGTGATTGAGTATCTGCTAGACTGTAGACCCATCTGAATAGGGTCATTGCTCTGAAGGAGCTCCACTCGAGGGGAAATTAATGTAACTGCTGTTTAAGTGTTCTGTTGGAAGGCCAGGCTAGGGGGAGAAGATTGCTGGTTCTGCTTGGAACTGTTCGGAAAAGGCTTCACAGAAGAGAGCGGATCTGAAGTGGGGCTCAGGAAGAAAAGAGATATTCTTGAACAAAACTGAAGAGTGCTTGATGAAGGAAGCAGTTGATGTTTAGAACAGCGGTTTCCTAATTAGGTTATACTTGGATTCTGTGCCACTCAGAAGAAGTGATTTTTAAAAAGTGAGCCCAACGTGGTGGCATGCATCTACAGTCCCTGCACGTTGGAGGCTGGGCAGAAAGATCATGGGTTTGAGATCAGCCTGAGCTATATACTGGGTTATAGGCCAGCCTGAACTGCAGTAAAACCCTGCCTCAACAATGTAAGGAGTAAGAATACATGAATTTAGAAGTCTTGCACTTCATACTTGGAAGCCAAATTCATTCGTGCTTGCAAAAAAAAAAAAATACCAGCCTGAAGTTAGAAACCAGAGAACATACACAAAGGGTGTGAAGGCAATCCACTTATGGTTTGGCTACCTCTTTGCTGTTATTTTACTGGTCCAGGAATAATTCTTCTTATTCTTCCAGCAACCTACATGCATGTGCCAAAGAGACAGAACCCTTCTTTGGTCAAAGACATGAATCCGAACGGGAAAAACTAAAGACCAGGTTGTCTGGTTCATTGATTCAGTGCACCTGAGTGTGATATGCCAGTCTCTAACCTAAGCACTAGAAATACTATGACCAAAAAGATAGCCATGGTCCCTGCCATCAGTGAGTTCCCTTAAAGTTATAGGTTCTCCAGTCTGATGTTTATACAATGAACTTGTATAACTTGGGATGCATGCTCTTAAGACTGTTTTTAAGACATAAACATATACATTTTTTATGCATGTAAGCCAGTTTGGATGTTCAGATATTGATCACCACTCTTAGCCCTTGAGCAGCATTTACTAATTATGATACTCAGATTGAACGGACTAAATCCAACAAGTCCAATAAACATACAATTTTTGTATAGCAAGACAGCAAGGTGTTTTGTTGCTAAAGATTTGGCATTTTCAGTAACTATTCATTAATACATTCTTATGTTTTCTAGGTTAATAATCCAGTTGCATGGGAAGGAGCAGCATGTTCAAGATATCGTTCCTATAAATAGCCACTTCAAATGTGTTCAAGGTACTTGCTTTAGTGGCTTAGCTAATTTTATAAGGCTTCGCCTTGGTCATTAATGCAGTGTATAATGCCATACATATTCAAATTTGTCACTGCATGTAAAATGAAATATATTACTCTTCACAGAAAAAGTTAACACTTCTAACCGGCCATTGAAAAGATAAGTGCTATGTTTAAAATGCTGAATGTATTTAGCACCTGCTTCACTGAGTAGGGTTGGAGATATGTATAACTAATCTTTTATGCTGACTGACATATATGTGGGTTTAAATGACGACCTTGGGCTTAACCAACGTTCTGTCCATTGTAAAGGATTCCCGTACTCGGCACTTTGGATTTAAGTCACCTTGGCAACATGAGGTATCTGACTGTCATGCCTCATACTCAGTTCTATCGGTTCTCAAGCCTTGACATTAGTGAATCATAACTCTGGGGAGGGAACACTTGGCTTTCTACCCTCACATTTGAGGACTGAACATAGAAAAATCTTGGTTCGTTTTCTGTAATGAAACTCAAAAGCTGGGAGAGCCGTGTAGGAGGTATTGCTTCTGTAACTTCCCATTGCTCTAGAAAGGAAGCAGGTTACTAGAGAACAAATGTCTTATGCCTCCCAAAGGTCCAGTGCTTCTTTCAGGGAGAAGCATTCTGTACCCAGTGGAGGATCTTGAGAGCTTGAGTCCCACCTTGCTCAGATGCTTTCTACATTGAACTTTGATCTTTTCACAACAGTAACATGCATTCTGTGAAAGGGTTGGAAAGAGCAGCAATGCACGAAGAAAATAAGTCACCTAAAGCGTCCTTTAGAGACACTTAATATCTATTTTTTTCTCTGTGCACACAACACATCATTTAAGCAGGATTCATCCTATATAAAATTTTTCTCTCATTCACTTGCTACTATATTACGAGTGTTGTCCCATGCTGTCAATGGCTATACGCTGTTCCATTTTATGGATAGCTCATAATCTAATTATTCCCTCTGGTTGACATTTGGACTACTGTTCACTGGTATAAATAGGAATGGGGCAAACATCTCTGCACATAAATCTCCCTGCATATTTATTACTTGTTCAGGATTTATCCCTGTAAGTGAATGTAGTCAGTGTGTATGACTTTTAAAACAGTGCGCTGGAAAGAAAATACAGTGTGATTAAGAACTCAAAAATCCTCAGCTGGCCATAGTGGCTCATACCTATATCCCAGAAGGGGACTAAAGCAGGAGGGTTGCAAAATAGAGGCCAAGGAAGAGTTCCAGGCCAGACTTGGCCATGTAGGGAGACCCTGCCTGCAACAACAACAGCAAAAAGCAAAAGGAACAAGGAGAGGAGAAGGTAGGGAAAGGAGGAAGAGAAAGAGGAGGGAGTACATTGAAATACGTACAGCAGTAGCGTCTAAGGTGTGTCGAAAAGCAGGCCAGTTATTGAACCTGCCCTGCACAGGAGACGTTGTAAACAAGGCTCCTACATGCTGCAATAGGGTTGCTACACTCACAAAAGAGCCAAAGGTTTCGGTGTCCGAGCATGATTTGGGCCTTTCCTACTACCCCTAGGGTCTCATTTCCATTATTTTTAGTAAGAAGTAGATGGCCAGCTGCTGTATTGCAGTGGAAGGTGTATGCCATTTTCCCCCATGACAAATTGAAATGATATGCCCTTGAGTTTTCACTTCCTTTCCATTTCCTGACTTGCATGTCTATTTGGGAAACTAGTCACTCAGAGTTTTGTGGAACTAAAGGGCATTGCAGAGCATTGCGTCTTCATTTCCTACTTATGTCAGCCTGCAATGGAGAGCAGAGGGACTACACTCTGCTATTGGACAACTTTGTGCCTTACTTACACTTACTTACACTTACTTACTTACTTACACTGCTCTTTGCACCTGAATAGTAGAACCTGGTGTTGAATTGAGTGCAGTGAGGGAGCTGGAAAAGTGTGCGGCTTCCCATCTGATCAACAGAGGTCGTGGTTGATTCTAGCTCAGAACCAAGTGTCAGCTGTGAGACAGTAGCCTGTGCTCAAATCTAGGGAAGTCAGATAGTCCAGGCAAAAAAAGGAAGTCCAGGAAAACCAACAAGAGAAAAGAGAACTCTAAACTTGCATACAGCTTGTGCTGTCTTCTCTCCCCCCTCCCATTGACACATAACACTTGTGCATATTAGGGAGCACAGTGTAACAATCTGAAATATGCAATGATCAAATTGAAACAATAGCATTTCATTGTATTAGGAACTGTCAAAGACGTCTAGTTTTTCTAAGATCTGTAGTAATGTGTGATCTACTGTTATTACCCTGCTA
This sequence comes from Microtus ochrogaster, assembly GCF_000317375.1. NCBI lineage: Eukaryota > Metazoa > Chordata > Mammalia > Rodentia > Cricetidae > Microtus > Microtus ochrogaster. The sequence goes on along the minus strand of NC_022026.1, from coordinate 806,812 downwards.
TGCTGTAGAATACTAGGCCTTAGTCCTCCTATCTAACTGTACTTTGCTATCCCATATTTACTCTCTCTGGATCCCTTTACCCACTACTTGACCCCAGTCTCTAGTCCTACTCTATGCTTCTACGAGATCATATTTTAGCTTCCATGTGTAAGTGAAAATATGCAATATTTATCCTTCTGTGATGGTTTATTTCACTTAACGTAATGTCCTCCAGTTCCATCCAGTGGCCAAAAGGTCTGAATTTCATTCTCTCTGTCCTTAAACAGTATTCCACTGTGTGTTATACACTAGATCTTCTTTATTCATCTGTCTGGGTCATCACGTCTCATGTGAATCATGCTCCAATTAAGATGGCATTGTGTCTGAAACTTCTTATTGGATATGATACCTTTTAGACACACAGATATTCACTAAAGCCTAAGAGAAAAAAAACTTTTAAGTATGCTCTACTCTTCAACAGGGCAAAAGCAGAGATGAGATCATTGACAAATTTTCAGAGACTATGTCTGAGTTGAGAGAATAATTCTGTGAGAAGAATTCTCTGAGGCTTTTAGTCACTTTTCTCTAGCTTCCTATAAGATCGAAAGAACACAGAGAGCTAAACTGGCCTTCACTTGCACAAACATGTTATCATGGTCCCTTCTATTAAGTCACCATCCCTTGATTTTCTTTGAGGAGTTCCAGTTGGGTCCTTGATCAACTCATTTTTTTAAGTTGAATTGTACATAACCTTTATAACCTGGGGCTATAAAAATTATTTTAAAAAATATTCCAAACAAAAGCAGTCAAAGGATTCTTTAATGTATTCTGAGACTCGGGAGGGGTGACTGAGTGATTGTTTAGTTATGAAGTAGTGCTTTAGTGGTAACGAGTAGTGTTCTCTCTGATTCCATTGTGTTTTTCTCCTCCCCGTAGAAGCAGAGGAAACTCTTTTGATTGATATTGCTTCAAACAGTGAGTATCTTTCTGAATGGAGTTGATTTTCATTCTACAAATATTGACTTTATCACTCTATATTTAAGAAACTTTTGGGGGCCACATGGTAGTGGTACACACCTTTAATCCCAGCACTCAGGGGGCAGAGGCAGACAGAACTCTATGAGTTTGAGGCCAGCCTGGTCTACAGAGCGAGTTCCAGGACAGGCTCCAAAGCTACAGGGAGAAACCCTGTCTCGAAAATCAAAAACAAACAAACACAGAGAGAGAGAGAAAATGAGAGAGAGAGAGAGACAGAGAGAGAAAAAAAAATTTTCAGGGGTGCATCTTGCTTGTATTTAGCCATCTCATTTTGTGGTCACTATTTTCTTAATGCTGCCCTACAAATTATCCTCATCTCTCAAAGTCATTCCATCTGAGCCTGAGAAAACACAGATAGCTGCTAAGAATCTTTAAAAACCTGAAATGTGATCAGCTCTTCTGCTGAGGAGCATTAAGCCACCTGAAGCTGCAATTATTGTCACTACCAATTGCATCACTGCTGTGGAACTGATTAATTATAAAGAAGAGCTAGAAAAATGCTTAAACACTTGAGGTTTCCAGATCATGTTTGTGTGTGCGTGTGTTTATGTTAGTACATATGCAAATAAGCATGAGTGTGTGTGCACATGTACACATCTGTGCATTTGTGTTGAGGCCTTGGGTCAGTGAAAATAAGTAGCATTTTTAGGTGTTGTCCACCTTTGTTTTTGAGACAGGGATTCACCAGCTTGGCGTTTCCCAATTAAGCTTGGCTGGTTGGCCAGTAAGCACTAGGAGTCTACCTATTTCTGCTTCCCCAGCACAGATTACAAGTATGCTCCACTATTTCGAGCTTTCTTACATAGGTTCTGAAGATCAAACTCAGGTCCTCATGCTTAAATGCCAAACACCTTACTGATAAAGCTATCTACCCAGCCATATTAGCTTTTTTTTTTTGTTTGTTTGTTTGTTTTTGTTTTTCGAGACAGGGTTTCTCTGTGGTTTTGGAGCCTGTCCTGGAACTAGCTCTGTAGACCAGGCTGGTCTCGAACT
>NC_022026.1:793195-804702 GCF_000317375.1 Microtus ochrogaster | reverse complement strand
CTGCGCCACCATCGCCCGGCTTCATATTAGCTTTTTATGTGTGTGTGTGTGTGTGTGTGTGTGTGTGTGTGTATTTAAAATAAAAATATAATTACATTCTTTTCCTTCTTCCCTATCCTTCCCCCCCGCACCTCTAAAGTCCCCTCCTTCCAGTTTCTTCCATGTCCCCCCACTTTCAAATTGATAACTTCATTATTATTATTATTAGTTACATATGTGTGTGCATTCATGTATGCATAAATATATAAATACAACCTGCTAAATAAGTTTCTGTTATTTGTGTGTATATGGCTTCAGAGTATTGAATAACAAATTAGGGGCTCATCCCTGGGTGAGGCTGATTCTTCCTCTCTGGATAGTCATTAGTTGCCTTTTCTTTTGTTGTTATTGTTGTTAGCATACAAAGTAATAGATGTCATCACGGCATTTTCGAACATACTTTGGCTTTATTGATTTTCCTCCCACAGCAGCCTGCCTCTTTCCTCCTAAACCCTTTCTTCACCTCATTGGTCCTCCTTCTGCCTGCATGTCACATATATTCTTTGAGCCTGTTTCCTTCTCCCCAACATTCCCTTAGGATAAGACCTTTTCCTTCCTCATGATCCCCTTTCCAGACTTCTAGCCCATCCCCCCACACAGATGCACCTGGATACATATTAAAATTTAGGCTCTGCGTATGAGGGAAAACATGCAGTATTTGTCTTTCTGAGTCTGAGACACGTTGTTAATATCGTCATTGTAATTTGTTACACCTATTTTCCTGCAAAAGTCACGACTCTATTTTTCTTTGTGGCTGAATCTTTTGACTGCTATTATACTGTAGACTTTTCTCCCACCTTCTCTTGACGTTTTTGTGTAAGCTCACAATGTTTTCACCTATTCCTTATATTATGTTGAAAGGCGCAGAGTCCATGAAATTACTTGTTCAAGCATTCTCTTTTCTTTTTTGAAATAATTTATGTCCTACTTAAGCCCTGTTCCCTCAAGGCCTCGATTCATCAGAGGGAACATGGTCTTCTTTTCGCTGTTTCTATGCTTTCATTTTTATCAGTTTGATGCAAATCACTGACTTTCTATGCAAGATGTTCTTTATCATCTAATTGTGCTGTGCTCTGGAGAAGAGAAAATGGGCACTTGATTGCTACTGTGACTACTGTGTGGTTGCTATGGAAAGTGTATCTGACCACACGAATCGAAATCAGATAGTTTGCCTTATCTCTTGCTTGAGTCCTTGGATAAGCAGAACTTGCCATTTAGCTTGAGGCTGCAGGTTGGTTGCACATTAATTTTGTTTGGAGATGGTCTCTGCCCTTGGACCTATTAATTTGTACTGGATGGTTTTCTGGTTTGGGTTTATTATTCTTTTCTTTAATCGTCGAATATGGAAGTCTTAAAGGCTGGTCCTAACATGCTATGTAAAACTAGCTGCTAGTTTCCGTTGCAGGTATCCAAGAGAGAAAGTAACTCAGAATCTGTGTTTTATTGTGACTAGATAAGACAAAAAGCAGCACCAGGTTGGAGATGTAGCTCAGTTGCCTAGCATCCAAAATGTCCTGGTTCCATCCCAGCACGACATAAACTGGGGATAGTGGCGTCCATCTGTAACCTCAATGATTGAAGTGCAGGAAGGAGGATGAGGAATTCAAGTCTATTCTTGGTTACATAGTGATTCCAAGCTAGCCTGGACTACATGGAACTCTCCCTGTTTCCAAACCAGAGGTGTTGTTGTTGTTGTTGTTAATAGGGTCAGGGAGAAGTCTCAGTGAGTAAAAGCACTTGCTGTACAAGACTGACGTTCTGAGTTCAACCCCTAGAAAATAGTACCCTTTCTTAATGGGCAAGACTGATTTTGGTGTAAATATGTATTGTTTAGATACCAGTAGTAAACATCTTGAAAACAGTTTTTCTGGTTATAAAGTTAATGCAATTAATTATAATTTGTGATCATCAAAAAGTTTCGAAGTATCAAATTAAACTTTTGGGTAGAATGGAAGAGGTGGCTCAGCAATTAAGAGCCAGTATCTCTCTTGCAGAAGACCCAAGTTCAGTTTCCAGCACCCACTTAAGGTGGCTCACAACTGCCTGTAAGTCCAACTCCAGGGGATCCAATGCCCTCTTCTGGACTCCACAGACACCTGCACTTCCATCTGCACAAACATACACACATAATTAAAACTAAATCTTTGAGCATTGCTATATAACCATGAAGTTATACTATAGCTAACATTTATATACATATATATATATACATATATATATATCCTACTGCTTTAGATTATATTTCCACATAATTAGAATCCTTCTACATAGTTTTTGTGGAAAGAGTTTTAATGATGAGCTTTGATCCCAGAGGTCTGGTGCATGGTAAACATATGCTCTATGACTGAGCTATACCCCTACTCCTTTATTGACAGTTTTTAATCATGGATTTTTACTTAACACTTTACCATCACATTTTCCCTATGATATTTAAAACATTTAAAACATACTTTTGTTGTTGTTATTGTTCTTTGTTTGAGAAATAATTCTATCTATTCTAGGCTAGCCTCAAATTCCTTATGTAGTCACGGATGACATTGATCCTTTCTTCCTCAGTGCTGGAATTAATGCCTTATGCCACCTTGCTGGGTTGTTTAAACACTGTTTCTAATAACCAGCATCTCACCATAGCTATGTTGTCAGTTTTATTAAATTAGTTTAAAAAATTGAATCATTTTGCGGGAACACAATGCATCTCTTTATAACTCTTAGTAAAATTTTGTGGTTTCTTTATGTACATCAGATTTTTAGGTTAAGAATTTCATTATGATTTGTTACTGGTGTTGTGGTGGGGGGTTCTGTTATCTTCTGATTGTTTATTACTAGCATATGAACAACTAATGAATCAAGGATATTTTATCTGGCCACTTCACCTAATTTATTTTTAGTATTTTTCTATTTTTTTCCATTTTGGTAGATGGATAGCCTTAATTATGTTCAAATAGCTACTCTGCCCCATTTCTCATAGCTATAGCCATTGCCGTGTTTCATGTCTTACTGTACCGATGAGAATTTGGGGATCAATGTTAACTAATGGTGTTAATCCTTGTGTGGGTCTGGGTTTCAGTGAGGATGCCTCAAGTGGCATTTCCCAGTTAAAGACATTCTGGCTGATTACTTGCTGGTCCTTAAAAAAAAAGTAAGAAACTGCATTTAAACCAGACATGGCATGTGCCAGTAGTCAGAATACTTGGAAGGCTTAAGTAAAATGATCATGAATTCAAGGCTAGGGCTATATAGCAAGTTCAAGACCAGCCTGTGAGTTAGACAGAGAAAGCAATTCTGGCTTGCAAGTAGTCACTGGGCACACTGCATCAGCAAACTCCCAGCAAGTTCTACTTCCCTTGCCTCTAGTCATCTTCCTATGTACAGTCTCTATGTAGAAAAAAAAAATAAGAGAAAATCAGAAAGGAGTTATAGTACCATATTTAAATTTTTCAATGTAGATTTCCAATTTTAGTTAAGGAGGATGGGTAAAATTTAAACCCTGGAAGAACTTGAAATACAGGACCTGCATAGGTTTCAGCCAGAATTGTTCCCAACTATGAGGGTGGGCAAAGTGGACACAAGCTCCTATTGCTAATGGAGAAATTATCTCCAACTGATATCTGCTTTCAAAGAGAAAATGTAGTTTTCTCCAATGGGGTCTCACTGATTGTATTAACCACACTTAAGGCAGGCCCCATGTGCAGCAGTAGATAAACAACACATAATAAACTCAGTCGTATTTTTATAGACCATTTGTCTGAGATCGCTATGTTTGGCCTTTTCCTTATATATTATGGTTTCTATTTTTTTTGTTGTTTTTTTTTTATGACTTTTGTGTGTGTGTTGTATGGGTATGTGCTTCTTGTGATTTTTTTCTTTGTTTCTTCTTTTAAAGACATTCTGCTTTTTTGTTGTCTTATTTTCTATTTTGTTTTCTAAAGAGAAAAAGAAAGGTCTGGAATTGGGAAGATTTGGAAATGGGGAGAATCTGGGATAAATTTGGGTGTTTGATCAGAATATATTGACTGAAAGAAAATTATATATATTATATTATGTATAAATTATACATATTATACTAATTATATTATAAGGAAATTATACTAGTTACCTAGAAAGAAAATAAATAATATTTGATTTTGTAAAGGTGACATTGAGAAATAGAACATGAAATCTACTATTATATGAAAAATAAGCTATGTAACATGTCATTGTATTCAGATCTTTCAATAAAATTCTTGCAAACAAGCAAAAAAAACAGGGGGCTGGAGAGATGGCTCAGTGGTTAAGAGCATTGCCTGCTCTTCCAAAGGTCCTGAGTTCAATTCCCAGCAACCACATGGTGGCTCACAACCATCTGTAATGGGGTCTGGTGCCCTCTTCTGGCCTGCAGACATACACACGGACAGAATATTGTATACATAATAAATAAATATTTTAAAAAAATCTTTAAAAAAAAAAAGAAAAAAAAACAGCCTGAGTCACATAGCAAAACTCCGTCACTTACCAAAAAAAACCAAACTAACAGCAAAATAAATGTATTTAAGTTTTTGCTGTTCTTTAACATTGTGAATATATACTAAATTTTATTCAATTTTCTCCCTCTTATTCATGGAGATGATATGATTTCCCCTTTTTTTTTCGTATCTTTATGACCTTTAGACGAACTCTATTATGCTAATTTTTAATTATTACCCTACCTAGTTTACTCATTATTCTATAAATATTTGTTCAGTGCCTTCTGTTTGTCAGACCTGGTTGTAAATCCCACAAAATCATCAGAGCACAGCAGAGATAATAGTCCTGCTATTGCTTTGGTTTTACCTTCCGTGATTTTTTTGTTGCTAGAGCCACAGAGATACCTATAATTCATGCATGTATTCAGTAAATATTTGAGTAATTTTGGGTGCTATGCACTGTGCAAGGCTCTAAAACTACAAGAGAAAGCAACACTCTTGGTAGTTCATGTATTTTAATATAGAAAAGTGACTTTCAGCAGGTTTAGACACTTATATGCTTGTGGATTTGGTAAATAAAAGAAAAATTGGAAAGAATTTACAAGAAGAGTTATTCATTGGTCATTGTAGTTAGGCAAGGAATTTACAAAGAGACATTTAAAACCACATGGTGGCTCACAGCCATCTGTAGTGAGATCTGGTGCTCTCTTCTAGCCAGCAAGCATACATACAGACAGAACACTGTATACATAATAAATAAATAAATAAATCAATAAATAAATAAATAAATAAATAAATCTTAAAAAAAATAAATGTTTAAAAAAAAAAACCAAAGAGACATTTAAATTGGGAACAGAGGCAACAAATGGAGGAGGGAAAGAGTATTCCAGATCAAGGGCACATAAGACTCTAAATTTAAAAGTACCCTGATGCTTTCTGGGAAATAAAAGGCTAGGGTGCCTGGAATAGGGCTTGAGCACTGAGGCAAGAAAGGCTATGGCCAGATCCAGTGGAATCTTGTAAGCCACAGTGTTGAATCTGTCTTTTTAGATCTTAAAATGAGAAGTTAAGGATTTTGTGCTGATATAGCATCATTTGCCTGGAAGCAGAAAGACCACTTTGGTTGTATATGCTAGAGAGTATGGTGGTGATAGAAATGGAGAGACGTGAGCAGGTTTGCTAGATGGATTGGCTTGGGTGTGGGGAGTGGGAGGAAGAAAAGTGCCGAGGGTAAATACGGGGTTTCTAACCTGAGCTGAGATGATGATGCCCATTTGCACAACTACATTGAAGGTGGAATGAGTTTTCCTTTGAGAAGACCGTCAAAATTTCCTCTTTTAAAATATATCTTATAAAAAAATAAAAAAATACAAAATAAAAAAATATATCTTATTATTTGTTTGAGATTTTATAATACGTTTTGATTGTTTTTACCTGTTCCTGGGCATGGAGTCGTCCATTGACCTACCAGTAACCACATCCTTAAAGAAAACTGACTCTCCCTCCCCTTGAAGCCACCAGCTGTCCGTAGCTCTTCAGTTAGGAGTTGATTGACTGATTTTGTGCAGGTGCTGTGCACATACCCACCGCTGCTCTCAGCTCAAGTGCAGTGTGGGTCTGTCATGTCAAGAAGACAGTTTTGTTTCAATCTTCCCCTAAGCCTTGGGAAAGGAGTGTGATATGAGGTCCCATTTGTGGCTGAGCCTGCCACTGACACTTACACTTTGTATTTTGTCAAGCTGTGAGTTTCTTCCTTAACCACTACCCACTGCACAAACTTTTGGATAAAGACTGAGGGCTTTGAGGGCAGGTTGATACTGTGTCTGTTTAGCAGAGTAATAGCAGTAGGCTTACCCTTGGGGCTTTTGAGTGATCCAACCCTGGGTTTGTGGCTGGATTTACAGTTCCAGTGAATGCAGTTTTAACCATGTTTAATTGAGATTTCTTTGGGTCATGTGTGAGTGGATGACTAATTGACAGTCAAACCGATGCCACTTAGAAGCAAAGTCAGAACCACTAGCACGTGAATGATAATATAAATAATGTGCTTATGTCGAGAGCTGTGCTGTTTCACACAGTGCTGTCTGATGCACATGTATTACATGAATTAGAAGTAAAATTCAAAATTCAGCCATCCATTTCAGTAATCCGTTTTCAAGAGCTCACTAGCCAGATGTGTCCATACTGGACAGTCCAGCTATAGAGCTCGCACAAGATCCCAGAAAATTTGGAACAGTGTTGTATGGAATGAGAAAATAATTTGTGTTAGTTCAAAGAATTCTGTTTCTTTAAAGTCCCATATAGGAGGAGCCACTTCAAAAAGTAGTAACAACTAATATCCATAATAGACAAACTGGATGAGTACTTTTGTAAATCTGGAATGAGGAGCATCTACCCAAAGAATAGCACGAAGCATGATTCCTGAGAGGACTGGGGGATGTGTGAGGACGGATTGCATAGTAGAAGGGATCTTCTTTGAATGGGGTCAGAAAAGAGATGAGTACAAACAGGTAGGCTTCCATTCTCTGAAGAATAGGCTAAGCAACCTGCTGAGTGGGAGGACATGAGAAGGAGCTGGTCCACAATCTGAGAGTACATGAGAAGATGTGAAGGTTATTCCAGGTAATATTAGGAAACTAGTTAACTGTAGGAAACAATTGCTTTCTAGGCTAAAGGGTCCATTTGAGGTTGGTGATCGAAATTTCATTATGCTAGCAAATCCGAATGTATATGTGTCTTAGTTCAGGTTTCTATGGTTTCAGTGAAACACCATAAGCAAAAAGCAAGTTTTGGGGGGAAAATGGTTTACTTGGCTTATGTTTTCATGTTACTGTTCATCGTTGAAGGAAGTCAGGACAGGAACTCAAACAAGGCAGGAACTTGGAGTCTGCAGAGGCCATGGAGTGGTGTTGCTTGTTTCCATGGCTTGCTCCCCCTTCAATCACTAATTAAGAAAATGCTCTGCAGGCTTGCCCCCAGTCGGATCTTATGGAGGCATTTTCTCCGTCAGTGTTTTCTCCTCAGACGACTGTAGTTCTTTCCGAGTTGACATAGAGCTAGCCAGCACAATACATCCGTGTGCGTGTGCGCTTATTTCCTCTGGTTGCTCTGCTGGAAGCGCTGAGAAGGCAATTAGTTGGACTTTTGTGGGTTGGAATATAGCCAAATAGGTGTTGTGGGAGACCAGAGGTAAGGCAATCGTGGATTTTTGCAACAGACTATGGTGATGACATCTGTTTTAGAAAAGAGGAAGTAAAAGGGTTCCATGGTAGAAACTGAAAGGATTAATGGGCTGAGGTTCTGTGAGGCCCAAAACAATTCCAGTAAAGATAAGCAGGTAAATTGGGAGAAGGAGTAGGTCACAGTGAGACATTTGATTTGGAGTGTGTTAGGTGATGGTGTTTCCATGATGGAAAATCTAGGATATTATTGAGAGAGTCACTGTAGGGAGTGAGGAAATGGTGGCTGAGGTGGAATGGGATGGTCATTGGGTGAAGGAGTTGAAGGTGTTAACTGGGTTTTCTGCACCAGTTTTCAAACAAGGTGGAGTGATGGAGGAAGGCCATTGGTTAATTAAATAAAGAAACTCTTGCCCTGATAGGTTAGAACATAGGTGGGAGGAGTAAACAGAACAGAATGCTGGGAGGAACAGGAAGTGAGCACAGACTCGACAGCTCTGCTCTCTGGAGCAGATGCCATGCTCCCCTCTCCCGGGCACTCGCGATGAAGCTCCAACCCAGGATGGACGTAGGCTAGAATCTCCCTGGTAAGCCACCTCGTGGGCTACACAGATTATTAGAAATGGCCTAGTCCAGGTGTGAGAGTTAGCCGAGAAGAGGCTAGATATAATGGGCCAAGCAGTGTTTAAAAGAATACAATTTGTGTGTTGTTATTTCGGGGCATAAGCTAGCCAGGCGGCCGGGGTGCCACGGACGCAGCCCCGCCACTCGTATTACTACAGTGGAGGTAAAGTCTTATGTATCAGGCATTGGACCCTGAATTCTGGGTCTTATAGAGAGTGGCACTCTCACAGAGGAAGAAAGAGAAAGCAGTACAGCCCACTGGATGAGCCTCAGGAGAGAGCGGGTTCCTGAAAGACATGGAGATGGAGGAGGTGGTATTGGATTGCATCATGTTTAAGCCAGGCATGATAGTACCTGTCTATAGTCTTAGCTACATGAAAAACTGAGGGAGAATCACTTGAGAGCAGGAGATCAAAGCCTGTCTGTGGAGGGGTAACCCACTTGAAAACCAGGCAGTTTGTGTTTGCATCTGATTTTTAATGGAGTTGGATGTTGAAATCCCTTGCAAGTATTTTGCTTAAAACTACCAGTAGAGTCAAATGTAGTGACAGGTACCTAGAATTCTAGCACTTGGGAGCCAAGTCAATGAAAGACCCTGTGTATTTTTCAAAAGATAAAGTGAATGGCTCCTGAGGCCTAATAACAGAGTTTAACCTCTGTCTTCTACCTGTTTGTGCACACCCGTGTAGGTGCACACACATGCACACAAATAAATAAACCTCTGGAATGTAATGCAACTCTGATTGAGAACTACCAAGAGATACAAAGACTGTTCAGAGGAAGTGAAAGATACAGGAATGTTTGCTGCCCACAGAAGGCTGAGAGTTGGGGCAGGGTGGGAGAAAGGAGAAGAGAAGGTTGAGTCATGAAATAATTTGTTATATTTTCTAAGCATTTTGGTAAAAGAGCATTTGGTGATAATTTTCAAACAGTTTCGGGAATCTTTTGGCCATTAAATAGGTCTATTTTATATTTGCTAAATTCTGTTTTTCTAGAATTGTAGGAAAGGGATTAAATGTTCTTGTACTAAATTTGCATCAGATAGAGATTGCTCTGTTTTACCTATTCTGATTGTAACTGACATGAGAAATGGAGGACTCAGGTCCTGAAGCTTTTCCCAGTAGCTTTAAGGCTGTTCCTAAATGACACTTGTCTACCTGCCTTTGTTCTCCTCTGCACAGTGCATCCCCCCAGTAAGTATCTCATCTGTGGCCTTCTTGGTTGTCTTTCATTCCTCCACTTTCATCCTTTTTATTCTTATGACCAGTGATTTTATTTTAAAAAAATCACTGAGTCCTATGAAGATGGAAATAAATGAGATTTTAAAAAGAAGACAAAAACAGAACCAAAGGCAAGAACTAGATTACCAACATAAGAAACTAGGATATGAATTCCATTTCTCCTTTCTTTATTATTTATAAGTGTAGAAAAGTCCTCTTCCACAGCTATTTGTTGAATGCCTTCTAGCTCTGAATCTGCCATCATTGTCACCAGGAGAGTGACCAGCTAACTCAGGACTTTGTCCATCCTAATAATCTGAAAAGTCTTGAAGCACATATGGGAAGCCCTTAAGTTTCAGATGACTCTGAAACTGTTGGAGAGCATTGGATGATGTGGATATGTGTCCTGCCTCCTGACTAAGGAATGTGTAGCTTTAGGAACACAGGAAAGCAATATGTGTAATCCATTAGAATAAGAATATAAACAAATACATAGGCTCCCTGGATCATAAAATCTGAATAGTTGAGTCAGATGGTAATTTTAGGGCACCAGAAAACAGGTGAGAGTATGCTGTACCCTTAAGAAGTCTAAGCCTGCGCACGCCTTTAATCCCAGCACTCGGGAGGCAGAGGCAGGCGGATCTCTGTGAGTTCGAGACCAGCCTGGTCTATAAGAGCTAGTTCCAGGACAGGCTCCAAAACCACAGAGAAACCCTGTCTCAAAAAAAAAAAAACCAAAAAAAAAAGAAGTCTAAGCCTGAGTCTGGAGAGATAGCTCAGCTGCCCATCCTGAGGACCTGGGTTCAATTCTCAGAATCCTCATGATAACTCGCAACTGTCTGTAACTCCAGTTCTAGAGGGACACACTGCGTCTTCTGACCTGCAAGGGTCAGACACATAACACAGACATACATGTAAGCAGAAATACTCATACATATAAAATAAAAATAATAGTTTTAATAATTAAAGAACTCTGAGACCTTTGTAAATTTACTTTTTTTGTTGTTTGTTTTTCAAGAGAGGGTTTCTCTGTAGCTTTGGATCCTGTCCTAGAACTAGCTCTTATAGACCAAGCTGGCCTTGAACTCAAAGATATCTGCCTGCCTCTGCCTCCCAAGTGCTGGGATTAAAGGAGTGTGCCACCACAGCCCGGCTGTAAATTTACTTTTTAAGTATTACTGTTCGTAATGTTTAGAGATGTTTTGCATGCATGTATGTATTGCACCATGTGCATATTTGGTGCCTGTAGAGACTAGAAAAGGGCATTGGATCCCCTAGAACTGAAGTTACTGAAGGTTGTGGTTTAACATGTGTGTGTTGGGAATTGAACCCAAGTCATCAGCAAGAGCATCAAATGCCCTCAACTGCTGAGCCGTCTCTCCAGCCCCAGTAAATTTGCTTCAAATTCTACTCTTTCTCAAATGGTTCTTCTTAACCAACCCACTCTTGGAGTAGATCTTTATGTTGCATTTGCAAGATTATTCAAAATCCTCATTTTTACTTGAGGTATTTTTCACTTGTGTTAGAGGTATAGGTACATCTTTCCAGAACACTTTAAATTAGTCCCGCTATTTTTAAGTTAGCTTGTAAATTGAATTTACTCTGAACCTAACCATGTTACTTCCTATATTACCTTCATGCTTTAGAATACTATATGAGCTGGACTTGAAATGGTGGGGATTTCCAATGTGGAGAGAGGAAGAGGATGATTGATGCGTTTATTATCTTTTGCTAGAACTTAGAAATCCCTGCACTGACATCTGAGAGATCAGGACATAGGAAGCTATGAGTTAGCTTATTATAATCTTGAATGTCTATCGCTAGATTAGTCTGCTTATTGACACAGTCCATGAGCGCTGTGCATACTGTGAGTACTTCCCATAGGGTTTCCTCTCTGTTTCAGCCCCTCAACCACTGCAATACCGAGCCCTTGCTCTTGGATGTGCACTCCTTTTTTTTTTTTTTTTTTTTGGTTTTCAGGGCCAATCTCTTTATTAATTTAC
>NC_022026.1:780898-791597 GCF_000317375.1 Microtus ochrogaster | reverse complement strand
AAAAAATTTCAGGATACTGTCTCAATAAAGCAGTGTATCACACATCTAGGTATCTGTGGATTTAATTCTTTTTAAAGGTGGGTGCAAAATTCGGGTGCAAGGAGACTGGACCAGAGAACGCCACTTTGAAATTCCTGATGAAGAGCTCTGCTTAAAGTTCCTCTCAGAAGTCTTTGCGGCACAGGAAGGTAACTCAAGACTCAGCAAGTTTCTTTCCACTATTTCAGTGGGGGTAAAATACTGATGTGCTGATTCAGAGTAACGGAGCCATTAACAAAGCCCCCTGCCCCTTGAGCCCTGATAGCTGATTTTTTTTTCTTCAGGAATGAACCCAGGATAGATTAAGGAACAAGTCTACCCAGCTCTAAAAAGAAAGTTGGTGGCATGGCATGCAGTTCCCTGCAGCCTGTAATCCCCCTCCTTTTGCCCCCAAGATGACTCAGAGGTGTCGGTATTTCCTTAGTCTCTTCCATTCCATTCCAGAATTGTGCTGACCATGTATTTACTCAGGGAGTTTAAATAAATGAGTAGCTTTGCGTTTGTAGTTTCCCAGTTTCTGACCTAAATCTTGTCTTTCCAGCTCAGTCACAGCTTCTTGTTCCAGAACAGAAAGAATCATCTAGCTGGTATCAGAAATTAGACACTAAGGATAAACCTACTTATTCAGGTATTAGAAAGACTCTTTTATCTCCGGTTGCTATGATCATTTTAGAGTCGATAGATTGTATTAGTTCAGATTAATTGGTTGTATAGAGTGGTTTTATTAAACCCATGACCATGGACCAATGTTCCACTCTATGGTATACTAGCTCTTTACAGGCCAACTGGAAAAAAAGGTTAAAAAGTACAAACTCCACAGCCAGACAGCCTAGGTTTGAATGTCAAGTCAGTAAAATACCAACATGAAGCTTAAAGATTATGTCATCATGTTTGAGTGACTCAAAAACCCTGAACTTGTGTTTCTTTCTCTACAATGTGGGAAGAGTTTTCATTAAAAATACTTTATGAGGTTATTGTAATGTAAGAAAGGCAAATGATATATAATCCCTTCTGTAAATGTCGGCTTACATCATTCAAAATCCAGATCAGTATAAATTTTCTATCATTACAGTTAGCATGTCAGTGCTTCTTGGATGAATACGAGTCTTAGCATAATTTAAGTGATTATGACCGCTGTGGTGCCCTTCTGTTTAGCAACATTGCTGATGTTGCGCATAAAAGCCTTGTCTATCCTGGCTATGTTGAGGATCTCTGTTTCTTCACTTTCACTTTGGATCTTGTATCCTTCAGGGCTGCTTGGATTTGAGGATAATTTTTCATCTATGAATTTAGATAAATCAATGAACACACCAAACTACCCCACAGCGATTCATCGGGAACCACCCCCTCCACCTGCTTCAGTAAACAGAATGTAAGTCCTGTGTCACAGCATACTTCCCCCTATAATAGGCTTGTATGTTAGCCTGTTTTACTTTTGAATCCTGCTTGATGTGCTAGGCCTCTACGTGAAAAGGAAACTTCAAACAAAGAACAGCCCAAAGTGACCAACACCATGCGGAAGCTATTTGTACCAAATACCCAGTCTGGGCAGCGAGAGGGTCTCATCAAACATCTCCTTGCAAAGAGAGAGAAAGAATATGTCAACCTCCAGTCTTTCAGGTTTGTCTGTCTTCTACTCGCTGAGTCTAAAACTTTAGGTATAACAGTCTTTTTATTTGTAAAAATATTAGCTTCATTAAGAATCAAAGCATGCTATAAGGCAATGTTCATCTGACTCAGACTTCTGTCTCTGCTGGCCAAAAACATATATATCTAAGATCATGCAGAAAGTATACTTTCAATTTCCTAACTGCTAATAATACCATGTCTACTAATATTTCTACCCACACTTAGAGGAACAAATCAAACTCACATATAATAGAAAATTGTCCTCTCACGCCTTCTATAAACAAGTATGTGTCTCATCTGGCCTACTGAATCTTTGTCCAGCCAGTACTGGAAAACTAAAGTCCACCATTACTGCCATGTATTTACTGCTTTGATAAATTGACTAAAGTTTCACCCAGTCATCTTGATTGGAAGATGTATCCTGAATCCTTTCCTATTAGTTTTCATCTCACCTTGGCTCATTAATATCTCATTTTCTGGACCCTGGTATATGTGGTATAAAGGAGAGGTGATGGGGTGTGGCATGTATCCCCAGTGTGTTATTCATGGGCAGAATATGCCTTTCTAATCCAAGACTCCAGTCCCGTCTTCTAGCCTAACATGCATCATTTCCTCAAATCCAGTCACAACTGCAGTTCCTCATATTCTATACAGCACTTATATGTGAACAATTAGGACAGTCATGAGTCATCCCTTCTGCCTTCCTGCTTAGTGTACTATCTGCCTCATCAAAATTTTCCAAAGAGTTGTCCTCATGATCCTCAAGAAGGGAGGTTTTTTTTTTTTTTCAGTTTAGCTATAGCTCCTTACAGAACACTTGTCCTTATTAGCCTGTCTCCAGTGCAAAAACAGCTCTTTCCATTCTAACCTAAAGCTCTCCCTTAATGAATGTGGATAAAGTTTGAGTGGACATTTGTGAAGAGATTTAAGTGTGTCTGTTTAAAATACAGACCTAGCTCCTTTTTGGTGATTCACTTGATGTAAAATGTAGAGAAAATAAACCCAGGGCTTTGTATTCTATGAGCAAAGTTTTTCTTATGTAGCTGGCAAAACACTTTGAAGCGTTATGTTGATCAATATACCTTTTTATAGAAATGTTAAAAGTAGTATTATGTTTGTTAATGCTTTATTTTTGTTTTCAAATTAATTTTTGTTGTACTGTATTAGATTTTTTGTTGGAACTTGGAATGTGAATGGCCAGTCTCCGGATAGCAGCTTAGAACCTTGGCTGAACTGTGATCCAAATCCTCCTGATATTTACTGCATTGGGTAAAGACCACTTCTGGACCTTCCTTTTCCTCTATTTGGTATTAATGTAACATGGCTTTGGCCTCTCTCTCACCTTTGTTTGTGTATGTGTTTGTGTATGTAATGTGTCTTCCACGATCGGTCTCCATCTCACCTTCTTTGCATTTTTTTATTCTTTAACCATTTCATTCTTGTAAATAATAAATTTTAGTTGTTTCCACCCCTATGACCTTCTCTCTCTCCTGCTGAAACCTTTCTTCTCAACCAGTCTACCTCCTACATCCATGTCTTCTTTATATACGTGACCCATTGTGTTTAATTGGAGTTTCTCGTGTGAGCATGGATGGGAGGTTTTTAACTGGAACGTGAGCAACTTATCAGTGGCTATACCCCAAAAGAAAGTGACAGCCTTTCCACCAGCAACCATTAACTGCCCATTGTCCCTCAGGGAGGGGTAGAGCCTCATGGGCCCCTCCCCTATCCATGATGAAATGTTGATGGGTCCAATTTGCAAAGGTCTTATGCAGACAACCACAACTGGAGTGAGTTCAAGGGGAGCAATGATTATGTCATCAGGAAGACGTCCTTTTGCTGTACATGTCACCGTCTTCTGGCTCTTACATTCTTTCCATACCCTCTTCCACATGTTCCCTGAGCCTTGCAATGTGTGATGTAGCTGCCCCACGGTGACAGGGCCCTCCACCATCACTAATTCTCAGCACTTTGGCCAATTACGAGTTCCTGCATTAACTGCCACCCACTTCTATGTTAAAGCCTACCTTATATCTACCTTATTTTTTGAGGGTCTCTCCACTGAACCAGGAGCTTGCCTCGAGATCCTCCTGTCTCTTTCTCCCCAGTGTTGGGACTGCAGGTATATGCCACCCCCCCAGCTTTGTTTTCCGTGGATGCTGAGGACGGACCTCATGTCCTCACGCTTGGACAGCAAGCACTTTATTGGCGGAGCCGTTTCCCCAGCCTTCATCTTCCTATTTTTCCTAAAACTCGTTTGGTTAAAAACTTGATGTGAACTATATGTGAGGGTTAATTTGTGGGTCAAAAGAAAGCATGAATGAAACCCATAGGAAATTGCTCATCATAGAAACAGATGAAATCAATTCTCACAGTGATTATTCAAAGGTTGTAAAAGAAAAGTTTCACTACTATCCCTATGAGAGTTTTGATTGTTATTGTTTGGTTTTAGTATAACCTATGAATATAGTGGTGGGGATTCTTTAGAAAAACTACATGTCTTTTATAAAATTTATCTTGCATTTTTTTCCTTTACTATAATGTCTCAGAAAATGGGAAAGGAGGTAGTCACTAAGTTATGGGCTGTGTATACCATAGCTATAGCCTCTGCCCCCATTTTTCCCTCAGATTCCAAGAGCTGGATTTGAGCACAGAAGCCTTTTTCTACTTTGAGTCTGTAAAAGAGCAAGAATGGTCCATGGCCGTGGAAAGGGGTCTGCCTTCAAAGGCCAAGTATAAAAAAGTAAGCTACACTGGATTATCTCTTTCAGTCTATAACTAAGTAGACCTCACTGGGAGTTAGTCCATTAGCTGAACCTCTTTCAAAAAGCTTGTTAAATAATTGAATTCTTCCTCAGATGAAATACTGTGCTATAGGAGCCTAATCTACCATAGTTTCTTCTGGGGGCGGGGGAAGCATAAGTTTTCTGTTAATAATTTTTTATCACTTGGGTAGCCTTTAGAAGAAAACAATTTACTGTTTTTGCATTAATAATTAAGTCAAAATAATTACATATAAGCTAATTGATCTGTCTGTGTAATAAAAGTACAACTGTCTTCCAACATGGCCAAAATAAAATGCCTACCAGAAAAGCAAATTGAAGCTTATGGGGTACATAAAGTGTGCTTTAGATTCAGAACAAGAACAGCAGTGTTGTGGTAAACAAATTCTAGACTTCTTTGTAGGTGAAAAATAAGGTTGAGGGGCTGAAGAGATGGCTCAACAGTTAAGAGCACTGGCTGCTCTTCCAGAAGACCTGGGTTCAATCCCCAGCATTGACATGGCAGCAAACAACTTTCTCTAACTCCAAGATCTGACACCCTCACACAGACACACATTCAGGCAAAGCACGAATGCACATAAAATAAAATAACTAGTTTTTAAAAGGTATATGCAACAACACTCAGCTATTTGTTAAATAATAATAACAATAAAGTTGGCTTTAGCAAGGTGGTCAAGTTTGTTGGTCTTTAGAAGATATTTGGTATAGGCATTTAGCTACTAGGAGAGATAGTTTCATTTCAAGGCGACTATCCTAATCTCAGAAGGAGTAATCTAATGTTCTTCTTTGCTTTTGAACAGTTTTTGTAGGTGGCATAAATCGTGAAGATATTACAGCTCTCTAGCTCATTTAGACTAAAAATAATCAAAATTCAAAGGATCACTGTTTGTAGATTTAAATATCTTAGACAACGTGAAATCAGAGTCTAGGAAGGAGAAGGAAGAACTTGCTGGGATAATGGCTTGTTTTTTATTATTTGAATTTTTAATGTACTGTCAGTAGGGTACAAAGTGATTTACAAAGAGAGCTAAAACTGAGCATGTGAGTTAGTGGCAGAGTGCCTGCCTGCATAGCATGCTCAGGGTTCTTCATTTAATCCTCAGCACTGACAAATAGAAACACACAGGGGTGCGGGGACAGAGAGAGAGAGAGAGAGAGAGAGAGAGAGAGAGAGAGAGAGAGAGAGAGAGAAACTTCTACATTATCTTCTACATTATCTTTTGTTAGCCAAATTGAGACTAGAGCTTCCACAGAGAACCTTGGTTTCTAATTTATGGGGTCCAATAGGAAATTAGAGGATGCAGATACAGATGTGGACATCAGTAATCACTTTGTTGGTCATTCTAAGAAGGTAGCTGTGTAGCAGAAAGTGATGCTCACATTAGCTGTTTGTAACTCCCTGAAACTCATAGGTGCAACTAGTCCGCCTTGTGGGGATGATGCTTCTTATATTTGCCAGAAAAGATCAGTGTCGGTATATACGTGATATTGCTACAGAAACTGTGGGAACTGGAATCATGGGGAAAATGGTGAGTTACTTTGGCAATTAATTTGATTATTGTTGATATCTATGTGAAATTTGGTTGCACCCCGTGTTTCCTAACTTTATAATTGCCTTTGCTACCAGGGAAACAAAGGAGGAGTCGCTGTGAGGTTTGTATTTCATAACACCACCTTCTGCATCGTCAATTCCCACCTGGCTGCCCATGTGGAAGAGTTTGAAAGAAGGAATCAGGATTATAAGGACATCTGTGCAAGAATGAGTTTTACAGTCCCCAATCAGGCTCTCCCACAGCTGAACATCATGAAACATGAGTAAGTGGCCTCTCCATGGCCTTTGCGTGGAGATGTAGCAGTGGTTAGATAGGGTGAGAAGCTATGGGGATTTGGACCACAAAGAAGAGAATATGTTATTTAGAACTAGATTCACTGAGGCAGAGAAATTAGATTTGGCATTAGGGGGAGAAAGGTTTGTATTAGTGTAACTTCTAAAATAATGCTGAAGGAGTCTACACATTATTTTAAATAACGAAATAGAAATGGTCACTGTAAGTGTGATAATAAAAGATAAAATGAATAAACATGGTTTAAAATCCTTTACTTACCTCCTCTTCTCCCCAGCCAGTCCCTCTCTCCATAGGAGACTGTATTTAACATTTGAATGTAGACCTTTCTAGATGTGCACTGTCTAATATGGTAGCCAGCATCTGGCTGTTGGTATTTGAAAGTCATTCGTCAAACCGAGAGGTCTGTGAGCAAAAGCTATATTGGATTTTGAAGATTGCTTGGGGGAAATGTGGGATATCTTAATTTGCAAAATATTAATCACACCTTAATGATTTGGGTGTATTAAGTTAAATAAAACTTGTTATTTTTACTTTTACATTTTAAGTGCAGCTACTAGAAAAAATAAAAGGGGCTGGAGAGATGGCTCAGAGGTTAAGAGCACTGATTGCTCTTCCAGAGGTCCCGAGTTCAATTCCCAGCAACCATATGGTATATATAATGAGATCTGGTCCCCTCTTCTGGCATGCAAGCATACATAGAAGGAATGTTGTATACATAATAAATAATAAATCTTTAAAAAAATAGAAAAAATAAAAGGATATGGAGGCATGCATCATTTCATCCAACAGTCTCTTCTAGACTCTTCTCCATACATGTACAGACACACATACTTGTTGTATGAGAACATTGCCCTATTCATCTTTCCAACGTTGTGTCTTCAGATCTACATTATTCTTCTTAGCGGTTGTGATTATTAAAAATGGGTGGCAGGGATAGGTCTGCGAAGACGGGGATTTCATAAGGACAGGAGCGGAAATCCATTGAGGAATGGGTTAGGTGGTGTAGCAAAGAATCAGCGGTGGAGAAATTCTTTGAAACTCTGAGACGGTGATTTGGAAGGAATAGTGCAAGGTGGGAACTGTAATAAATCAAAAGATAATTTAGGATTATGAGAAGCAGTGGATATTAGGGGAATTAAGGAAGGAACAGGGCAAGGTGGTAATATTGGAATATGTCCTTACTGTCTCAACAGTTGGGGGAATATAGAATTGGGTTTCACAATGACAAAGTCAAGGTCTTGAAATTTATGTTCATGAAGCCCCCAGAAATTCCATAAATTTAATCCCAAGAGTCCGAACTTTCCTGTTGCCTTTGAGAACTTCAGGTGACTCAAAAGGGACCCATTTTGATGTGGTAATTTCAGGGTCTTGGCACATCTCAAGTCCTGGTGCTGCAGTTGAGAAGTAAGGTGCCAGTTTCCTTCTTTGGGGGAACTTGAACTTCAGATCTGAAACAGATTTAGTCAGGTTGACTACACTGGAGGGTCGGGCTCAATTTTCCCAGTGGGCTGTGAGTCCTTCCCACCATCCAAACCGTGACAGAGCACCTACAGAACCTCAGGGCTCTGGGAGGCAAAAAGCATTAAGATTCTCTTCGCCTAGAGACCTGGCAGGCGGCCAGACAAAATTTTGAAGCTAATCCAGCAAATAAACTGCATGCTTCTCAGTCCATTAACTCCTTGGCTTCCAAATCCCATATGTATATTATATGGCCCCACTTTCATTCAGTTTTATGTGGCGTGCCTATTTTCCCAGCTATTTTATAGTCTATTGGCTTTCTCCGGGATTGGCAGTACTTGCCCCTAAAGAATTGATGGCAGCTTTAAACCCCTTGTCAGCGATAAATAGATCCTTATAAGTAGTCTACCCATTTTCTTCTCAGTTCTCCTCTGATTGACTTTACTGTTAATTAGTGCTATTCTAATCTATTTCTTGGTCTTCAGTGTTGTCATTTGGTTGGGAGACTTGAACTACAGACTTTGCATGCCTGACGCCAATGAGGTGAAAAGTCTTATTAATAAAAATGACCTTCAGAAGCTCTTGAAATTCGACCAGGTAAGTGAAGTTTCAATGGCAGAGATGGTGAGGATTATGAGATAGACATGGTAAGCATGGCTTATGCTGGGAAGAGATGCAAGTTTTACTATCTTGCAAGACATTGTACCTGGGGATATATAGATTTGGAGTGCCTTGACTAAGTACTAAGATTCAAGGGAGATAATGTTGGTGACAAAAATCCAATGTAAAATTCATTTAGTAAGTCATTATCAGGCAGAAATTTTAGAGATTTGTCTAGATTGGCTACAGAATACATGGGGTTAGTTGGAGAATACTTCCTAGAGGAGAATGGCCTTCTGCTGTGTTAATGTGGTTTAGCAGATGGAATGGGGAAAATTGTTCTGTGATTATCTGGCAGACTGAGCAACAGCTTGGTGATCAAACAGAGGGGCAGGCCCTATGAAAGAGATTGGTAAGCTAATAAAAAAAAGGTTTTTTGGGGATGACCAGCATAAGCTATAGTCAAATAGGAACTGATTGATAAGTTGGTGTTGACTAATATTTAGCTGTTGATGTTAAAACCAGTGGAAGGGGCTGAGAAGGTAGCTCAGTGGATAAAGTGTTTGTTCCACAAGAATCTGTACTTGAGTTAGGATCCTCAGCACCCATGTAAATGCCAGGCACAGTAGCATGCATCTGTAATCCCCGTTCTGAGGGAGACAGCTGTGTATCCCAAGGGCTTACTGGTCAGTCAGCCTAGTCCAAACAGTGAGCTCCTGGTTCAGTGAGAGAGCCCAGTCTCAAAATATAAGGTAGAGAAGTGATTGAAGAAAGCATCCTGATAGCACCCTCTGACTTCTGCACATCCCTATATGGACACCTACCCACATATAAACAAACAAGAACAACCAAAGTACTTGTGGGGAAATTATTGATTATGGAGTGCTCAGACAAAACATGATATTCAGTAAACCAGTCTCTGTGACTATAAGCCTCTATGTTGGTGTGTAAAGCTGGTAAATGAGTTGAATTTTTATTTTTATACATCCTTTTTTTATTTTTGCGCTTGAGCATCACTATAAAGCCTGTCCTAGCCTGGAACTAGTTGTATAGCCTAGGGCTGACCTTGAACTTGCGCTTCTTCTACCTCTGCTTCCTAAGTGTTGCTGTTACAGACATGGGCCAAAACACCTTGATCATAAGAATAATTTTTTTGGAATATAGGTAGCGATCCATGAAAATGAATATTCCTCCATGTCATTTAATATTTGATTAATACATATTAATTGTACACAGTCATTGTGTTTCTTTGATGTATCAGCATGTAGAGTTGGAGTAGAGTAATCAAATCCAGCCTCTGGGATCTGGGGATGTAGCTCAGTGGTCAAACACTTGCATAATCTATGTGAGGACAATCTAGAGCACCATAAAATTAACCTCGTTATTTTTACATGACCTCTCCTCACATTCCACTTTCTGGTTATCACTATTCTACATTCAGGCTGACTTCTTTTGACTTTCATGCCTGAGAGCTAAATTGTAACATTTGTCTTTCTGTGTCAGATTTATTTCATTTAACAATAATTACGTCTAGCTCATCCATTTTGCTGCAAATGACAGCGCTTCATTGATTATGACTGAATAATATATGTGTGTCACATTTTCTTTATCTAGTCAGTATTCACAGGCACTTTTCTTGGTTCCTTATTTTTGGCTATATAACTAATGCCACAGTAAACATATGTGAACACTTATCTCTTTGGTATGCTGGTTTTACTTTCTTATTATGTACCCAGCACATCGTGGTACAGGAGTGAAAGTAAATGCTTCTTAATGAGAAAAGACAAAGTTTTAACTTGATTCAAATGTCTTTAAATCCCTATGAGAGCCTTTTGACCTTTAGACACAGTAAAAATTCAAATGTTGTGCAGTACAATAGTTTTTATAGTGAGTCTTCCTTAGCTATCTGCCTTTACACTGAAGTCGAATGGCTAATTTGTATTCCTTCCTCTTTCTTGCTTCTAGAAAGGGTACAGTTGGGATAATTGCTGAATCTTGTGTAACTTTGGTAAAATATCTGAGTGAGGATAACTTTTTACAAGAATAGGTTATAGGGCTGGAGAAATGAGTACTTGCCTTGCCAGCATGATGGCCTGAATTTGGATTCCAACATCCATAAAAAAGCCAAGCATGGAAACATGGACCTGTAACCCCAGCACTAACAGGGAGAGGTGGAAACAGGAGGGTCAATGTGTGTGTGTGTGTGTGTGTGTGTGTGTGTGTGTGTGTGTGTGTGTGTGTGTGTGTATGAGAGAGAGAGAGAGAGAGAGAGAGAATGAATGGGTTAGAGCATGTACGTGCAGTGCCCATGGAGACCAGAATAAGTCTGTGGATCCCTTAGAG
>NC_022026.1:771478-780798 GCF_000317375.1 Microtus ochrogaster | reverse complement strand
GTGTGTGTGTGTGTGTGTGTGTGTGTGTGTGTGTGTGTGTATGTGTGTCTGAGAGAGAGAGAGAGAGAGAGAGAGAATGAATGGGTTAGAGCATGTACGTGCAGTGCCCATGGAGACCAGAATAAGTCTGTGGATCCCTTAGAGCTGAAGTTACAGGTAGCTGTGAGCCATCCAACAAATTTCGGTCCCCTGGAAGAGCAGTGTGCTCTCTTAACCACCGGGCCCTTTCTATTGCAGCAACTCACCCACTTTTTTAAAAAAAAGAAAAAAACATTAACTAGTCATTGAAATTGGTTTCAGGAATTATCCTTTTAAGGTATGCATGGTTTTGGTGGTGATGGTGGTGTTGTAATTATGATTATGCTAGGTTGTGCCTGTCCAGTTCTAAGCAATGTAGGACTATTCGAAATTCTTGTTTCCACAGTTTTATCCTGACCACAGTTGACAATAAAATGGCAATGTGCTAATAACAAGTGTTGTCATTGAATCCAAAAGATTAGCAGTCTTATCTGTGTATTTTTCCACACTTGAAAAGGCTCTGGAACTGGATCCCTACAAAGGGAACAGTGACCAACCATCCTGATTATCACCTCTGTTAATGTAGTGTTGTTGTGCTTACATGGTGTTTCTTTCTGGCTGCAGTTAAACATTCAGCGCACACAGAAAAAAGCCTTTGTGGATTTCAATGAAGGGGAAATCAAGTTTATTCCCACTTACAAGTACGATTCTAAAACTGACAGATGGGATTCCAGGTAAAGTGATAAGAACCTTCTCGCAGACGAGGTTAAGGCTTGATCTTTACCCTGCCTTTCCATGTCCCTCCTGACAGGCTAGGATTTTTTTATATCATTCCGTATGCAGAGAGGGAAATCTAATGGCTTAGTGTTATTACAGAAGAGTATTTCAAACTGAACTTATATTAGGAAAGTATTAATTAGATATCAGGGCTGGTGACATTTTATGAGCTGCCTCTGGTACCTTGTTTCTGTCACCTCTGCAAACTTGTTTGGATTTTTTTTGTGTTCCCTAGTCTTACCTTTATTTCTCACCTAAGGCTCTTAGCCTCCTCCCTAATGCTTACCTAATGCTCTTAGCCAAACTACTTCTCTGCTACTGACTCTGGATACTCTGAGAACCAAGAGTCATAAGCAGTTCTCCAAGCAGAGTCATTCTTGGTCCTAAGAACACATTAGAATCCACTGGTAAGGGCCTGGAAAGATTGCTCAGTGGCTAGAATACTTGGTGCTCTTGCAGAGGACCTAAGTTCAGGAACTCCAGCTCCAAGGGATCTGACATCCTTCTCTGACCTTTGAGGACATCTGCATATATATATACATACACACACACACACACACACACATTAATGAAAAAAACAAAAATAATCCTCTTAGACATCCTGAAGTCTGGACCCATACTTCTTAGAAGAGAAAGCTCTAGTCTTCTCCAGAGGTTAAACCTGGCCTAGAAATAGAGAATGGCGGTTTTCAAGTCCATTAGTTGTCTATCATGGAGTACCATTGCAGTCAGGTGGAGCAAAGGAAGAGAAAATATTAAGGATGGGATCCTGACCTGAGAAGGCTATTTTTTAATTAATTTATTTATTTATTAAAAATTTCCACCCCCTCCCCTCCTCCCATTTCCTTCTCACTCCCCCACTCACCCTCCCCCTCTCTCTCCGGTCCAAAGAGCAGTCAGGGTTCCCTGCCCTGTGGGAGGTCCAAGGTCCTCCCCCCTCCACCCAGGTCTAGGAAGGTGAGCATCCAAACAGACTAGTCTCCCACAAATCCAGTACATGCAGTAGAATCAAACCTCAGTGCCATTGTCCTTGGCTCTGAGAAGGCTATTTTAAGGAGGTGTTGTTCCATCCTTCCCTGTGGTGACATTTACGATGCAGACCTAAATTTAGGGAAACCATCCCTCCATTACTTGACACTAGGCACGTTGTACTTTGTACTGGGCAGTAGTGCTAGGAGTTTAGTGGCTGACAAGCATACACAGGCCCTTATCGGTGCTGGCAATGTAGAGAAGATGACAGGGACCGCCTGGGAAGGAAAAGTATGTGCTTCATTGGAAGCATATTAGAAGAGGCCTAATGTGATTCTAAACCAGTGTGTGTTACAACATCCTAGTGCCTGCCGTATATTCTGTTTGTGACTCATTCCTTTATTTACAGTGGGAAATGCCGAGTTCCAGCCTGGTGTGACCGAATTCTTTGGAGAGGAATAAATATTAATCAACTTCATTACCGGAGTCACATGAAACTCAAAACTAGTGACCACAAGCCTGTCAGCGCCCTGTTCCATATTGGGGTAAATAGTTAATTGCTCATTCATTTGTTTATGTGTTAAGTAGCTACTTCCAGAGCATTATGGAGATAGAGTAAATTCGTACTCCAGCATGCCATAAATGTTCTCTAAGCAAATAATCATTCTCAGATTTAAGTGGTTAGCACCCCTCAACCCTCCCAAATGCTAGCCTTCTATTTCTTCATGATCCCGTCTTTTTACTGATATGCAGATATTTTATTCCATGTAGGCACAGACTGATCAGAACAGAACCAGATCTACTCATTCAAGAGAGTCCTGTCCACTGCAGTGGCATGTTCCTCTCAAACAGCATAGATATTACGTTGTTTTGTACTTGGTTGCATCTTAGGCTGAATTGATAACCTGTTTCACCTCTAATGTGAATGCATTTTCCCATTGTTAACTGTGTTATGAGTGTGGAAATTATCTTATAAGCTTGATGGTTGATATTTTGATTACTTCTTGTGTATTTTCCACATATGTGGTCATGTAACCTGTCAGAATATAACTCTTGTGAGTCTCACTAGGATGAATTAGGTAGTTTACTGCTTGGTTTTACATTCCAGGTCAACCACTTTGTAATTGTGAAGAATATGGACAATTTATTTAGCATCCTTATGTGTCAATCTACTCTACATAGTATGGTGGTAATGGGACCTACTCATGAGGAGGATTAATGAGTTCAACCATGCGAAGGGCATAGTGAGACAGGTTACTTTGTTTATGTCAGTTTCAGGGACTGCTGTCATAGGTGTTACCCATGTGTCTTTTTTTTTATACCCATGTGTCTTATAGTGACTTTTATCCCGAGTCCTCTTTTTTAAAAAGATTTATTTGTTTCTATTTTATGTACGTTAGCATTTTTGCCTGCATGCATGTCTATGTGAGGGAGTCTGATCTTCTGGAACAGGAGTTACAGACAGTTGTGAGCAGCCATGTGGGTGCTGGGAATTGAAGCTGGGTCCTCTGGAAGAGCGGCCAGTGTTTGTGACCACTGAGTCATCTCTCCACTCCCACCTCCACCCTCAAGTCCTCTTTTAAAGAAGAATGACTTTAGGGCATTTCCCTGAGAAACAAAATTAGTTCTTGGTCTTAGAGTATATTAAAATTTTCAAGACAACCAACAACTTTATTTTTTTTTCCACTTTTGGGCTGCACTTGTTTTTGTATCTTATTATATTTTGGCTGGGGAGGCACATGCTGTGTGCTGTGTAAAGGTAAGAAGACAGTTTGGTAGGAGTTGTTTCTCGCCTTCCAGTATCCATAGTTGTTTTTAATTTGATGCTAGGAATCAGACACAGGCTTTTGTGCCTTCTAAACACCTGCCAGATCACTGAGCTGTGCACCCCCACCCTTCCCTTCCATTCCAACAAAGAGCAGCTAGTATCTGTGGGCCCAAAATGGCTTTAGGGAATTTGTGCACGTCAGTTACTTCCCACAACAGTGCTCACTTAAATATTTTCCACTTCACAGATGAGCAGATAAAAACTCAGGGAGTTCCAGCATGACTTCCTTGAGAGTGATACAACACTTGCATGAGCCCTTTGTGGGGCTGGCAAGGTGTCTCAGTGGGTAAAGGTACCTGTCATCAAGCCTGATGGCCCGACTTTGATTCCTAGGATCCACACGGTGGAAAGAGAGAATTAGACAACTTCTGAAAGTAGTCCTCTGACCTCCACATGTGTGGCGTGCCACATGCACACACATGCATGCACACACAAAGAAGAAAATTTAATTTGTCTTTTTGTTAAAATAGAGACCTAAGCCGAATTTACACAAAAGGCTGAGACTCTTTAGTAACTGTCATCTCCCACTGGAGACTTTTCATAAATCCCTACTTCCTAGCCAGGCCAACACCATGTATGAGTGTTTGTCTTCCTAGACGTGTATCATCATTGGTGCTTTCTGTAATGGTGGAAATGTCTTATATCCATGCTAGACTTCTGCATATGTCTTTCTGCTTAAAAGTTTTGTGTATGTGTGTGTGTATGTGTGTGTGTTGTAAATGGTCTTATACTATGTGCTGATCTGAATTTTGTTTGTGATATATAGTATATCTCTCTGGGTCATTTTGTTAAGATCTAGCTCATTTTCCTTTTATACTGAATTCCTAATTTGTTGGGGATCTCCTTTTCTGAAATGAATGTATCCCATGGTAAGATTCTTCCCACTACCCTCTTATCCTAGATGTACCATTAAGTAGTGCTAATCCACAGAGAATAGGTTTGCTTTTATTGAGTAACTACTTCATACTTTAGAACCTTGTGCTAACTATTATTAGAGACTTTAAAAACTATATTACACATTGGGGCACCACCACAGGCCCCAGGGACTTTTAGCAAAGGAGTCAAGTGTTCTGTTGTCAGTTTCTAAAGACTTGCTGTGGACTGTCTGAGACGAAGCTTTTCTGAGACAGTGTTCTACCCTGCACTGGCCTCTGTGATCTGCTGTGATGGCTCTCAGATTTTAGGGAAAATGCCCATTGCCCAGAGAACTTTGTAAGAAGAAAAAAGGATGGAGCCATGAACCCCTCACCTCAACAATGTGAGAATAGTCCCAGGCCCCTGTGATTTTTAAACCTCAGCCAGGTGGAATCTGTTGCTTACCTCGTCTTTCTGAAAGAATCTGCATAGAATTCCAGATCTTGCCAGGGAGCCAGTTATGTGAACTGCTCAAATCTTAGAATAGCCCTTGCTTCTGTGGTCTTGAAAGTTCAGACAATATTTTTTAAGAAAGAAAAAGTTACATTTTTTTTAAAGAATTTAAGATTTAACTTAACCTAACGCTTACGTACTGTGGGGTTAAAGTGATCAACCCTCAGTTCCTCAGTTCTCTAAGTTATGGCAGCAATGTATTTTAAAAAAAAAAAACTCCCTAGTCCATTTAGTTCCACTGTTTCCCACATCTGCCTCAGAACTTTGCTGTATACATGAATCTTTTTAAGATGGATTTTTGTGATTTTATACTTTATGTAAAAAGGAAACTGATGTCTCGAATATGACAGTGATGTTACATTACTTATGCCAAGTGGTAACATTAGTTTGTTTGAACTTTTAATATTTACAAAAATACAGCCATGTCAGGAAGCTGGAAATGCTGTGTCACCTAGAAACTTTCTTGACCCATTACTCCAAATGACTTGTCTGTTGTCATGGTTTTACTCCAGGACATTTTGTGGTGGCCCTTTTCTAAAATGGTCACTGGCTCCGTTTCCTAACACCATAGCTTTCCTGTTAGTAATCTGAGCAATTACCTGATTCCTGTCAACGGGCATAGCAACTAATGGACTTAAATGCTTCGAGCATTATTTTGTACAGTTTCACAATTTTTGCTTGTTAAAAATAGCAATGGATGTGTTTTAACACTGCAAGAAATCATTTTTATTACAAGTTCTCATTTTCTCCACTCTCAGATAATTAACAATGGAGCAAGGAAAAATATATACCATATACCCAGATATATACCATTATCAGACGTCTTAGAGATTTTACTTTTCCAGAAATTTAGCCATTTGACTTTATCTTTCCCATAAAGTGGATTTTATAATGCTTATTTATTTTAGTGGCTTTTAGAATTTATTAGAACTTCTTAGAGAAGTTGAGATTACATGAGAATAAATAAAAATCTGTTTCCTTTGAGGTGAAGGTTATGGATGAAGCAGGATATTAAAGCTTTGAAGGGTGTTGATTGTACTACAGTTTATCTTAAAGGTGTCCCCGTAATGCCCAGTTTGAAATTATTAGATACTCTTCGATGGAGATGAGCTAGGAGTGTGTAGAGCTGAAAATGGTTCCTTCTTTCCCGTTAGGTGAAGGTTGTGGATGAACGAAGGTATCGGAAGGTCTTTGAAGATATCGTACGCATTATGGACAGAATGGAAAATGACTTCCTTCCTTCATTAGAACTTAGCAGGAGAGAGGTGAGCAAAACTAGACAGCTTCCTGTCTACTATCCATTATTAGTTAACACAGAGGAAACCGGGTCACTTCAAAGGGCATCAAGGATAACATCTCCACTGGTGTCAGACTGTCTCTGTTCTGGTGTCAGCTTTGCAGTTCGGTAGCTAGAGGAGCACAAGAAGCCTCAGAGATGCAGCTCCCTTTCCTGGCTCACATGAGTTAATACATGAAAAGTTCTTAAAACAGCACCTAGCCGCTTGGAAGCCCTTATATTAGTTACTCTTGTTTGGTGCTCAGTTCATATGTTTGAGGGAACAGAGCCTAGTCACAGAATAAGCACCCTGGACCACAATTGTGTTCATCTCAGGATCCCTGGAAGAATCAGAGTAGCCTTGAACAGGGTCAAAAGTTACCTAGCACCTTCTTTGCTGGTGTTAGCTAAATAATGTAGAAAAGCCAACGCTAGGAAGTCGTCTCGGTCTGTGAATACATGTGGTAGGTATGATTAATAATTGCCTTACTCTTGATTCATATTGTCTATGAATAATCCAACTTACTTCCCCTACTAGTGATGCATGGTTGTGTCTGTCTGTTCCCCAGTTTATGTTTGAGAATGTGAAGTTTCGGCAGCTGCAAAAGGAGAAGTTCCAGATCAGCAACAATGGACAGGTTCCCTGCCATTTTTCTTTCATCCCTAAACTTAATGACAGCCAATACTGCAAGCCATGGCTTCGAGCTGAACCTTTTGAGGGCTACTTGGAGCCAAGTGAGTTTCCCCTTTACCACCACCTTGGCTTAAGTTCTAGTTCTCTAAGCGCTTGTCTCTCGCTTCACTGGCTTTATATTCGTGTGTCCCATCCTTTCCCCATTGTTGTTTTGTTCTTGTGTTTTGAGGACAGCTGATTTTTCCACCAGAAAGCTCTGGGCTACAATGCACCATCTCTTTCATTTCAGATGAGACAGTGGACATTTCTCTTGATGTCTACGTCAGCAAAGACTCTGTAACCATCCTGAACTCTGGTGAAGATAAGATTGAGGATATTCTCGTCCTTCATTTGGATCGAGGCAAAGATTACTTCTTGACCATCGGCGGGAATTACCTTCCGAGTTGCTTTGGTACATCCTTAGAGGCTTTGTGTCGAATGAAAAGGCCAATCCGAGAAGTTCCTGTTACCAAACTCATAGACTTGGTGAGCAGCGTTCTAAAGCAGAAATCGTCTTCACATTTAATTCGCATGTTTTTGTCCCCATTATTTCTGTGCCTTCTCTCTTCTTCTGGGGTCAGGGGAACTGACAAATGATACAGAAGAATGTCACTTTATCTTAGCACTACTTAAATTAAATTAAGCCTAAGAGGGAAAAGAAGAGGCTAATGTGTCGTTAACTCTTGTTGTGACTATAGTAGGCAGTATACTTCCAAAATAAGATTAAAGGCTCTCTCAAAGCTCTAATGCTTGTTAGGTTTATCACACTCTTTCACATAAATTGGCATGTATGTGAGGTGTGGCAAGGGCACCATGCGGTATTATCCTCATTGTGCTGGCAAGAACACTGAGGTCCAGAGGCATTCAGTTGCCCATAGTCAACTAAGTTAGTGACAGATCTCCTGCCCAGATTGTCTGACTTCCTCTCCAGTATCCCTCCCTACATTATATCAAATCAAACTTGGCTGCTGATGAGAACACAGGCTGTTAGGAAAGCTTACAGAACCTGCATCATTGTCTTAGGGGTGCTTACTCTACGTAGAGTTCCCTATCGCCATTCACCAGTGGTAACAGAATTTTTACATATGGAGCCTGAGTCTACATTTTACTAATATTCCAGAAGCTTTTTTCTTTGGTAGCCGAGGCTGGAGTTGAATTTCCTGTTCAAATGAGAATGACTTTAAACTTCTGATCTCCCTGTCTCCACCTCCCCAGTGTGGGATCACAGGTATACACCCCAAGCCAGGTTTATGCAGTGTTGGGGATCAAAGCCAGGGCTTCGTGCGTGCTAGGCAGGCACTCTGCCAACTGAGATGCAAACTCAGTCCATAGATGGGTATAATGCACACTGAGGCTTGTTCACTTAATGTGACTCAAAAAAGGAAAAGAGAATTATTTCCTCCCCTTTCTCAAACCAAGTTATTATAGAATATCTATAGTCTTAAGAGGAGAAAGTATATTATTTTCATTAAAAATACATGACTTAATAGCAAATTCATCCTATTAAAAACTTTTCTGATAAATGAAACTATTGTTGGATGTATGTACAGGTTGGCACTACAAGTTTATTCTTAGCTTTTTTATCAAATATAATGAAGTAAAGAGCCAAATGTTATCATGTGTATAAAATCACATTGGTGCTTAGGCCTGGGCAGAGCTAGTGATTGTAACATCCCACAGGAAGGGTTAGAGTAGGAGCAGCAGCTGACTTGTATCTGTGCTGTTGCCATGGAATTGTTGCACCTGTGACTCAGAGCCAATTACAGCACTGGAATTCTATTTGTTTCCATAGAGCTCTCATGATGGAAGGCTTTACCTGTGTTTGAAAGAAACCCATTTTCTACAGAAATTCATATCCTGCCAGTCTGGTATTTCTCGTAATTGTTTTTCTTCTACCACCATATTCCCTTTTTGTATCAAAAAAAAAAAAAACAAAACTATACAATATAGTCTGATCACAGGTCCCCTCCCTCAGCTCCTCCCAGAGCCTTCCCACCCCACCCAACCAACTCCACACTCTTTCTCCTCTGACTTTAGAAAGCAGACAAAGAGGCAAACAAAAGACAAAAGACTAGAATTCTTTTAAAAGGGAAAAAAAATTATAAGAAATGCACGTGCATGTGCGTACAAACAAAAACTATAAAAACAAAAGATAGGAAGCCTTGCAAAAGACAAGTGGGACAAAAAAAAAATGCCCAAACAAAGCAAGATGAGACAAAATGTTTACCAGAACGGATGGGTTCATTTTGTGTTGGCCATCTCCTGTTCGGCATGAGGCCTGCCACCATAGTCTTAGTTTTCAAATTTTGCATTTCACCTGTTAGAATGATTCTGCATGATTTTTTCTATTTCATCCCAAACCCTATTTCCTAGCTTTCTTTGTTCCTGCTTTTTCCTCTCTCTCTCTCTCT
>NC_022026.1:722051-770468 GCF_000317375.1 Microtus ochrogaster | reverse complement strand
CCTTCATAGTAGAGCAAGTCTCTATTTTTTCTTTATTGTCATTTGCCTTTTAAGAGTCTAGTTTAGTTGTCCAGGCAATGGTCTCTTAATTCCTAAATTTAGCCATTTCTTCTTTGGTATTTTTAACTTATCCTTGTATACCCTCTCTTTACTCTTGTTTTCCTATCAATTAGACCATGGCTTATTTTATCAGAGTCAGTGGCAGCATTATAGTAGCTGACCATAATTTTTTTCATATTCTGGAAGTGACTAGGAGGTTCAGCAAGCTCCTAGTCTTACGGCATAGAAAGGATATAATCAGGCAATTTGACCACATCCATAAGTAGAAAGTAGACAAAATCATTAGCTTAATCAGCATCTCTGTAAGGGGCCCTCTTTGCTCTTTTAGGACATTATTGACTCAGGGTTAAAGAAATAGAACCTTAGTCATTTGTAATTACATAATGACTTTTTATTAAATTATACAACAATGATCATCATTTGTTCTTTGTGAAAGTTCTTATTTTGTAGGCTTTAGGGCTCTCATTCTTTCCACAGGTTATTGCATTTCAGTATTATTAAATTACTGTATCTCATCAATCAGGAAGTTCTCCATCTTTGTGAGGCAGTAAACAGGAATCTAAACTCACCACTTCCCTCTCTGAACACCTTTCCGCCTACTTTGACTCTGAAATACTTCTTTAGGTCTCGTGTTCACTCATGCTTTTCTGGACCCAGCAGGATATTTCAAACCCATGAGACAGTACCCTTAATACTGGTACATGTCCTGTATTGTATTGTGTGCTATAAATTCACAGGGAAGCCAAAAATGAGTTCAGCGCATGTGATTTGTTTCCATGTACTGTTTCAGGGAGATACTTATGTTACTTTATTCTTCCAACCATATTCAATATTAGAGATTCTACAACTCCTAGGATAGTTGGGATTAAGTAAAGAGGAAACAGATGAGAATTATTTGCTGTTGTAATTATTTTTATTCTTTCTCAAAACAAAGATCCATTTTTCTAATTTATTAACTAACATGTTAACCTGCAAATAATCATCAATATTTATTACATGCTGGCTGTAAAGCAGTATGGAGATGATGTGAGTTTCTGTAATTTAGTGGTCATGAAAGTATCTTGCATGCAAAATATAGCTAAATCCTAAGTCATGGTTAGTAAATAGTTTTGTTGGAGATAATTTGAACATTAGTGGTCCATACTGGCTACTGTTCACTCTGTTTGGGTAAGTCGACACTTTGGGACATGATGTAAAGTGAATGTTATGGAGGTTGTAATTTTTATTCACTGTAGATTCCTTTTCTACACAGTTGCTCAAGCCCTTGTGTGCTATAAAAGCTTATCGATTCACTAGGAAATCTCTGCAAAATCAATCTCAGAATCGGCCTATTTTTGTCTTAATGGATATTTGATGCTTGTAACATTAACATGATCTAGAAATATGTTCAGTACATATGAATAACGTACATTAGAAAAGTGATTTGAAGTTGACCACAGACATATTTCCACTCAAATCAGACCACTTAAGAAACAAACATGTGGGGGCTGGAGAGATGGCTGAGAGGTTAGAGCACTGCCTCCTCAGCCAGAGGACCCGGGTTCAATTCCCAGCACCGACATGGCAGCTCACAACTGTCTGTAACTCCAAGCCTAACAACCTCACACATACATGCCGGTAAAAACACCAATGTAGCCGGGCGGTGGTGGCGCACGCCTTTAATCCCAGCACTCGGGAGGCAGAGGCAGGCGAATCTCTGTGAGTTCGAGGCCAGCCTGGTCTACAGAGCTAGTTCCAGGACAGGCTCCAAAGCCACAGAGAAACCCTGTCTCGAAAAAACAAAAAAAAAAAAACCACCAATGCACATTAAATAAATAAAAAGAAAAGAACAAACCCCTGTCTGTGAAAAGGTACTCCATAGCCTAGTTGAGAAGCAAACATGTATTTAGGTATAAGCTGAATAGACTGTTCTAGAAGTAAGGAGCACCTTGAATAAAGGATGCAAAGTAAGAGAAAAGTGACCATGAGTGGGAAATACTAAGATTTCCCTGGAGGGTGAAGGGTCAGATTATGATACATGAAACTGGTTCTGTAGAATAGGGGTAGGCAATGGTCCCAAAATCAAGAGATGCACTTATGCTTGAGCCAGAGATTATCTCAAACCTTCTTCAGGAGACTTTGAGGACTAGTACAAGGTTGAAAATTGACATATTGGAAGGAACCTTTTGGCATTGCATATAGAATGAGCTAATGGAAAGAAGGCCAGGCTTGATGTGCCAGAACTGGTTAAGGGTTTTGGTTGCAAGTACAGACACGAAAAAGATGAAAGATGGGTGGAGAACATACCAGTGAGGAGAAGAATATAAAGTCTGAGATAGGAGCTTGGTGATTTATTCAGGACCTGTATTCTCTTCACCCTTGGTTTGTTTTATCTTGCTGATCTAATTGCTCCTTTCTTGTCCTGTTACTTGTATGACTGGTTTCTTCTATATATTTCAAATGAACTATTTCTTTGAGAACTTCAGTTTCCATTTAGTTATTCTTAAATTGGAACCTTCTAGTTGAGCCTGGTGGCACACACCTTTTATCCAGTCACTTGGAAGACTAGAGGCAGGAGGATCACAAGATCAAGGCTAGCTTGAGAAATTTCACAGGCCTTGTCTCCATGTAAGGAGTTAAAAGTGGGTGAGGGAGCTGGAGATGTGGCTTAGTGGAGATGCAATACTTTCCTAACATTCCACAGGCCCTGGATTCAATCCCTAGTACCGTCAGTCTGAATCTTCAATTTGCAAAACAAAACCAAAAACCCTCTTTTATATTGTTTTAGCTACATTCACTACTGAGAATGTTCTTCTTAGGGTAAATGTTGGACGTAGGAATGATTTGCATTGCATTGGTTACGTGTCAGGTCACCCCAGGGAAACAAATCCTGAAGTGGGCTCCTGTTCAGAATGAGATCAACAGAGCCTTTACCAAAGAGATATTTGTGCCCTTTCAAGTCCACTGAACTACAGAATGAGTGACCTTTTATTAGTGGAGGTTAACTGATGTTTCTAGTTTCAAAATTCAGGCTAGTGTTGGATTAAGTGTAATTTACATTTGTTGTCTTTATGCCTACACCCAGAGAAGTAAACTCACTATCTGTTTTCCTTTTCACACTTTCAAGTGTGTGTGATGTGCACTGTGTATATGCATATTCAGGTGTGTGCATGTGTGTGCTCATGCATGTGAAGCCCCTAGCTTGATGTTGGGGATCATTCTCCATCTGTCTCACACCTTATTTGTGGAGGCAAAGTTTCTCAGTCAAACCCAGATCTCAATGATTTAGCTAGTCTTTCTAGCCAGCTTCTGAAGATCTCACATCTCCCAGAGGCTAGGATTACAGGTGGGCCACCACACCTACCTGGCATTTGAGTGGGTTCTGGGGGGCCAAACTCCATCACACTTATATAGCAGATGCTCTAACCACTGAGCCACCATCCTAGCTACCACAGAAATCAACTTTTCATGTAAATTTGCTGCCTCTCCAGTTGCATTTTATCAATCAGTTTTATTCTTTTAGAGTTTTCTCTTTTATCCATTCCTCATGTTTGTGGTATTGTGGTATTCATGCTAGATAATCGTCTACCACTAAGAAACACTGCCTGGCCACTATTTTAAAATATATTTTTTCCATTCTAGTTTTTTAAATAAATTTCTCTCTCTGTGTCTCTGTCTCTCTCTGTCTCTCTCTGTCTCTCTTTGTCTGTCTGTCTGTCTGTGTGTGTGTGTGTGTGTGTGTGTGTGTGTACGTGTACTTGGACAGACATGCATGTACCACAGCACATGTGTGTTGAAGGACAGCTCTTGGGAGCTGGTTCTCTCCTGGCTTGTAGGATCCAGTATACTTGCACCTCCATCAAGTGAGCCTTCTCCTAGGCCCCATATTAGTAAATAAGTTGACTCACTGGCTGATTTAGCTTGTGCTTTCACTCCAAGGCACACTTGTAGAGGTCAGAGGACAGTGTTGTGGAGCTGCTTTCTTTTCTTCTCCCGTGTGAGTTCCAGAGATTTAAGTCATCAAACTTAGTGGAAAACACCATTATGTGCTGAGCTCTTTCATGGGCCCCCATATTAGTGTTTGTTTGTTTGTTTGTTTGTTTGTTTGTTTGGTTGGTTGGTTGGTTGGTTGGTTGGTTGGTTTGGCTTTTTGAGACAGAGTTTCTCTGTGTAGCCTTGCCTGTCCTGGAACTCTCTCTGTAGATCAAGTTGGCCTTAAACTCACAGACGTTCACCTGCCTCTACCTCCCAAGTGCTGGGACTGAAGGTGTCCACCACCACTGCCTGCCCCCCTGTTAGTTTTAAGGTGTTTCTTTTCTCCCTCTTGGCCTATGCTAATAGTCATTTAATGTTTCCTTTTGTTCCTGCACTTCATGTTTTCCCATTCAGGTCTACCAGACTGAACATTCTGTAATACTACTCCCGCTGGGGGCAATGGTTTTCCTTGCCCAAAGGTAGTGAGTGGCTCCCACATGCCTGTTAGAGACAATCCAGATTCGTTAAGCTGTCATTCAGTGTCACCTTTTGGTTTTTGACATTTTTTTCAACATTGTCTAGTTAGGTTATGCTCCCTACAAACAAGATGAATAAGTTCTTCTTAGTTACCTTGTCATTTAACTTTTCTGTGCATTTGTTTCCTTCTGCCTCTTCCACCTTTTCTTAAAGCATGGATCTTGCTATGTTTTCCAGACTGGCCCTGAACTCCTGTGTCCATATGAAATTCTTTAGTAACCGTCATAACAGGCCTGCACCACTGGGCCTGGCTTACTTCCACATTAGTTTCCTTCATCCAAATCCTGTGACTTAAGGGCTTAGATGTGGCTCAGTAGGAGAAAGTTTCTACAGCATGTACACAGCTCTGGGTCCTAACACCAGCTGACAAAAAAAAAAAAATCCTGGGTTTATTATTTTTTTTAAAAGAACAAGTGGCCATGTATTGGGAACTTGTACATATGAGTTATAAGAATATTAGTTGTAAATTATGAGACTAAGGAGGACTGGTCAGAATTGGAAAGCAGGGACCAACCACATCTTTCTCTTCTCTGTGTCCTTACTTGTCACTGTCCTCCTTAGAAGGTATTTCACATAGCCCTTTATACTGATCGATGCTTACCACTCAAAGGGAACTACTTTCAGGGCCTACATTGACACAAAATCCTTGTTTCATTTTGCTTGGTATATCGTGTGTCACGTCAGATTTGTTTGTCAGATTTATTAACGAGTGTTTCTAAACTTAATATTAGAGTACAAATTTTTGTTAAGTTGGATCGCTGACACTGAGAATCAACTTCACATTTAGAAATATCATAATGATAGAACAATATGGACCTTATAAGTACTATTATTAGGACTCTGACTACTTTATTTCACATGGTATTTAAAAGTTTAGGCAAATGCAGAAAAGCATGTTAAATTCAAAAGTATCTAACAATATATAACAATATTAAGACCCCTAATTGCCATATTAACAACTCAGGATAATAGGTTCAGGATTATCACTTGCAATCTCCAGGAAATAAATGCTCACTCCCGCTCCAGACACCTTTGCTTCTCTGACAGCAAGTCATAGATTTCTCCTTACACCCACCAGACCTGAGATGTGATTTAGCCTTGATTTTCTCCGTGGTCTACAATGGGATCAGGAAGAATCCAGTTGAGAGTCTCTGGGGCAGTGTACCCCATTTCCTCCTAACTTTAAACTGCTTCACTATCCCTATGTAGAAAATACTTTACCTGCTTCAGAGATGAAGGCGCTGAGACAAGATGAAGTATGGTAAATTGCCTGAGCAATCAGTAGGAGGCAGAAGGAAGATTTGTACCAAGGCCTGTCTCACATCTGGGCTGATACTCTTTGCATTAACCTTGCTGCCTTGCGAATAGCATTTATCACTGTTCTTAGCTGATTCTAGAAATATTCCCACAGGTTTCCCCTGCCTCTCTATCTGGGAAGCGCTTGTGTTGTCCTTTCTGAATTGTCTACCTGAGTACGGTGATAATGAATGGGGTTAGTCAGACCTGGGTTCCAATCTTGACTCTGTCACTTACTACCTGTGTGTGACCTTGGGCAAATAATTTAACCTCTCAAAGCCTCAGTTTCTTCATCTGTAAAACAGGAATAATGTTTCATAATGATGTGCAGATAAAGTGACATCATATATAAACCCTTGGCATGGCTGCTGGTACCTGGTAGATATTCCTTAAGTGGTGGTGATCATTGCTGCTGCTCTCGTTTCCATTGGGTTGTAGTGAGTGCAGAAATAACAAGGAAGAGAAAAGGTGCTGTTTCCTCTGCTTCTTGTCTTTTATGTCCACTAGGAAAATCGAGAAGCTGATGGATACTCTGATCCACAAAGCTCTGAGATAAAATCCATGTACATTTTTTTTTTTTTTTCACAAAGCTCTGAGATAAAATCCATGTACATTTTTTTTTTTTTTTTTTTTTTTTTTTCGAGACAGGGTTTCTCTGTGGCTTTGGAGCCTATCCTGGAACTAGCTCTGTAGACCAGGCTGGTCTCGAACTCACAGAGATCCGCCTGCCTCTGCCTCCCGAGTGCTGGGCCCTTCAAATCTGGGGAGTCTATAGGCCTTTGAGGAGGCGGGTGGGTACCAGAGAAGGTAAAAATCCTTGGAGACTCCAGGCACTAGATGAGATGAGAAGAGCGATAGAAAGGAGTAGCTCATCACCTGCTTCTGAGTGTCTGCACTCAGACCAGCATTAGGATGAGGTAAGAACTGCACATGACAACAGATGAACAGGAAGCCGCAGCACCAGGCTTGACTCGACTCTCAAGCAGCTTCCCAGGGTCAGAAAAGTCAAGGCTTGTAGAAGGATGGTTTTTGAATGATCATCCCAGGGAACTGTATAATAATATACTATGCATGACTAAGAACTTTGCATGTGGAAAACGTGTTCTATTTTCAGTGCTTGTCATTTGAAGGGTTCAGAGGTTTTAAAAGCCCATGTCTAGCAAGCTAGCAAGATCTAATACTGAGCTGTTTCTAATGCTGTGAATTAACTCTAATCATTGTCTATCTGCCAATGACTTTTCTCCTGCTCTGCTCTCAGGAAGAAGACAGCTTCCTAGAAAAGGTAATTCAATTCATTGGTGGTAATGAAGGCTTCCTTGGGCTTGATTAACACTTAACTGTGGTCCCTGGAACTTGCCCCTAAGCACTCTCATATCAGAGGCCTCTGACTCGGTGAGAATTCCCTAATAAGCCCCGATGTCCCGCCACGTGTCTTGAAGTACACTCAAAATTCAGGAATGATATTTATCCATCTGACAAGTTGTTGATACTGTTTGTAAAAGGAATAAAAGTCAAGATATAGATTTTATTGAGATGGGCTCTCATGTATTACAGGCTAGCCTCAAGCTCATCATGTAGCAAAAGTGACCTTGCTGTTTGATCCTCCTGCCTCCACCTCCCCAGTGCTGGAATTATAGCACTCCTGGTTTTATGCAGTTCTGAGACTCAAACTTGGGCCTTATAGTAGATGGTAGATAAGCATTGAACTGAGCTATGCTCTAGGCACCTAGTGCCTTACATATGCTACACAAATGTACCACCATTGAGCTCTACCCCAGCTGCACATGCATTTCTTAATTTCCAGACAAGTGCTGGACCATGAAGCTACATCTCTAGCCCAGATTTCCAGATTTGTCTCTGAAATATCTTATCTGAAAACTCATGAGTTGGAGGGTACTGTTTAGCTGCCCCTGCTTCCAATAATAGTAACACCAACAAATGTTATTCCTGTAGCAGTAATAGTGATTTGGAAGCTGGGGAGATAGCCCTGTCAATAAAGTACTTGTCATTAGGCAACCGTGAGGGCCCAAGTTCAGACTTCCAACACCTGTATAAACAGAAGAGCTAGGTACAGCAGCACACATCTGTGATGTCAGTGCTAGGGAACAGATACCAGGTAGGTCCCTGACGCTCACTAGCCAGCCTGTCTAATAGCATCTGTGAGCTCCATGTTCAGTAAGAGAACCCGTCTCAAAAAGGAAAAAATAGGATAGAAACAGACTGAGGAAGACAAGTAGTGTGAACCTCCGGCCTACATACACACATATACCCAGGCATACACATGGACCACACGCACAACAGAGGAGTGATTTGGGAGTTCTTGGTAATAATGGTTAATTACTTTCAGAGAATACCCATATATAGTCAAGAAATAGAGCATAAAGTAGAATTGTGGAACTAAATCATAAATCATCTAATCTAGCCATCTGTTTTTAACCAAAGAAAGATATTTTCTATGTTCTAGCAGACATGGCCCAAGGTCCAGAAAAGTAGAAAAGGCTATTAAAAGGTCCCACTGCCTCTGAGCACCAGAGTGCCAGGTGTGGATTCTGTTTCCTAACTGTCTAGTGGCATGCCCCTTCTGCAGTGCCTCGCAGCCTCTTCCATCATCAACTGGAGATGCCAGGCTCCCCTCAGGGCTGCCAAACACGGGCAGGAGCTCCACATTCCACAGCATGCTCATAGAGTGTTTGAGGGACTTCTCCACTGGGTGGAATTGAATGCATTGTGAAGGTGGAGATTCTTTAACCACTAGCACTAAGTGTAGGCTAAGAAGGCAAATAGGGGGTCTTGTTGAAAGAAGCAGAGTGTCTTGGTTCCTCTTGGAACATCAGAGTTCACAATAATGTGCAGAACATTTTTTGTAACTATTCATGCCCCATTTTCTTACTGTATCCTTTTCTAGGCCTCAGAGCTACAAGTGTAACATTTCCTATTATCACACATGAATTTGGAAGTGGATAGTAGATGCTGTATATAACCTACTGACATTTTATTAACCTTTTAAACCACTAAGGCTTGAGATATCTTTGCTTCTTAGCTCTTCTCTGTTAAGGGCAGTCCATGTTCTGTCTATACAGTTAGACTGTGCCTTGTGTTGTCTTAATGCCTCAGGACAGGAATAACCTTTAGTTGGATGTCAGATTTTTCTTCGAAAATATATGAGTCAATGATGAATAATTTATAACATCTCCTAAAGAGTCTGCACATGTGTCCTGTTTGATTAAAAAAGTTAGTAGCATGCATTGTGAAATGTTTGGGCTCCAATAGCAGGTGGGTACCTGCATGTAATACATACAACTAGAATGAAGTTAGTGGGTGAGTCACCAATAGAAGTTATAGCAACCACATAAAGTATGAATATCAAGACATAGCATCACAGGGAAAGAGAGGAAGGAAATGTGATGGTAGCTAACAATCCCTACTCCCTTCTCTTCCCTGAAAGTTTATTGGTGCGTATTAAAGAGCACCCTGTTAAGAAAATACCTGGGTGCTGCTGTAGTATATGTGGTCCCTGTGAGCATAGTGATAGGTTTTTTTTTATTTCCCTTAAAGCTATATGGCTGGAGGTTATAGGTAGTACAGTGTCAGACAACAAGCAGAAAATTGACAATATATAACGCATGACTTAAAGTTAGCAAAAGGAAGAGGATGCTAAAAGCCAACCATGGCTTTCTCCACAGGGGTTCTTCTGAAGGCTGCCTTCAGATGCCTTTTAGCCTAGTTTGAATATGTTTTTCATATCCTTTCTATTTGAATCTATAAATGTAAGCTAAATTAACATTTATTTTTGAGTGTTAGGAGATAATTAAGTTTATTTTGACCTTTGAATTTAGTTATTTGTGTGATATATGTCACTTCTGGATTTTTGTCTTCTATCTTTCAGAAGACTATAACAATAGAAAACTAGGTAAAACAAATAATAGCCCCTAGAAATCTTTCTGAGCTATTAACATAAATTAAATTTCTGGAAGTTTTCACGGTATTCTAGCTCCTCGGTTGCTATATTCCAGGTTATTACTTTTGGATTTTGGACCTTATGATTAGAAACTTGGATCAAGCCTGAAGAATCCATATTTGTGCATCTAATGAGCAGAATTATCTTTAATTTCTCAGAACCAAGTCAATCAGTTAAAGAAACAATACAACTCCCAGGAGTATTTGTCGTGAGACTTCAAGGGAGAGTTCGTGTAGAATAAACCGAAACCTAAGTGTAAACATTGCCTTTTGGGGTGCCATACTAACAACTGTGATTTCAAGGTCCAGCTAGTGGTCATTGTAGATTCCACTGTGACTGTATTATATTCTTGTCGTGCTGGGTCTCACTTCAGAGTATGGAATGCATCCAGAGGATGCACACCCCAAGTACAAATGAAATACTTGCTGATTGAATGAAGCACTTTGGAAGGCGATTAGTTAAGTACCAGAATCACTACTGAGTGTCTCCCTAGCATGGATGTCCCTTCTGAGAAGAAAATGCACAAGCATAAGAGACAAAGATCACACTGTTCTTATTTGTGCAGATTTTGAATGAGATTTATCTCTTTATTCTGAGACCCCTTTGACTTTCATCCCTTTTCATCTGTTAGGAGAAATCCCTTCTCCAGATGGTCCCCTTGGAGGAAGGTGCTAGTGAACGACCCCTTCAGGTCCCCAAGGAGATCTGGCTTCTAGTAGATCACTTATTCAGATATGCCCGTCACCAGGTAAGTGTGAGAAAAGCTTCTATGAAACTATACAGTGTGTGTGAATCCTGTAGGAAATTCCAGTGCTTCAC
Organism: Microtus ochrogaster; assembly: GCF_000317375.1. Lineage (NCBI taxonomy): Eukaryota > Metazoa > Chordata > Mammalia > Rodentia > Cricetidae > Microtus > Microtus ochrogaster. The sequence goes on along the minus strand of NC_022026.1, from coordinate 759,844 downwards.
ATCAATGTAGTGCGTTTCACCCATCCAAGCAACCTCCATGCGGCTGTGCTGTCGGACCGCTAAAGCATGCAAGCTGAGAAGGCGCCTGAGACCACACTCTGAGTCTGATGGCAGAGCCATGGCCAGAGCTGAGAATGCCCAAGGCTTGTTTATGCACTTTGCCCTGAACGACTGAGTGCCCCAGTCCAATGCCTGTTTTTAGCTGCCCTGTAGCCAAGTGCGAATTTTAAAATTAAAACAAACTTCACGCCCATTTCCTTCACATAGCACTGAGTTTTCTTTTAAATCCTATACTGAAACACTAGCCATGCCCTACTCATTCCCTAAAAGAAAGAACTTTCTTTGACCAAACTGAAGGTAATGTTTCTCAGACCTACTGAGACTAATATAACTTGGAAACCAAGTTTTGTTGTGAATGTGCCATTTTCTCCTTTCCTGGCATCCAATTCTGTCCATATTTGATATGGCTGTGATTATGCAGGGTCCACTCTGCCTTGTTTTCCAGAGCCTCAGTGGACTGTCTGGCTTCCTGATCTGGCCATCTAGTCCCTTGCCCTATCAGGTAGAGGCTGACATGTCATTTTTGGACAGGTCATTTTCTGGCTTGAAATAAACATTGACATGGATTAAGCAACACTAAAGGAAGACGATGTTACATCCATACCTCCTTCCCTACCCGTTAATGCTTGTGACCCCTTCACATTTCTTCCTGCTGCTCTCCCAGTTCCTGGGCAAGCTTCAGAACTTAAGTGGATGGAGAGCTTGCCTAGGTCCCTTCATTCTGACTTCTTTGGTAGGAGGACCTGTTCCAAACCCCTGGAATGCAGGAGGAGTTACAGCAGATCATTGATTGTCTGGATACCAGCATTCCTGAGACAATCCGTATCCTTTCTGCCCAAGGCTCAGGAAGCTGGACAGATGCGTGGCCAAAGTCTTTTCTCTCCTGCATTTGATTTTGTGTTTCTATATTGACTTTTGTCATTGTCTTATTACAAGATAGTCACTGACTATCTTGTTATTTTCTCAAGACCTATCGAGATCTGTTAGTCTCTCTGTGTGGCCTAAGAGGAATCGAGGGGTGGACAACAAGGAGCATTGGACGGGGGATCCACAGCACCAATACTGCTATCCTTCAGCCAGCTGGTCATTCCTGCTAGCCTTCCCATTCAAGTGCTAGCATAGGGCGGGAAGAAGAATAAGAAAAACACTGACATCCAGTTTATATCCCATCCACTAGGCCCTATCATTATGCAGGCTGTGCTCCCTGAGTCTCTAGTTTAGTGAAGGGACTCCCAAGGGGCTTTGGGCAATTCTCTACCTACTTGACTGCAAAATACCTGGACCATTATCAAACTCCAGTCAGGAGCAGTATGTCCTAAAAGAGAAGAGAACAGTCATCCCTCTTAGAGACTTGAGGAAGGGAGCCAGTCACATGTCTGTCTTGCTTTTCTCTGGGTCCCTCTGCCCTTGACTATGGTAATTCAGCTGGCAGTAACCACTCTGTGGCTGAGGCACTACTTATTTTCCTGGAAGCGCTACCAGAGCCCGTCATCTGTTATGAGCTATATCAGCGATGTCTTGACTCTGCTCATGATCCTCGGATCTGCAGACAGGTGAGTTCTGCTGCTCTGGGGATATGCCCAGTGCAGGTTTTCCCATAGAGGAATCTTCAGATAGAATGGGCCTGCGTCTGTTCTTCATGACGGGATACCATCATTAAATGTTAAGACCCTTGAGCCAGGCACAGTGGCACATGCCTTTAATCCCAACATTCAGGAGGCAGAAGTGGGCAGATATCAGTGACTTCAAGACCAGCCTGGTCTACAAAGCCAGTTCCAGGAAAGCCAGGGCTACACAGAGAAACTCTGTCTTGAAGAGCCAGTGAGATTGTTTGATGGGTATTTGCCACAAAGCCTGGTGACCTAAGTTTGATCCCCAGAACCAAGAGTGATTAGTATTCTCTGACACACACTATAAATGAAGGAAGTTGAAACCCTTGAATTTAGGTACTAGCATTTTCTATTATATTGGAATGTTTTCTAGTTGACCTATTTCTGTTAACAGAAAAACTTAGTGGGGTGGTTACTTGAACCCAAGGGTTGTTTGGCAAATAATTGTAAGGGCAGTTCTAGCTGTCATTACCAGGAAAAGTTCGTAGCAATTGGGAGCCTTTCTTTTTCCTCTTCTCCCTTTCCTTCCTCCCCCTTCTTTCCTTCTTGGTGTGTTTTTCATCTTGAGAATATTTTGGTTCACAATGGCTGAGACCAGCTATGAATCACTTCAGTGAGTGCTGTAGGAGGGACCCATCATTGCCAAGTAAGATCGTAGAGAAAAAACACTTAAGTTGACAGATGCCTCTGCTGTTGGGGAAAAGGAGAAAAGGAACAGATGAGCACTTACCCTCTGGTGAGGCACTGTGCGAATGGGACTCCGAGGTGAGTGCATGCCTGGCCATTAAATAGAGAGAAACCAAACCATACCCACTTCACAGTTCTAATTCGTCAGGTAATAAATCTACTACTGGTTATGAGTAAGTAATGGAGGGTAGTGACAGGCAAATGGGGCCGCGAAGAGTTAGATTCCAAATTGTTCTTATGGCAGCTCTAAATGCTTATGCCCCTTAAGCTATTTACCTCACTCCACGCTCCTCTTTAACAGGTCATTTCCCAGCTTCCAAGATGTCATAGAAACGTTTTCCGCTACTTGATGGCATTCCTTCGCGAGCTCTTAAAATTCTCTGACTACAACAACGTCAGTGCCAACATGATCGGTAAGGGGACTACATTAGCAAGTCTGTGCGAGTGTTTGCCAAGAATCATCTGGGAGCATCATGCGTAATCTCTACCGTATTTGATGTTCGGGAACGGGGCAGTCACTCCCTCTTACTGTTCTTGTTCCCTGCACCTTGAACCTTCAGGTTTTGCTTAGGTCAAGTCTGACAGTGGGTTTCCCCTTTTCTTTCTCCTACCCTCCAGCTACTCTCTTCACGAGCCTTCTCCTAAGGCCTCCACCAAACCTCATGGCAAGACAGACCCCAAGTGACCGCCAGCGTGCCATCCAGTTCCTTCTGGTCTTCCTGCTCGGGAGTGAGGAAGACTAAGTCTTTTCCTATGTGAGATTCTAGAGAAGGAAGATCTTGGGCTCCTTGTATTTCAGAATGATTTGAAGAGTCATGACACCAAAAGGGTCTACTGTAGGATCTTAAGTTCTGGTAATAGTACAAAGGAAAGCGTTTCTTCACCCCTCCTCACCATATCCTACACAGCGAAATCCTTTTAGACAAATATTGCCAAGCCAAAGTTACCATATTTTGGTGTTTTGTGTTTACTCTTTGTAAAGCAAAGAGGCCTGTATTTATACTCCTTTACCTAGGGGTGTGTTTCCTGCCCTGTTTCCCAGGCATCACGATTATCTTTAATGCCCCAAGGCCTAGATTGTGAGGCATACATTCTAGACCAACAAGCACTACTTGGTATAACTCAGACTTGTCTCATAACGCACTTTGGACCCACCGTCTCCCTGTGTCACTACTTCGCACTCTGAAGGTCACCTAGATGAGACTAGTGACTCCATGGGTGTCCTCAACCATGAAGTTCACTGTCTACATGTGATTGGTACATACACTGGTACATTTCTACTACAAGGGTGTCTATGTGTCACTGTACCATTGGCCTTCTCGTGGATCCACACTTGGTGGAACCATATTCCCTTGTCTCGGGTCATGTTTAGTTACATAGTTTTATGGACCATGGAGATGGCATCCCACTGATGTGAGAAAATTACACGAGCGAGAAAAGCCCTGTGAGTACTTGAGGAGTGAAACTGTCCATGCTTGACAGGTCCTGCTTCCTACTTCCCTTTGCTGATTAGTATCGAAACTTGACATGAGGTGTACGTAATCCTGGATGTTTGGGAACTCATCTTCCACTAGAAACCCACTTCCAGAATAATGTTTGCATCACAGTCAAACAAGGAGTCCGTGTACCTCAAGTGAGGCCCCATGGACCTTTCTTCCTCCCCTAGACTTATTGAGGGTAACCCTCAGAACCCTTTCTCCTATCTTCTGACATATCAAGGGAATACATTGCCCTCTCTCAGCAGGGCTGACGCTGGGCTCCTTATCTGACTCCTTCACATCAAGGATTGAAAGCCCGCCCTTGGTGCCTAGTCACTATATCCAGTGCTGTGTAAGAGAGGCTGGTCAGTGGGACCAGCCACACACTTTACCTCTCCCACCTAAAACAACTCTGGGCTTTTCATTTTATTCAAGCATTGTGGTGTGGACAGACTTTTTTTTAAGAACTAATATATTGGCTGGCAAACAAGCCACCACCAGCTACTAACTGCAAACCGCCTGGTAAAATTGGCTTGCTTGGTTCTCTTTCATCAAAACCAATGCAAGTTATCTCATTCTTGCCTCTTACCATTGGGCATACCGAGCTTGTAGAAGGCTGTGTGTATAATCTTGGGTGCTGATTCCATGACTCTTGTAGCATCCGAGGAGAGGGCCAGGGAAACATCCAACATCCAGTGGTTTTCCAGTTCTCTCATCTCCTCAAAACTGAGCTCTTTGGAGAACAAAAGGTGTGTATCCTGCAGTAAACCGCTTAAGCCCTTCCCCAAATGGGAGTTGAAAAAAAGAACTCAAAGTATTGTTGCCAGCAAACTGAAGATCTTACCTGGGTCAATAGTTGGTTAGTGGAAGACTCAGAACTAGGAGTTTTGTTGTATCTATTAGGCCAGAAAGTAATCACCTAAAAAGCAGATGATAGGAGCTGGGGCAAGGCAAAGTGGTCCACAGGGAAATGCCTCTCCTGTGCCCATTTTGCAATATTTTGCCAACCTTGGGTCTTTGGGTGACCAAGAATATGGTTAGTAGGGGCTCTGTGGAGCATGCATGTAATGTCCTTCCTTCCTCAGGCCAAAGCACCAAGTTTCTTCACTGCCTCCACCTTTTGTCCAGCTTGGCCTAGGATATATATACGGTTGAGGCTTTTAGACAATCTCCAGGTAGGGGATACAAAACAGATCAGATGGAAGAAACTCGCTTCCCTACCCTCTCTCTCCAGAACCTCAACCTCATAGTTCCTCTGAAGTAAGGATTTTATGTCCAACTGGTAGGGAGGAATCCCTAATTCCTCTAAGGTACTATTTCATAGTTCTTCCAAATTAAGGATTTCATATCCAATTGGTAGGGAGAAACTCAGCACCTCGTGTCTTCAGGAAGAAATGAGTCAAATCTATTGGATGCTATTACATTAGTTCTTTCACTGCTTTCTGATTCTTAATCTGAAGTTCTTTGTTATATTTCACAAAATGTCTCAGTCACTAAGCAAAGCTGCTAGTGGGAGTCTGTATTTTGTGTCATCTTTTTTATTATAATTTATTGCAATTTTTCTGAATAAATATATGTTGTGTGAAAAGTCATTGGGACCTTAGTGAGAAAGAACTGAAGGGAGAAGATTTGTGTCACTTGGTCTCACTTGGTTTTTTTGGAGTCCCCATCAAGTAACTATACCTGTCCGTGTCACCACCTAGCTTACAGAGAAATACCATTTAAAATTTCCACCCTGGGTCTATTAACTCTCGTTTAAAGTGGTTACTTACCGTGCACAAGGCCTTGCGTTTCATCCATAGCACCAGGACTACAAAACGGTGGTGGCACATGCCTTTAATCCCAGCACTCAGGAGGCAGAGACAGATGGATCTCTGTGAGTTCGAAGCCAGCCTGATCTACAGAGTGAGTTCCAGGACAGCCAGGACTACACAGAGAAACCCTGTCTCGAAAAATGCTGATTCCATGGATGAGGGTACTTGCCATCAATCCTGATGCCCTGAGTTCATTTCCCAGGAACTACAATGGTAGAAAGAAGGAGCTGACTCCTGAAAATTGTCCTGTGGCCCCTACACACGTTGTGCATAGCCACATAAATAAAATTGGAGCTAGAGAGATGTCTCAACAGTTGAGGGCACTTACTGCTCTCGTGGTGGACCCAGGTTTGGTTCCCAGCACCCTGACAGCTCACAACTGCTATAACTCCATCTCCAGGGATCTAACAGCCTCTGCAGGCACCTGCACACATATGGTACATGTACACACGTGTTGCAATAGGGGCGGCAGGCTGCATTCCCGGCACCCAGCCGCCCCCACGGCTAGCTTTACCCAAAATAATTACACGGAAACTTTATTCTTTTAAATACTGCTTGACCCATTAGTTCCAGCCTCTTATTGGCTAGCTCTTACATATTGATCTAACCCATTTCTATTAATCTGTGTAGCCCCACGAGCCGGCTTACCAGGGAAGATCTTAACCTGTGTCTGTCTGGAGTGGGAGAACCACGGTGACTCACTGACTCAGTTTCTTTCTCCCAGCATTCTGTTCTGTTTTCTCCACCTACCTAAGGGTTGGCCTATCAAATGGGTCTAGGCAGTTTCTTTATTAATAAGAAATCACTCCCACATCACACACGCACACAAATAAATAAAGAATAAATTTTTTAATGAAAAACTTAAAAAGATGTATTTTCCCTAAGAGATGAGAAACCATGTATTTTCAGACACTGATGAAGTCTTGTACTTTTGGGGCCAGCAAATATCCTTATTTTGACCCTAAGGATTCAGGCAACAGTGAATTCATCTGTTCCATGACACATCCCACCCCACCCCCTGGGATGGCATGTGCAATGGAATCTCACTGTATTGCTGAGGCTGAACTTCTAGATTCACTCAGCCCTCCTGACAGCCTCCCTTGTAGCTAGGGCTGTAGTTACACACCATCTTGCCTGGTTGGATGTTGATTCTTAATCCTGTAAATGTTACCGCAAGGTCACATCCATGATCCCACCAGCTCCAGAAGTAGGGCAAGTCCAAACACCCACATTTCAGAGGAGCCCAGTTGCCCTTGGAGCCAACCTAGGTGGATTAGATGGGCCTCCCAAAGAGCCTGCCTTCACATAATCCATGTTAGAGCTTCCGAAAAGCAGTGTATTACTTAGGGTAATGAGGTGCATAGATTTACAAACACTTTGGGGAGGCTCTGGTATGAGCTCTGTGGCACTTGGAGAGGATGCTCGTCACCTCAACAGGACACTACTGTGCCCTCGCCCATCCACAGCATGAAGTTGTGGCTTCTGACTTCATTACCCTGGAGACTGGAGAAGCTTCAGCTGGAGGTTTCTGCTCAGGCAGGGCCTTTTTCCAGTTCCCTCCCTCTGTGAGCCTGCCAGATTCATGTGCTGATTCAGTGTTGTTAGGAACCCTTGGTGTGTGTGTGTGGGGGGGATGTTCTAGCTCCACCCAAAGGCTTGGCAGAAGAAGGTGTCCTCTTCTGTGAATGGAGACTGACAGCCAGCAGTTTCTATGTAGCAGGGGGCAACGTGGTATAGCAGGCGTCATAGCTGTCCTTGTCAGAAATCAGAGCAAATCTGCATCCCCCACCTTCCCTGCTGCTCGCTTGTTATAGGGGCCCTGCTAGAGTCTTTTTTGTTACAAGGCAAGTTGAACAGGCTCTTGGTGTGGTTTAATAATCCATAGCCATCTAGTGTAACTGTAAAAACCCCAGAATGTTAAGGAGAGATACTTAGTAAATGATTTAATTGATTTAATTCATTGTCATTGTTCAAATAGAGTGTTTCAGAGGGGACAATGATTGACACGTCCTGTAGTATGGTGGAAAGAAAAGGCTTAAGCTTCACAGTTTGATGTGGGTCAATGAACACCCTACATAGCCTTAACTTATACCCATCAGTTAGCATTTCACCCCAGTTGCCTTATCTTGAGTCTGCTGTTCAATCCAGCTTCTGTCACTTCTTTATTGTGAGTGACTTTGGACTAGTTACCCTATAGTTTTCTTGCCTGTAAAATGAAGCAAGTGTAATATTGACCTATGTGATATAATTGCATCAGTCTCATCACCTCCTTGTTAAAAAAAACCTGAACAATTACCTGGCACATTTAGAACAATGTCCCAACTTTTTCATGGTCTTCGAGGTCTGGCATTGTTAAATGGAAAGTACATTAATAAGTGCCAGCAATATTGTGTGCCACATAGAAGTGCTCTGTAGATTTCCCACTCCCAGATTTCTGTTTCTATCACACTGACTGTACCTAAGGCTTTAGATTTCTCACATAATGCTAATAACCTTGTCAGCTAGGCAAGAACCAGCTTGTACTTAGTCTATTCCACTCTCCGTCATCTGACCCTGAGACATGCCAGCCCAGCACAGCTATGCCTCATCTACAATTTAGGTGAGTGGTTCTTAATCCTGGCCTTCATTGCCATCATCTACAGCTATGGTTCTCAAAATGTGGTCCCCAAGGACAGCAGCATTAGCAACACCTGGAAGCTGCTCTAACTTTACTGCAGCATGTAAAAATGACCATTGCCATAGTTACACTTAAGCCCCTTGAATGAGATTGCCCTCTCAAGTCTTAGGCATAAAAAAAAAGCTCTTGAGAGCTTCCTAGGCCATTGGTCCTCACACTATACAGAGTCACCCGAGGGCTTAAGAACTACCAGGAAAACTGGAAGTCACCTCCAAATTGCAGAGTAGGTCTGGGGTGGATATCTTATTTCATGTTCCGTTGCTATAACAGAATACTCGAGGACTGGATAATTTCAATGGGATCAGGAATGATCGTAGTGCCGTGGCCATAGACAAGACAAGGTAATTGAAGAGGCATAGATATTTATTTTGACTGACAACTCTGGGGGTTGAAGATCTCAAGAGCATGGCACGGGCATCTGCTTGGCTTCTGCTGTGGGCTTCCTGGTTCTTCATCTCTTAGCAGGAAATAGAAGGAGGAGACATTTAGGAATGACAAAGGACTGAATTCATTATATGTAACCCATTCCCACAAGAAAAGCATTAATTTCAATTATTAAAGGCTCTGTCCTTATGACCCCCCATCTCTCCCATTAGATCCTATCTTTTGACACTGATATGACTGGGAAGTGAGCCCCAACATTAATTTTTTTTTTCTGAGGACAAGTATGTTTAAAGCCTAGCAGGAGAAATGGCAAGCATCTGTATTTCTGACAAGTTCTTGGGTGTTCTAGTTTCATTTCTGTTGCTGTGATATAATATCCTGACAAAAAGCAACTTAAGGGATAAAGCGCTTCTTTTTAAGGGAGAAAGGGTTTATTTTAACCCACAATTCAGGCTGGAGAGATGGCTCAGAGGTTAAGAGCACTAGTTGCTCTTCCAGAAGGGCCCGAGTTCAATTGCCAGCAACCACATGGTGGCTCACAACCATCTCTAATGAGGTCCGGTGCCTTCTTCTGGCCTGCAGGGATACATGGAGGCAGAATATCATATACATGATAAGTAAACATCATTTATTAACCCATAATTCTAGCTTCCAGCCCACCACTAGCAGGAAGTCACAGTGGCAGGAGCCTGAGACAGTTGGTCACATGACATCCCTAGTGAAAAGCAGAGAGAATTTAATGCATACATACTTGCATGCTTGCTTGTGCTCAGCTCTATTTCTACTCTGTTACAGTTCCAGATCCCCTGCCTGGTGAATGGTGCTGCCCACAGTGGGCAAGGTCTTCCCACATCAATAATCAGGCACTCACCTAAGACATGTCCACAGTCCAACCCAATGTATTCAAACCCTCATCGAACCCCTCTTCCTACGTGATTCTAGGTTGTGTGAGGTTGACATCAGAGCTAGCCATCACACCAGCGAAGGCTGAGGCTGACGGACCAGAGACCACACTGGTTGCCTGTTGGCCTCCACAGTACAGTTATCATTACCTAGTTCCCAATTGCCCTGTCTACCCCACCCCCTGCCATAATTCCTTTTCATGGGGATGTCTACATTAATAACACTTGTTTCAGAGGCTCTGAAACCTTTATCTCCCCACTTTAAAAAAAATTCTTTATAGTTTATTAACTTTTTTATTTTATGTGCATTGGTATGAAGGTGTCAGATCCCCTGGAACTGGATCTTCAGACAGTTGTGAGCTGCCATGTGGGTGCTGGAAATTGAACCTGGGTCCTCTGGAAGAACAGTCAGTGCTTTTAACCACTGAGCCGTATCTCCAGCCCCTATCTCCCCACTTTTGATCCAAGGTATCACTACATAGACCAGGCTAGTCTTAAAACCAGCAGCAATCTTCCCACCCTGGCCTTCTAGTGCTGGGATTGCAGATGTGTTGCACCAAGTCTAATTCACTTCGTGGAGCAAGCTACCCCATGCCTAGGTTTCCTACAAGCTAATAGATGGTAGCTAACCTAATTATTCCAAAATGTTCTATTGGCTTCCATACTCGGACCCCTCTCCTGCTGCCCTTCAGCTCCCGACAGGTACCCATCCACTTTGTGAAGATGTCAAAGCCATCTGGCAGATGCCACCCTCTCAAAGAGCTGCCCCTGCACATCCCAATGTCTCTATCTTTACCCCACCCCCTCTTTTCTGCCCTGGCTCAGAAATAAGTTGTGTTCTTCCTTGCTGAAGTCAACCCCTCCATCTATGCCTTTGATGCTTTCTCCATCCACCCTTGCCAGACTTTGTCCTGTCACACCTTCAATAACAGTACTATATTTTGATAATATTTCTTGGGTGTCTCCTCTATGTGCTGTTGCTATGCAGAGTGCTAGAGTCATAGAACTAAACAAGACAAAGTCCCCTACTCTGATGGTGCTCTCATTGGCCAGGTGGAGCAGCTAGAGGTAGACAGACGTGCGTAAGGTTCACAAAGCAACTGCAGATCGTCACAGGCCCTGTGGAGAGAATGGCTCAGGGTGAGCACAAGAGGACACAGCAAGAAGACTCGCACAGGGAAGGCTGTAGCTGTGATCTTCCGAGATCCCCTGGAGCCAAATGATACCTTATCTGTATTTGACCTGCAGTGACACAATACCTACCACAGAAACCAAACATTCAGGCTCCAGGTGCGAAGATTATATCTCAACAAAAGAAGGGAGGAAAGGTCCTAAGGCAGAAAAACAGCTGGCCTGTTCTGAGGACAACCAGGCAGAGCCCAGGGACAGGGAGGTTGTGCTGGACAAGAGGTAGTTGGGGACCTAAGAAACCAAGGACAGGAGTTTGTTTGATTTCACAAGCAACAAAAGCTATGGGTGTCCCTTGTCAGAAGGCTGATGTGGTGATACCTCCCTCCCCCTCCCCCCTCTCTCTCTCTATGAATGTTTCTTTCTCTCACAAGAGCTATGGTGCCATACTGTCATATTGCATTTTTCATCCCATCTGGCCTTGACAGTGGTCTTAGAAACTTATGACGGGGATACTGCTTTATCCCCATTTCCACAGTCAAGGCAAGGCTCAATGAGACTGTAACTTACTACTCCGCTAATGACGGAATAGAATATGTTCCTGAGTCCAAATTGGACTATTAGAAGCAACTGTTACCTCCACTACTGTGCTGAAAATGAATGTAGGTGTGTGTGCTTCCCTTGTTAGGATAAAATACCTGAAATGATTAACTTAAAAGGAGAAAGGGCTTACTTAGCTCTTGATTTGGGAGGTTTGATCCATAATCATGTGACCAGATTTTTTTTTTTTTTTGCCTTCTAGTGCGGGTGTCAGAAGGCAATGGTGGGAAGTTCACGGTGGGACAAAGTCTCTATGTCAGTACAAAATGAGAGGCTAGGTGTCCTGCTAGCGCTTTGAAGTGCATGAGCCCCACTTATCTAAGGACCTCCCCCACTAGGCCCTACCTTTTGAAAGTGTCAAAAGCCTCTGTTGCAGTTACTTTTTCTGGGGAGTCTGTTTACCCCCAAGACATACAGGACAGTGATAGACCAGAGAGCTGATTCTATCCAAGTCTAGTTTGGTGGATGAGTGAATTTATTCCAGTTTTTCCAGGAGCATGGCTGACTCACAAGCAGCTGCATCATTAGAAAGCCCCACCCAAGCATGAGTGATGACTCAGAAAAGCTGCATCTCTGCAGTCTCCTCCCCCAGACAACCTTCCACCTCCTACGTACATACGTACGCTCTACCTCTTCCCTAAACCGTGTGCAGCTGGAACAAGGTGACGTGTAACTAGGGACAGACAAGAGGAAGTGAGTGGCTGGGATTGGGGCGGGGTGGGGGGGGGAGGTCTGATTACCTTTCCTCATGCCTCCTAGGCAGAAGTGATAATAGTGAGTAATCACAGCTGCTCTGACCCCAAGATGGCAATGGCCATGCCATGAAGACAGTTTCACAACATCTCTTAGTATCGTTACCCCAGGTGATGAACCTTTAGGGGACACTCAACATCCAAACCATAATAGTAGAAAGGCTCCTTTAAATCCCCTTTAGCTTCATCCTCAACACAAAGCATCAACTTAATATCCTTGCTGGTAGCTGATATTCAACTTAGCTTAGACTTTAACCTGCTTCTCCTGGTATCTTCCTCTGTCTGAAAGCCCAGGCCTAAGCCTTTGTGTACTCCAGGCCTCTGGGCCCCAGTTGTAGTGCTGTACCAATTAGAAGTCCACAAGTACTTATCAAGCTCCTACTAGCTACAGGCCGCTGGAAGGCTTGGAGGGAACCTGAAATGGGCAAGATGGGAGATAAGACAAATATGTGGACTCTTTTTAAAGACAAAGATGCTTGGGGGAAAGCAGGGACTAAGAATGCAGAAGAAGCCGGGGGAGGGAGGATGGGTTTGAGAAAGGGAAGAGAAGGGTGAGTGGCTGACGAAAGAAAGGGGGAAAGCGGAAAGGAAGAGTTGGGGAGTAAACATAAATGTCTGAAAAGACACCCTAAGAAACGGAACCAAGGTTGGACACTCAAAGTTTCCCCCCATCTGGGCCCTCTTTGCCCTTGCCCACTTCCGGGGCCCCACAGAATTCTAGCTGTCATCACATCGGATCCGGGGTGCAGTGCTTGAGGCTCTCCAACCCCTGCCTAACTTTTCAGCTGCCAGTCTCTCTCTCTTTCGGCTTATCTTGCCCATTACTGCATTCCACTGACGTAGCGCCTCTCCGTGCTCTTTCCCTCCCACTGACCACACAAGCTCTAATTCTTCAACCCGAGCTTCTTGTCTGCCCACTTCTGTGAGTGAATCTCCCACTCCCAGCCTTCCTATCACTCCCCCTGCAGAAACCCACCTACATCCTACTGCCAAGTCTGTATCAGTCCCTTGCATCCCTCTAGCCCAGTGGTTCTCAACCTTCTTAATGCTATGATCCTTCAGTACAGTTCTTCAAGTTGTGATGACTCCCGACCATAACTGGAACTTTGCTGCTGTTATGAATCGTAATGTAAATATCCGATATGCAGGATATCTAATGTAATTCCTATGAAAGGGTTGTGACCCACAAGTTGAGAACCACTGGCCTAGCTCCTATACCTCCTTCTGTTAAGGCCCAAGCAAACCTGCTGTCCTCTCCTCCAGAAAAGCTTCCTCCTGCCTCCTACATTCCTGGACTTTCCCTCTAGGCTATGCTTTAGGACTGCCACCGGTCAGAGAGTGTTGCTGCCCCTCGGGGCCAGAAGTCCCAACAAAGATGGAACCAAACAGAATATTTAGAGTTTTCCCCACAGGGCCTTGCAAAGGAAAAGCACTCAATAATATTTGGTTAACAAAAATTATTCCTGAAAATACATGAAGATGTAAGTCTGTGTGCAATACATGTTCCTAAAATGTGCATACAACTAATTATTCATTCTGAGTTCTAACTTCAGAGAAACATGCGTGTGTGTGTGTGTGTGTGTGTGTGTGTGTGTGTGTGTGTGTGAGAGCGTGAGGGGGGGGGGAGCGAGCAGGTGGGGAATTAGTACATACCATTAATGTGGTACAAGAAGATCAGTTTTTGTTTTGTTTTTTTTTTTGGTTTGTTTTGGTTTATTTTTTGTGATTGTTGTTTAAGACAGCATTTCTTGGTGTGACCCTATCTGTCCTGGAACTCACTGAAACTCACTCTGTGGCCTCAAATTCAGAGATTTGACTGCCTCGCCCCCAAGTGCTGTGATTAAAGATGTTTGCTGTCAACACCTTGCTTAAGATAAGTTTGGTTTTTTATTGATATTTATTGAGCTCTACATTTTTCTCTGCTCCCCTCCCTGCCTCTCTGCTTCCCCTTTCAATCCTCCCCCAAGATCCCCATGCTCCCAATCTACTCAGGAGATCTTGTCTTTTTCTACTTTCTACTTCCCATGTACAGTATATAAAACACTCAAAAATCAAGCATCAAAAGAGCAAACATTGAGCCAGATGGTGATGGCACACACCTTTAATCCCAGCACTCAGTAGACAGAGGCAGGCAGATGCCTGTGAGTTAGAGGCCAACATGGTCTACACAGGGAGTTCCAGCTCAGCCAGGGCTATGTCGAGAGACCTTATCTCAGAAGAAGAAGAAAGAAAGAAAAGCAAAAGGGAAAAGGAAAAAAGAAAAGAAAAATATTGTGAAAGAATAAATAAAATGTTTTTTTAAAGAACAGACAATCCAGCCTATAAATGTGCAAGTTAATTGAACAGACAATTCTCAAAGGAAGTGCATATAGTCAGTGCGCATGTAACTGCCCAGTGTTTTAAGCACCAGTGAAAGGGACATTAGAGAGCCCATCCCACTCTCTGTACTTCTTTCTCACTCTTCCTTAATAAATCTACATTTTCTCTGCTATTGAAAAAATGAACAGCCAGGTGGTGGTGGTGCACACCTTTAATTCCAGTACTCAGGAGTAGCAGGCTGTTGGATCTCTGTGAGTTCAAGGCCAGCCTGGGCTGCAGAGGGATTTCCAACATATCCAGGGCTACACAGAGAAACCCTGTCTCAAAACGAAACAAAGACAAAACTATTTTGAGCTTCCGTCTAACCCAATCAGAGTGGATTTTATGATGAAAACAAATGCCGGCAAGTATTTGGAGAAAGAGCAACCTGTACACAGTGCTGATGAGAAATTGATTGGAGGTTCCTCAGATAAACTGCAAATACAAGGACCAAATGACCCAGCTATGCCACACTTGACTATACTGAAAGACTCTGTCAACACACCCCAGAGCTATGGACAGCCATGTTTATTGCTACACTATGCACAACAGCTTAAAATGAAACCATCTGTAGAAGGAGAGAGCCGCTTGTTGGTTCCTGGCTGCTTAGCCCTTAAATAACCACACAGAAACTGTATTAATTAAATCACTGCTTGGCCCATTAACTCCAGATTCTTATTGGCTAACTCTTATATATTAATTTAACCCATTTTTATTAATCTGTGTATGGCCACATGGCTGTGGCTTACTGGCTAAAGTTCTGGCATCTGTCTCCAGTGGGGGACTCTGACCTTTTTCCCAGCATTCAGTTTAGTTTTTCCCGCCTAGCTAAGTTCTGCCCTGCTATTGGTTCAAAGTAGTTTCTTTATTTATTAATGGTAATCACAGCATACAGAGGGAAATCCCACATCAGACATCAACAGATGAATGGATAAATAAAGTGAGATATGTATGCTCAGTGGAATTTTATTCAGCCATAGAGAAAAGCAAAATTATGGTATTCACAGGGAAACTAGGTGGAACTGGAGATGATCATGTTAAACCAAATAAGCCAGTCTCACAAAAAAAGTGCCACTATATAGAAAAAAATGTTTCTACTAGGTGGAAACTAAAGTTAAAGAAGAATCAAAAAAAGTAGAATGAGGACTGCCTGGGGGAAAGGGAGACCAAAGAGGAGGGAGAAAGGGAAAGGAAAGAGTGATTAGGTTAAATGTGATTGGAGTACATTGCATGCATGCAAAAAAACCTCATTGTGAAGCCTGCTGCATTGCTCAATATGTGCAAATGAAAATACTAGGAAACAGCATTCTAAACACTTGACAGCAGTCAGTGTGGATCATGATACTGTAGTCCGTGATGACTTCAGAATGTTCATGGAGGGAAGTTTAGAAGCCACTAAGAGGAAAACTGGTTCAGTCCCATGGAGGTTCCACAGCTGTCTAGAGTTCATGAGTTTCCACGAGCTGGGTTCAACTGTCTCTGTAGATTTCTCCATCATGATCTTGACCTCCCTTGCTCTTATATTCCCTCCTCCCTCTCTTCGACTGGATTCCCTGAGTTTGGCCTGGTGTTTGGGTGTGGATCTCTGCATCTGGTCCCGTCAGTTACTGGATGAAAGCTCTATGATGGTAGTTGGGGTATTCACCAATCTGATTATATGGGAAAGTCACCCTTATGTCGGAGACAGTGGTGAAGCTTGGACTATCTGAGAGGCCCCTGGCAGTAGGGCCAGGATCTATCCCTGGTGCATGAGCTACATTATTGGAGTCCATTCCCTATGGTGGGATGCCATGCTCAGCCTTAATGTAGAGGGGAGGGGCTTGGTCCTGCCCCAATTTAATACACCAGGCTTTGTTGACTCCCCATGGGAGCCCTTACCCATTGGGAGGAGTGGATGGCAGATGGGTTCTGGGGAAGGTGAGAGGGGCAGGAGGAGGGGTGAGAGGGAGAACTGTGCTTGGAATATAAAATAAAATTTTTAAAAAAATATTTTAAAAAAAGAAACACACCAGAAAAAATAAAAAAGAGGGAAGCTGGAAGGTTTGTCTTGACGCTGCATATTGCCCTTATACAGAAAGCAGAATTTTGCTGTAAATTACATGTCCCCCCTCAGTGACTTCGAGAGTGTTGCTGGTGATCATGACAAAGTGCACCCCCAGCCACCCTGTGATGCCAACCTCAACGTTTTTAGTTAACTTTGATATTTCTCTGGGTTTCTAGAGCTTTTACAATGCGCCTGTATTGCTTTTTTGTGCTCTGACAAAGATTAAGGAAAACATTATTTCATGAAAGAAAGGAATGTCTGTGTGTTCGAATGAATGAACACAGTGTCTTGCTCAAGCCTGGAGGTGACTGGAGAAGGCCTTGCCAGCCTCATGTCCTCACCCTCACATTGAGGGGCGTTTCTCCTCAAACTTCGACAAAGAAGTTTACTGATGTCCCGTCTTATATGTACCCCCTAGAAAAAGTTCCATGGGCTATAAATCTCCAACACCCCCCTCCATACACACACACCCCACTTTACCGACTGTATCTAACACCATCTAACAGTGACTCTGGCTTTGAAGAACTAGGAACACATGCAGACTGCAGCTATGACCAGTAGGTGGCAGCAAAGGATGACTGTTCTCCTGTTAAAAGCATTTAAAACTGGTGCTATTTTTTTTTTTTCTTATTTTGCCATCATTTTCTTTTCTACTGTGGCTCAAAAAGCCAACAAAAACAAAGCCTTTTTTTAAAAAAAAAACTAAATTGAAACTGTCTAGAGGCAGTAGAGATTTCATGCCTGTGTTCCATAAACACCACGCCAAATCAAATAACTTTTCCTTTGTCAGTTATTTTAAAAGCGCCATCCACGGCTGGAAGGTAATCTTGCTGCCTAAAGCTAATGACTTAGATCTTCTGAAGAGAAGAGAATGGAAATGACCGGGCCTTCTGGAGGAGCGGGGGTGGAAAGGAGGCACTCCGAAGGAGAACTGGGGAGAAACCGAATGATCCCTTACCGTATGGCTGAGGGGGAATACAAGGAACGCAGGAGGCTGCAGGTGGACGGGGTTGCTGTGAGTTGCTGTTGAGCCTTCCAAAGGCATGTGATCAAGTCTTAATGGCCAGTAGCCCTGAACGTGACCTACTCTGGGAAACCCTTCTCCTAGCTTTCCTCCGTCCTCACTCACTTGGAGGTGCTGTTCCTGGCTCCCTTTGTATCTTGGCTCTACCACTAGCTATTACACTTCTTACTTCATGCTCTCCATTAACCTAGCTCATTCTCTTGACTACAGTTGCCACTTGCGTGGTAACAAGTCCCAACCTCTGTCTGAAGCAGTATCCATCCCTGTCACCTTCCACTTCAGACGCTGGAACTCACTCTGTTGACCAGGCTGGCCTCAAAGCCAGAGACCCACCTGCCTCTGCCTCCCAGGTGCTGGGATCAAAGATATGCACCGCCATGCCTGGTACACACTGCTCAGTCCTGGGAGGGGATCATACCACAAAACACAACCTGAGAACTGCCACCTGCTAAAGGGACAGCAAAGTGACATCTCACATTGATTGCAGAACACATTTGCTTGACCCAAGGATAATTCAAAACACTTTCTCCTGGAATTTTCTCATTCTATGAAGGCATAAGTCAGGTTGAGTTGAAATTAAGTGAACGCTTATATGTCACTACCTGCTAAGGAGCTCCACTCGGATAAATGGCCCACATTTATCTTGTACTGAACACATCATACCACCCTAAGGCCATCTTTTCCTGAGTTTTCTCTGTCCTTGGTGAATGACAGTATAGTCCTACCATCAGAAATAGCCTGAGGGAGGTTGTGGGGGGCATTGATGAGAGTAAACCCAGCTCTGTGTAATGGCCCTAGGTGAGATGTAGACTAAATTCAGGGACAGCATGGGAAACCTAGAATGCCAAAATAACCTACTTTGTGAGATTGGACACAGGGCATAATTACGGAAGGATCTTAGCCAGAAGCTTTGCCCACCTGCCTAGCCACAAAGGACTTTTGATGATAATGTTTAGTATTGTACTATACAGTGTGACTAATTGTAAGTTGCCCCTGAACAAATCCTCTAGAATTCTGTTCTAGTGGCTCTCAGGAGTTGACAAACCATGGGCCAAATCCAATATACCATCTGATTTTATAAATAAAGTTTTATTTGGGCATAGCAATGCTATTTTTCCATGTTATCACTAATTGTATTTTAGTATAAGAAGAAAGTTTCTACAGAGACCCACAAACAAAAACATTTCCTGTCTGACCCTTTACAGAAATTTCCCTAAATACTGTAATCTAGACTGTTCTGCTCCAAGCCCTATCAGTGAAGGCTGGGCCCTTTAATGCAGGCTTTCGTAGTCAGTCCATGCCAACCAACATTGAACTCAAAGGAATTCACATATAGATGCTCAGAAGACCAACAGAAAGAGATAACAAATACAGCCTGGCGCAGCCATGTCGCCCCTGATCCCGCGCATTCAGAGTGAGCACTGAGCGGCTGGGAACAGGCGCTTCTGCTGCTCCCACACGCTCTCTCAGTCCCTGAGCACGTCTCACTGTCCACGCTTCTCACTGCCCTGCCCTGCTTCTCATGTCTGCACTCAGTCAGCAGTGCAGGGATCCAGAGTTGGAGCCATACCGTACACCGAGAACAAGATCAATTCCCACCACTGCAGACTGACGAGTTTCCTCTGCCTAAGGAGGGCCCCAGAAGGACGATTAGGTTAGTGACGCAGAAGACAGGCAAAGGCCTTGTGGGAACTGGAGGACTGAGGTTTGATGGAGCTAATGCATGGCAGGAAGACCCCTTAGCTGCAAAAAGTTGGTTCAGGCACTTTGCTTTGAGCCAACCATGTGTATATACAAAATGTGTGTATGTTGGAGTTGGCCAGGAAGTGAGGCTAAAGCTGATGTTCTCAGAGGGAGCAAGAACAAGCCAATGGCTGGATGACACAGGAGGAGCACAGCCCCTCAGCTGGGAGGTTGGGCAAGCATCCCTCATCAGTTGCTAGAATGAAGCTAGGGTGTTGCACAACTCAGGGGTCACGACTACAGTGCCGCCCACCCTTGATTCACCAAACCCCCAGAGGCTCACATTCTGGAAAACTTGCAGGCCGTGGAGCCGCTCCAGGAACTGAGGTAATCCCAGAAAAGATGAAGTGATCCCTGCTTCATTTTTCAAGTAGACAACTGGAGACCCTGTGGACAAGGGTGAGAGATGGGAACGTGAGAGTGAAGCCAGCAAGATGACTGTTTGCAGAGACTCAAATCTTACAATCTGAAAATTATTAGAAGCACTTTTAAAAACACTTTGTGTACGTGACTTCCTTTATCATGTGTAGATTCTTTGTGAGTTGTTATTGCCCATAGTTTAAAGTTACGCCGCATGAAGAATTTTGTGTTTGACCCATGTCTTGGCTCAGAACAATAGGAGACTAACCCAAACCTGAAATCTGATTGAAAGCAGAGGGCGTGTTGCTCTTCTCAGCTGGATGACCCCTGCATCAGTGGAGGGGAGAAGGGGGAATGGCACAGGCATTTAGTGATTACCTCAGTGTCATCAGAGACTCTGCTTTCATTTCCCAGCCGCCCAGAGCCCAACAATCACACAGACTGTTTTAACTACCACACTGTTTAGCCAATGACTCAGGCATATTTCTAGCTAGCTCTTGCATCTTAACCCATGTCAAGCCAGGCGGTGGTGGCACATGCCTTTAATCCCAGCACTCAGGTGGCAGAGGCAGGAGGAGTTCAAGGCCAGCCTGGTCTACAAGAGCTAGTTCCAGGACAAGCTCCAAAACCTACAGAGAAATGCTGTCTTGAAAAACCAAAGAAAAAAATTAACCCATTTCTTTTGATCTATGTATTGCCAAATGGCTGAGACATTACCTTATTTTCTACATGTCATGTTTCCTGGGTGTCTCTTTGACTTCGCCTACTATCTCTCTATATATATTTGTTCCGATTTCCCACCGGGCTTTACTCTGCTATACCATTGGCCAAAACAGCTTTATTCATTGACCAATAAAAGCCACACATATACAGAAGGACCTCCCACATCACCTCAGCCTCTCCATCAAAGTCTGAGTGTCCCCTGAAGTCTGAGGGCAGAATGAAGGTGCTGAGCTTCCTGAGTCGGGCTCTGTTTGAAGTCATTATCAGCAATTCAGCTGGAATGAAGACAGTCTAAAGATGGTTGGGGCCCTCCCTTTGGGTATAGATCTATTGAAACAGTGGACCCCTAAAAATTTTTCCCATGGGAAATTCATGCAGGACGAAGGAAGGGCTGAGGCCATGGTGCCAGCCAACAGAGGAGCTTGTCTCCCGAAGATTCCAGATAGTTCTGACACCTTTTCAGAGCACCTTGCAGGAGAGAGAGGGCAGAACCCATGCGGATGATGAGGACTCAGCGATGGGCAAGACCACATCTTGACTGGAACTGCTCAGTTATGCACGTCTCTGACCCTCTGTTTAAATCTACCTGACAGGACCCAGAAGATGGACGTGGAATGGCAGAGTCATCGGGCCTGGGTCTTTTTTTGTCCCTTTTCCTCAGTGACAACCTTGAATATTTAAAACCCTCCCCCCCCCCCCCCCGTGGATTTTCCCTATTGTTTATTTGTTTAGCTGGCCCATTGAAGACAAATTGCTGCGCCTGGCTCATCAGGGCCCACATTCCAATGCTAACAAGTCTGGTAGATAGAGCAGCCTTGAGTGCCTGGCCACAAAGCCATGGGAGGCCTGGTTTTTCTCTCGCCTTCCATCCTTTGAGTCTTGATCATTGCCTCTTTCTTTTCTTTTTTTTTTTTCTGGTTTTTCGAGACAGGGTTTCTCTGTGGCTTTGGAGCCTGTCCTGGAACTAGCTCTGTAGACCAGGCTGGTCTCGAACTCACAGAGATCCGCCTGCCTCTGCCTCCCAAGTGCTGGGATTAAAGGCGTGGATCATTGCCTCTTGATGGATCCTCCCAGTCTCCTCTGTGGAGGAAATACACGGTTCTTTTTGATTTCTTGTGACTCCAGTAGGGGGCGTAGTGTGTTGAAGAATGGGGCAGGTCTCCTGATGTGATAGCCAGCCTAGACGCCTGGCCTGGCTGCATATTCATCATGAGGAATTGCGGTGTGAGACGCCTCTCACACCCGTGTCACTTTTCGGGGTGGACATGTTCACAAGTAGCTTTATTTGTACAGTGCGATTTCTGAAACATGGAGGAAGGCTAGTGATTCTGAAGAGCCTGAACACTTTAGCCTAGAGCATCTTTCCAAGTCTTGCTAAGCGTGAAACCCTCAGGGCATGGCTGATGTTATCTTGGACTCTTTACCAGAAGGCTGCCAAGCAAATGTGTGACCCAGAACCTTAAGGGCAAGGAGCTCTGGCAGCCCTCTTGATGCCTGGCCAAGGGCAGGAGCAGAGTCTCAGATTCCCAACGTAAATAAAGCATGGCCACTGGTCTAGAAACCAGCCCAAGTCACCTTGGTCTGAATTGCTCCATGACCACTTGGAGACACTTTTGAGCCACAAGAAGCCCAACAAAATCAGAATGCCAGTTTGTTCTGAGCTCCCTTTAGGTGTGAAAGCCTCAAAGGAAATTGGAAAATACTAAAGCACCAGGATTTTTCTCCCTAGAGGAAAGAGTCTATCCTGGTCTGAAGTGAGACCTAGGCTTGGTACCCCCTGCTTGCACTGCAAAGATTAGCACAGAAAAGCAAGCCATGAAAATGTAGAGAGATCCTAGCCACTTCCTAGGCACCAGTCCCTAGAACATGACCTGAGTCAAGCAAGGGATGAGGATCACAGTGTAAAACGAAGCAGGAGGCAGAACTGAACTGGAAATGCCAGCGCTCTGGAGATGGCTGTGTCCCCGGCTCCCACAGTTTAAGAGCAGGCTTCTCAAGGACACCTGACCACAGGGAGTGTGGTGGTAGGCTGGGGGTATGGTTAAATGACCCAACTAGACACTGTCGTGTTGAACACCTTTTTCTTTCATGTTTGCACATCCTTGTCATGCCAAGTTCTCCCCCACTTCTGTACTTCATGTCCATCGTAGCCCACTGCCCATCACCGTCTCTCTGTGATGAGTCTGAGACACCAATGGCGGATAGACAGAAAGCCCTCGAGTTGAATTTGAATCTCAGATAAGTAGAATCCTTTCCTGTCTCTCTTGTTTTACACTCGGGTCATTACTTACACTTAACGAAAGTGTTCTCTATATGAAGTTCAAATTTAACAGGACCATCTGTGTTTCATTTTGTTTGTTTCTCTTTTTTTCCCTTTTGTTTTGTTTCTAAACCTAGCAACCAAACCAAGAGAGCTTCGAAGCCCTGCATCCCTTACAAAGCAGCCACAACCAACTTACGTTAAGATATGATCACGTCACTCACTTCTCAAGGCCATCAATAATCCCTGTTCACCCAGGGATCAGGTCCAAGCTCTTCACATGACACACAAGACTATCACTGCCGGAAAGCCTACCAGCCATCATCTTCATCTTCTTCTGGCACCCTGAACCCACATTGCGGCCCCAACATACCAAACACCCTGTACTCCCCTAAATGTGCTTCTTTGCTTTTACATATGCCCACTGTGTCTGTCCAGTCATCAGAAACCACCACTACTGGCACACACACACGAAAGACACAGAGACCAAGGGACTAGAAGAGTGAACCAACCCAGAAATAAGTCAAAGCACCTATAGCTGCCAGATCTCTGACAAGGGTGTCAAAAACATACACCAGAAAGCAAAATGTCCACTTCTTCAGCAAATCACGCTGGGGAAAGTAGATACTCACGAGCAGAAGAATGAAACTAGATCCCTCTCTTTCACCCTAATACAAACATCAGTTCAAAAGGGATCCAAGGCCTTAATGTGAGACCTGAAGCTTTGAAACTGTTATGGGAAAGACAAAACATAGATAAAGCATAGATAAAACACCAAGACACGGGCTTAGGCACTGATTTTCTTAAAAGGGCGCCAGGAGCCCAGGACACGATAACTGACAAACTGGGTTGTATGAAATTAAGAAACAATCCCCAGAGTCTGAAAAGACAACCTACAGACTGGGAGAACATCTTTGCCAACTGTATATCAGACAGTACATCAACTGCATATCGATATCTAGAATGTATAAAGAAATGTGAAGATTAAATACCAAAAGCCCCAAATTCCCCCAAGTAATGCATGTGCTAATGAATTGAATAGTCAGTTCTCAGAACAAGAAATACAAATGACCAATAAATATTTTAACAAGTATTCAACATCTTTAGCCATTAAGAAAGTTCAAGTTAAAATTGCTTTGAGATCCCATCTCAACCCAGTTAGAGCGGCTATCACGAAACAAATGCTGGGGTTAGAGAGATGGCTCCGTGGTAAGAACACTCGCTGTTCTTGCAGAAGACCAGATATCAACATGGCAGCTCACAACCATGTGTAACTCCAGTTTCGGGGGATGGGACACCCTCTTCTAGCCTCCATGGGTATTAGGCATGCACCTAGTGCACATAGACACAAGCGGGTGAACATTCATACATAGAAAATAAAAACAAATGTTTTTAAATGCTAGGAAGGATATGGGGAGAGAAGAACCTTTATGTGGGGGAGTGAGCCGGTGTGAATATGGAGGGTCCTCGATGCACTGAATATAAGACTATGAAATGATCCAGTGCACTCCTGGGTGTGTGCCCAAAGGACTCTCAGTGGTTATCCTGGGGGCACCTGAACAGCCATGTTTATTGCTGCATAATTCCCAATAGCCAGAAGATAGAATAGTCTAAATTACCAGCAACATATGAATGGAAAAAGAAAGCATAGTACATATACATAGTAGAATTTTTTTTTCGAGACAGAGTTTCTCTGTTTAACAGCTCTGGTTGTCCTGCAACTAATTCTGTAGACCAGGTTGACTCAACTCGAACGCAAAGATCCACCTGCCACTGTCTCCTGAGTGATGGGATTAAAGGTGTGCACCACTGCCACCTGGCAACATAGGAGAATTTTAGGCAGACATGAAGAATGAAATCATGTCACAGGAGAATGGATAGGACCTGAAGAGCGTTGCACTAAGTGAGACGAGCCAGACTCAGAAGGTCAAATGCTTTGTTTCGCCTCGTATGTGGTGCATAGCTTTAAATCTACCCCCCATATGTGTGAGGGGCCCTTAGGAGACTGGGGGAGAAGAAGGGATATTAAGGGAAGAGAGAAGAGGAAAGGGGAGTGACACAGAAGCAGAGGGGGCAACAATGATCCGGGGAAAGGAAGGCATCAGCAAAGGGTGGACAAGTGGAGAAGACGGCCATTTGGGAGGGAGATGAATAGCATACAATGACATAGGCAGATATGAAAAGTCCATAAAGACATCTATCAATTTGTATGTTAACATTCAAAACAATTCTAAAATAATTGATCTTGGCGTATAACAGATAATACAATGTACTTTCTTAAATGAAGCCTTAAAGAAGCATGCTCTAGCCTGGCATGGTGGCACACACCTTGAATCCTGGCACTTGGGAGGCAAAGGCAAGGGACTCTCTGAGTCTGAGGCCATTCTGGTCTAACGACTTAGTTCCAGGACAGCCAGGGCTACACGGAGAAACCCTGTCTCAAAAACAAACAAAGAAAGAAGCAAAAAGCCTAAGCATGCTCTTGCCAAGATCATCTTCTTGGTATCTCACTGCCTCCCTCAAGCCAAGCACAGCTCAACACAGCATTAAATTGACCTTTACATTTGTTTTCCTATTAAAACAACCTACGTGGGTCAGCGAGATGGTTTAGCATATAAATGTACTTACGCACACACACGTAAAAATAAAATTATATTTTTTTAAATCTGTATTTCTCCTCCAAGAGTGTGGCCTCATAAAAGGTAGCATATCCGTGGTCTTCATCTTTAACGTCACGGTGCACAGTGCAGTTGCTGGCCAGCATGGAACAATCAATAACAGTGTGAAGAGGTGTGAATGAATGAAGAGGTGTGAATGAAGTATCGATTCTAAATCTGAAGCCTCAATAGGCCACCAGCAGTGAGTGCATTAGCAGTAATGGACACCAGAGGGCAGCATAAGCTTAGTTTTAGCTGGTGGGCGGGGCTGGAGGGGAAATGGTGTGCAAGAGCTGACTTGGCTCCCAGTGTCAGTTTCGAAGAGCTTTCTGTTTTGTTTTGCTTTGTTTTTAAATCATGGAAACAGGAAACAGGAAGGAACCTTAAGAAAGCAGTTGAATCAATTTCCTCTGTTCACACAGTTGAGAGAAATCTCTCTTTTTCAAGTTAACTGTTTCCAGAAAAAGCAATGAATGTGTCCTCAGTTTTATGAAGAATAATCAGAGAGGTTAGGGCACTTGCTAAGTCAGAGAACCAGTGAACGGTGGTAGCCGATCTGGCCCCGAGCTCTGCCTCTCTGCGAGCGAGGTGCTGTCCCTAAACTGCAGGCACCAAGGTGCTTCGGTAGAGTGGGGTTTGAAGTCGGGTCTACAGAACTCCTCCTCACCCCGCCCCCCCCTCCCCCGCCCTGTCCTTCCTCACACTCAGAAAACTCCTCAGCCTGGGAATGCCGCCCGAGGTGGCTCTGCAGCAGTCACCCGTCTGTTGTAAGGTTGGTTGCTGTACCAGCCTCCGATTCCTACATCCTCAGCACCAAATCTCAAAAGGTTCTTGTATTGGGAATCCCTGCGGAGCCTTCTGGGTTCTGGCCCAGGCCCTAAGGTGGCCAGGAAGAGGCAAATAAGGCCCTCAGGCGGGAAACTAAGTGCGCTCTGGCTCACTCAAAGGTGCAACTTGAGGAGGTTCAGGGCCATAGCTCAGAGTGAGCGCCTCACCTCAGAATGCGCAGTGCCTCACTCGAGGCCTGATCTCGAGTCTAAGAATGAACCCCATAGCCTAGTCTTCTTTGTTCTCACTGCTAGGCAGGCCTGGCCTGGGAGGAGCCTCCAGAAGGCAGAGGCTGCTGGGGGTCCTTTAAAGAAGGTGAGGTGGATCCATAGTAATTGGGGGCTGCGTCTCACCCGAGTCAACGCAGAGCCTTAATTCAATAGGGAAGACACACACACACACACACACACACACACACACACACACCTTCTCTATATACTGTCATCCTTCCATCCAGAGGATCCCCAAAGATCTTTGCTCCTAGGGTCCCCTACTCAGCCACTCTCTGTGGATGGAATAAAGAAACACAACTCAACCAGGCTCTCTTCCCAGGTGGCTCCTTGATAGCAGGAAAAATGTGCAGCCCGTGGGGCCTGCTACAGTGGCCATAGCCCAGCCCGCTGCCATGCCCCCTTGCTTTGCTAGCATATGCATCCTGCTACCCACGCGGATGCCCAGCCAGGAATGGGGTTTTGATAGCTATGCCATTCTTCACTCTTCAGCAGCCCAAGCCCCACCCCCTTGATAGAATTCTCCTGGAACCCCCTCACGCTTCTGGGGAACTAGATACCAGCCAGGAATGGGGTTTTGATAGCTATGCCATTCTTCACTCTTCAGCAGCCCAAGCCCCACCCCCTTGATAGAGTTCTCCTGGAACCCCCTCACGCTTCTGGGGAACTAGATAGGGGAGAAGCCACAGTGCTAAGCCAGTCCCCCTGTCCTATGATGTCCCCAACTTTCCTCCTGTATCAAGGGGAGGAGATGATGGAAACCGTAGAAAAGCTCCTAATGAGCCCTCAGGGAAAGCTCCTCGGCAAGTCTTTCTTGAGGCTTGTTCCTCAGCTCTGAGGCCTACCTAGCTGCCAGTTCCAGGGTCTCCAGAAGGCCAACTCACACCGTGCTTGGTGAGTGTCCGCTGAACAACTCACTGTGCCTTGGCTCCCAGACCAAAGACTGGAGAAGAAATGAGCACCATTATGGGCCGCAGCTATTTTAGAACCAGTGGAAATAAGGTTTGGCATACCAAATTGTCAGAGGACAGGCAAAGGGATTAGCAGAGACCCCTTAGGGAGTAAGAGGCACCTTGGGATAAGGAAAACAAGTTGGGTTTGCTTGCTGGATGCATTCCCCTGGCGTGTTAAGAAGCTCTGATTTTGGCCATTCTTACAGGTGTAAGATGGAATCTCAAGGTTGTTTTGATGTATATTTCTCTGATGACTAAGGATGTTGAACATTTCCTCAAATGTCTTTCAGCCATTTTAGATTCCTCTGTTGAGAGTTCTCTGTTTAGGTCTGTACTCCAGTTTTTTTTTTTATTCGATTATGTGTTCTTTTAGTGTCCAATTTCTTGAGTTCTTTGTATATTTTGAAGATCAGACCGCTGTCTGATGTGGGGTTGGTGAAGATCTTGTCCCAGTCTGTAGGCTGCTGTTTTGTCTTGTTGACTGTGTCCTTTGCTTTACAGAAGCTTTTCAGTTTCAGGAGGTCCCATTTATTAATTGTTGCTCTCAGGGTCTGTGCTACTGTGCTACTGGAAGTGGTCTCCTGTGCCAATGCTTTCAAGTGTGCTTATGCTGGAGAGGATGTCGGTAAGGGGAACACTCCTCCGTTGCTGGAGAAAATTAGGAAACAATCTACCTCAAGACTCAGCAATACTGCTATTAGGTATATACCCAAAAGATGCTCAATCATACCACAAGGACATGTGCTCAACTAGGTTCATAGCAGCATTATTTGTAATAGCCAGATCCTGGAAACAACCTAGACTCATAAGTGGCTTTTAGACAGAAAGCAAAGAAAAACCAGTTTACAACTCACAATTCCGGAGAACCTAGACAACAAAGAAGACCCTAAGAGAGACATACATGGATTTACAAAAGAAGATGAAAAAGACAAGATTTCCTCAGTCAATTAGGACTATGGGGGTCATGGGAGAGGGAAGAAAGGGAGAGGGAAAGAAGGGAGGGGCGGAGAAAAATTATAGCTCAATAAAAAGAAAAAAGAAAAAGAAAAACTCTGAGCTTCAGTTACCTCGCCTGTAAACTACACAGACACCTCAGGAATGTAGTAAAGATTAGATGAGATTATATATGCAGGCAGCCAATTTAACTTTGGACAGGGGTAAGTTTTTTGTTTGTTTGCTTGTTTGTTTTGTGTGCAATGGTATTTTGCCTACATGAGGGTTTTGGGTCCCCTGGAACTGGAGTTGTGATCTGCCATGTGGGTGCTGGGAATTGAACCCAGGTCCTCTGGAAAAACAGCCAGTGCTCTTAACCACTGAACCATCTCTCCAACCCCTCTGTAGATTTTAATTAACTAGAAGCAGTCATCCTCCCCCCCCCAAAACCTTGTAGGGAGTACAATACTTAAAAGAAATTTAAAGTTCATTTTGCTTTTGTTTCAGAACAATTCAAGACAAGTTACGATGGGAGTTGAGTTTCTGGAAAGCGTAGAGGGTGAGGAGTAGGGTCAGGGCCTGGGGATGAGAAATGCTTTCTTTCCAGCTAGGCCATATGCTACACGTGCAAGTCTACCGGTCACTTCTCCTCTCTGAACAGGTTTCCCTGGGTGCAAATTGGGGGTGCTAGCCATGCCCCTCTGGGACTAGGAGGGTCGGATGAGATAGAGTAGAAACAAAATTAGCCAGCACCATGCTCAGGACATAGTGGCCTTAGTGGATATCTGTTATATTCTGTGATACTAAGGTTCATGGACATTACCAATGACGGTTTCTTTGGGGTGCCAGCGGGGTGCAGGAATGGGGGCTTGAGCTTGAGCTTAGCCTTGAATGAGGAAAATAATTTGGAAAGCCTTTTCTGATGGAAGAAAAAAATTATTTATTTATCTATCTATTTATTT
This sequence comes from Microtus ochrogaster, assembly GCF_000317375.1. NCBI lineage: Eukaryota > Metazoa > Chordata > Mammalia > Rodentia > Cricetidae > Microtus > Microtus ochrogaster. Next base: position 730,677 of record NC_022026.1, on the reverse strand, counting down.
ATTTTTGGTTTTTCAAGACAGGGTTTTTCTGTGTAGCTTTGGTGCCTGTCCTGAAATTCACTCTGTAGACAAGGCTGGACTCAGACTCACAGAGATCCACCTGCCTCTGCCTCCCGAGGGCTGGGATTAAAAGCGTGCACTACCTGCACCACCACCCCTGGCTGGAAAAAGATTCTTTTTTTATTTTTTGGTTTTTCAAGACAGGGTTTCTTTATAGCTTTTGGAGCCTGTCCTGGAACTAGCTCTTGTAGACCAGGCTGGTCTTGAACTCACAGAGATCCGCCTGCCTCTGCCTCCCGAGTGCTGGGATTAAAGGCGTGTACCACCACTGCCCGGCCGGAAGAAGATTCTTATAAGTGAGTCTTGACAAAACTAAAAATAAGATCCCCAAGTTCAAATCCGTCCTTTCCCATGGATGGTGTACAGCAGGCGTTCTCAGCCTTCCTGCTGCGGCGACGCTTTAATACAGTTCCTCACAGAGTGCTGACCCGCAGCCACAGCGTTATTCCATTGCTTCTTCATAACTGTAATTTTGGTACTGTTATGAATTCTAATATAAATTTTTTGGAGACAGAGGTTTGCCAAAAGGGTCACGCCCCGCAGATTGAGACCCTCTGGTCTATAGAGTTGGGCATGTGGGTGGTATGGCCCGAGAGAGCACTGTAATAAGAAAGAAAACATGACAAAGTTCAAGTAGCAGCACAGGCCTCTTCTACTCTTGAGAGATCCTGACATCCTCACGGGGCAGCAGAGAGCTAACTGTGGGCTGGACTGTGCAGTCTGCTTCCTGCTTTGTGACCAGGAGGCCTCCTAAACCCTGGACCCACCCTTTCGGCCCTCTCCTGAAAACCAGCCCTGAAGAAAGGGCTTCTGGTTCTCAAAAGATGAAGGCACGACCCCTGTTAAGGAAATGGAACGCATTTGAATGGGGCTTTTGCTAGAAACAAAGCCCTGCCTCCCACTCTGTCCCATCTTGTGAACAGCTCCTGTTCTCTGCTCTGGTTTTTATATTTGAAATGTTGACAGATTCCTTGAGGTTTTTAAACAGTCCCTGTTTGCTGCATCTAGGGGGCCAAGAAGCAAGGCTTACATGTGTTAATTCCCAGGACGTGTGCTCCCCCACCCCACCCCTACTCCTACTCCAGCTCAGTAGAGGAGGCCTGCTAGGATAGAGAGAATTGCTGGTACCGCTTACTGAGTTCCACACTTGTTTGGCTAAAAGGGGTGTGCCCCGTCCTTTTCTCTGCTAACTGTATACAGAAGGTCACGCTGTGATAATGGACACCCTGAAACCAAGGCGACCTGCACAGGAAAGGTTCCTTTCTTCCTCATACAGTCTAGCAAGGGTTTGACAACGGTTAGGGGAGTTTTCTGAAACCAGTGACCTCCAGGAATTCTGAACTAGGACAAAAGAGACCAGGAGGAGCATGGAGTACATAGCTCAGGCTAAAGCAGCCAACAGCCAAAGCAACAACCATTAGGCATGCATTCTTGGTCCTGAAGGCTGGGAAGTCCACCATCAATGCACTGAAAGGTTCCGTGTCTAGCGAGGGCCAGCTTCCTGTCTTGGAAATTGTGTCCTTTAACTGCATCATCGCTTGACAGAGAAAGGTCCCCTCTGATAAGAGCACTAATCTTACTGCATTAGGGCCCCACCTCTCTGAATTCATCTTCGCTTAGTTCTTTGCTCCTGATCCAGACACTCTAAAATAGCTTGCAAAGGGTTAGAGGGATATAATCCAGTCCATAACAGCACAGTAACTCCTTACACTGTGGCACAGTAAGAGCACACAGAACTTCTATTGATGCTTTTCAGTCAGAATTATTATATTGCCCACACTTAACTGCAAGGGATGCTGGGAAATTATAGGGAAATACAAGGACATTTGTTACATATAAGCTTTACCATATACTGTGTCCTAGGCTGAGCCTTGCAGAGTTTTTGAAGGTTAGAGGACAACTCTGAGATGTCAGATAGGAAACACACAAGAGAGAAACAGAGCCGGGTGGTGGTGGCGCACACCTTTAATCCCAGCACTCGGGAGGCAGAGGCAGGCGGATCTCTGTGAGTTCGAGACCAGCCTGGTCTACAAAGTGCTAGTTCCAGGACAGGTTCCAAAACCACAGAGAAACCCTGTCTTGAAAAAGAGAGAGAGAGAGAGAGAGAGAGAGAGAGAGAGAGAAACAGAAATAGAGGGACAGAGAGACAGAGACAGAGGGCAACAAAGAGAGGATTATCTACCAAGTGGTTTCAAAGAGCAAATAAACTGCCTGTAATCCCAGCACTTGGGAGGCTGAGTCAGAAGGATTGTAAATTCAAGACCAACCTGAACTGCACAGTGAGACTATCTTTTTAAAAAAAAGCCACCAGGATGTCCACCATGACTTGGAATGGGGTCTTGTGGGGTGGGTGAAGTGTGAGGAACTCTTTCCCGTGTTTGGTATATTTTGAAGTTACAATGTTTCCTACTCAGTGTGTGAACACACATTTTACCATAGATATATCAATAGTCATTCAAGAAATTCAGATGAACTGATCAAACAATCATAGGACAATGAGACACTGATGCCAAGGGGGAGTCTTGGGAAAGCTGCCTGCCAGGTAAGCTGCCCAGCTGCCCAGCTGCCCAGTGCGGTTTCGGGCACACCAGGAAGACGGCTCTTTTCAGCAGAGGTGCTTCATTAGGCCGCTCCTGTATACTACAGCTTAACAAATCCACTGTATCTCAGCCTCAGCTAGACATGACGACACGTGACTGTAATCCTAGCACTCCCGAGGACCTGGGGACAGGAGATCTGAAGTTCAAGTTCATCTTTAGCCACATATCAATCAAGTTCAAGGCTGGGCTAGGCTACAGGAGACTGGGTCTTCTATAAAATGGAAGCCCGGTTTATGTGTGAACTGTCAGAGACCAGCTTCGACAAGTATACCCACTTACCAAGGGACAGCCATGGGGATCAGAAAAATGAGTAAATAGAACGAAGACTATTTACTCAAACTCTCCGACCTTCAGACAAGGTGGAAATGGGCTTACGTTTTGGGGCCTCCACAGTGAATGAGTGTGAAGTCTACCTTGACAAAATCAAAGATGGAGATGCTTTGCTGCCCTGAGATGTCTAAAACCCAGACAGGGAAATGGATGACGGGGGGGCGGGGAGGAGGAGGAACATGTCTTTCTCCTGACAGAATGTGCATGATTTTATAATGTGTTATGACAGGTTCTTCTAGGGAATGATCTCGATACTGGGAGACCACCCTTGTACTGGTGGCCCTTCCAAATTCTCCCTTCTGTGACGTATTAGGCCTGGTTGGATCAGTTTATATCTGCCTCTCCCTTCAGCCATCCAGGAGAGCCCCCAAGTTCTTTGATGTCTCTGGGCTTTTGTACTTGCTGTTCCCATGTCTTGGAAGTTCTTCCCCTGGGTCTTTGCGGGCTGTATCATTTTAATCGCTCTGGTCTCACTTAAAGGCTACCAACTCATAGTGATCTGACTATCCTCAGTAACATCACAGTCTCCTCCCTCAGCTTGCGTATTTTGTGCTAGACATATGGGGCCATGGGGCCTCTCTAGGGACACTTATGATCTACAAACAACACCACAAAGAGTAAGCAACTTGCATGTTCTGATGCACTACGCACTGTGTGCTATGCATTTTTCCAGACATTTTCTATTAATTCATCTTCGTCTCATAGAGGTTCACTTTTCACAGATGATGCTATGCTCAGAGAGGTCAAAGAAGTTGCCCAAAGGTCACACAGCTGGCCAGTGTAAAGTGAGCTATTATTAGTCGCCAACCTGGGGAATTCCCCTGTTTTTGTTGTGGTTATTGTTGACCCAGGTTGCTTAGGAAGTACTCTATCAGCTCCTCCTGCAGTTTAGATCCTGTCTGCTGACAGTTATGGTAAACAAACAATGGCCCCTAGACTGCTGCGGTTTTGTCTTTTTTTTTTTTTTGCATCAGTTTCATACCTGATGAAACCTTTTGAACCTCAGCCCTTCTCTGAGCCCACAGGGAGCGGGCACTGATCTCAGCAGGGAAGTCATGTATGCGAGAGGCTGTCTCTACTTGAAGTTAGGACCTCACACCAGCCAGTTTAGTGGTCTCTGGAAAGGCGCCTCCAAAACCCCGTGTCTCCCCATGAAGAAGAGTCAAGGAATATTACAGTGTGTATAGCATCATACACAGCTTACAAAAAGCTGCAGTCCTGACCTCCCTCATGCAGGTCCAATTCTTGGTCCTGAGATCCTAGCAGTGAATGCAACAGCCTGGACTGCTGTGCTCTTGTCTGCATGGTGTAGTAGAGAGGGGCAGAAGACAAAAACAAAAACAAAAAAAAAACAAAAAAAAACTGCACAGACAGACACATCACTTGGTAATCAACATCAATGGAGAAAAACAAAGCATAGAAGGAGACTAAGGGATGGGAGCAATTTTAAATATGGTGGCCAGGATAGGTGTTACCAAAAAAGTGACTTCCTGGGAAGTGGGTGGGGCTGCCCCCAGGAGCCAGGCTGCATGCTTTCGTATGGACAAGGCCTTCTGCACTAGCCTGGTATGGCCTAGGTGGATTTTTCTCTTTGGGTAGGGCTTGGTACAAGAGGCTATGTCCAAAGGCAAACCCCCACCCCTAAGCTTTGGATGTTGCCATTCTGAAGGACCCCATTTCCTACCAATGAAAGGGACAGGCAGAGAGCCACAGGGACAAATGCCTTGCTCTCTGCCTGCCTTCTCAATTTATCAAACCCAGGGCCTCGTGGATGCTAATCAAGCACTCTACCAACTGAGCTATAGCCCTAGCCCTGATTTTTCATCTATCAAATGAAACTAAAATATAATACTGTCCTGATTGGGTTGTCAAGGTTGAGATCATCTTTGTAAAGCACTTAACATCGCCTGTCACATAGTAGGCAATCTAGAAGCCCAAGATAATATTACTGTTTGTCATTCAGTACTGAGCACTCAGTACGCCAGGAATGGTGCTAGGTGCTGGGAGAAGCAGAGGGAAGAATCAAAGTCACACAAGGACCAATCTGCCTGTTCCTCTCATAGATGCTGATGCTCAAATCCAGGTGGCTCACACAGGAGACTTTGCATCTAGGAGGATGAGCACGGAGTCAGATGTCCGCAAGGCCCAGATCAGGAAATGTCTGGGTGGCTTGGCATAGCACCCATGTCCCATCCTGCACAGCCACACTCCTAGAGACTCCTCCGAGTACCCAGTGGAAGGGCTGACACAGTGGAGAAGAAGGGAACTGGTCAGTATGTGTCTGTTTACTCTCCTCGGCTTCTGGCTATCGCCAATGTATCATCTTCCTCCATTTGCTTGGGAACTGTCTTCGTTTTCCAGCCAGACTCATCCTATTTATATACTTTTTGAGTTTTGTACTGCTGGGAATAGGATCCATGGCTGCTATATACACTAAGCAAGCACTACCACTGGGCTACAGTCCCTGCCCTCTTCCTGTTATCTTTTCTATTCTGTTCTATTTGCCACCAGTCCATTCTCTGTCCCTGTCCTCAGTCACTCCTAGTCAAAGTGGTCAGTAGATTTCCATGTTGATCAGGAATCTGCTGGATTATAGCAATCTGTCACTGGTCCACGGGGCATCCCTTACTGAATAGAAGGAAAAGGAGAGGAGAAATGAGAAAAGTCTGTACTCTGACTGATAGATTGCATTCATTCACCACGTGCTGTTTGGTAGATGGCACAGTGCAAAATGTTGCAGCCTAGACATTTTGCAGCTCACAGGGAGGGAAAAGGCAGTGGAAGCCATAGCAGACAAAGGGGCTTAGATTGAACTGGGAAGGAGACGGAATTTGCTATGTGTCAGCTGGTAACAAGAGCCAGTAGGTTGATGAAGAAGGAAAGAAAGAGACTAGTCTGGCCCAGGCCAGAGGTCAAGCACCCAAGCTTGAGGCCTGAGAGCAAATGAAGGAAAGGCATCGAGGGACTTTGGGCATGATGGCTGCACAGACCCTGTGTGTAGTCCTTGTTCTCCAATCCTCGATCTGCTCTCCTTCCAGCCTTGATCTTCAGCACCAGTCCTCCGTTCTTGCCCATTGTTAGACCACTCCCACTCACCCCCATTATTCCGTCTGCAGAATGAAGAGGCTCCTACCGGAGGCAGGGGTGTTTCCTCTCCAGTCTTGCGTTCCATTTCTGGGATCTGATTCAGTGAGAAGCGCTCTCCCAGGCTACCCTCTCAGGCCTGGCCCTGGCTTCCTGTAAATGAATACCTCCTGAAAGAGGCCCGAGGATCAAGGTCTGCCATCCTATGTTGGTGCTTACTGGGTGTAATGGGCAAGACTATTCCGTTTCTCACTCGGGCTGGCATCAGGCAGGGACCTCAAGACTAGATGTTACCTTGCTTCAAGAATCAAATGGCTTCCTTTCAGCACCACAGTCCCTTGAAGATGAGAGAAAGGCTAGAAGAGAAGATGTTTGATGTTGTTCAATTGAGAAATTCATCAGGAGGGAGCAAGCCCGGAAATGCCTCAGTGAAGAACTCCACAGTGGGCTGCATTGGCCCGACCCTGGCCTCTACTTTGTTTTCTGATGGTAAATGTGTCCTGACATAAACACAGGCAGAGCAGGGAATAACAACATCCAGTTCTCAAATAAACAAAACAGAAACGGAACCTGTCTTGCACAGGCGATGGCTCCTGCTGCAGGGATGCAGCTCAAGGGCCTTCACTGTGGAATTTCCTGCCTGGAGCATGATGGATTTTCCATTCTTGTCCTCAGATGAACATTGGCTTTGGAGCTCAGCAAATAGTCAGTGGGACTCAGTGAAGCCCTCTGGGAAATGGGCAGCCTCTGGGTACAGTTGCGGGGTGCAAGGGGGGATTGGCATCTCCTTGCTTGAGTCAGGCATGAATGAATGATGCTTCTGATGAGTCCTCCAAAGCACTATGGCACTCTTTGCCCTTGGGTACCTGAACATGGAATCTGAGACTGCTTTTTTTTTGCCTGTTTGTGGATAGCTTCTCCTTCAGGTACTGTACACTAAAGTCATCCAGATAATCTCTGCTTTCCACAAGATGCCGGGTATTCTTATATCCATCCCAGATTCTGCTTATTCAAGTCATAGCTTGCACCTCCTACTCTCATACTACTTCTGCCCATTCCAGAGGTAGTATGAGCAGTAGCTATGGCATGGAATCTGCTAAGAGTGATTCTGGCTCCATCTCTAACCAGCTGTGTTGCCTCTAGCAACTCACTGAGCCTTGCTCAGCTTCTATGTCTGTATCCATTCAATGGAGATGGTAAGGGCATTTACTTCATGGGATTGTGGTTAGCCTAAATTACTCATCATTTGCAGTGCACTTAGAAAAAGACAACATGGGGCTAGAAAGATGGCTCAGAAGTTAAGAGCACTTGTTGCTCTTGCAGAGAACCTGGCTTCAGTTTCCAGCACCCATTTGGTGGCTTACCACCATCTGTAACTCCAGTTGTAAATGGACTCAACTCACCTATAAAAAGACACAGGCTAGGGAGAAAGAAGCTGAATCAGTGAGTCGCCATGATTCTCCCACTCCAGACAGACGCAGGTTAAGATCTTCCCTGGTAAGACACCTCGTGGTGTTGCAGGGTTATTAGAAATGGGTTAGATTAATATGTAAGAGCTAGCCAATAAGAGGCTTGAACTAATGGGCCAGGCAATGTTTAAAAGAATACAGTTTCCGTGTAATTATTTCGGGGCATAAGCTAGAGCTAGCCATGTGGGCGGCCGGGTGTCGGGGACGCAGTCCCGCTGCTCATATTACAACAGAGTGGAGCCCGACGTGATGGACTAAATCCACTTAAAAACCTGAGAAGGCTTAAAAATAAGGGAGAGAGAATTTAACACAGATTTTTGCTGTTTGTTGGTGGCGTGCTGTAGAGAGATTTCCTGATTCGGCAACAGCAGCAGAAAAAACGCTGTGTCATTTTAAAGCATGCCTTCCAGGGGCTGTGCTGCCAGCGTGAACTCTGGCTTTAAAGCATTTCAATGGATTTTATGGGACTGGATGTTTATGTTCCCGCTTGGGATTGGAAGGAGAGTGCTCTGAGACCGTGCAGATGGCTCAGAGCTCCCCGCCTGCACCTGGGCAGACTGCAGAATCAGGCTTAGGCAGGTGGAAGAGCATGGCGGATTCCTGCCGACAGAGACATGTTTTCAGACTGCACAGTGCTCTGCGTGTCAGATTTTGCTGTAACTTGGATGAAAAGAATTTCTGTGCTGCGTGCTCAGTCTCAGAATTAAAATACTGAGTGCCGCTCCTGCCTGATGGCCCCAGAGCTAGCACAAAATGGTACGTCCTCCATTTTGAAATTTTCCTGACTCAGCAGCAGGAAAAAACTGGCTGTTTTAAAATGCTGGCTTTCTGGGCTGTGCCACTATTGCAATCTCTGTCTGGCTCCTGTGGGAGACAGAGCTTTTGAATGGAGCATTTGGAGTAAAGTGCTACGGCTTGCTTAATGGCAACGTGGACCACTGTGTGTGGCTCAGGGGCACCAAATGGCTCTGAGGCAAGAGCTGCTGGGCTCAGCCATGCTGAACTGTGCTGGTCTCAGGCAGGAACTACCGTAATTACCATAAAAACAGCACAGTTAAGGTTTCCACTGGGCAGGACACAGAC
>NC_022026.1:680184-715151 GCF_000317375.1 Microtus ochrogaster | reverse complement strand
AAAACAAAACTCAACAAATAGAAAAAAAATTGCAATGACCCCATGTATCTTATCAGATCACCATGGTTTAAAACTAGAAGTCAATAGCAATACTAATTCCAGAAAGCCCACAAACACATGGAAATGAAACAATGCTCACCTGAATCATCAATGGTTCAAGGAATAAATAAAGGAAGAAATTAAAGACTTCCTAAAATTCAATGAAAATGATCACACAACATACCCACATTTATGGGACACAATGAAAGTAGTGTTAAGAGGAAAGTTCATAGCATTAAATGCCTACATAAAGAAGCTGGAAAAATCCCACACTAGTGAATTAACACAACATTTGAAAACTTTAGAACAAAAAGAAGCAAACTTACCCAAGAGAACTGGATGTCAGGAAATAATAAAATTGAGAGCTGAAATCAACAAAATAAAAACAAAGAAAACAATACAAAAATCAATGAGACCAAGAGTTGGTTCTTTGAGAAAATCAACAAAATAGGTAAACCTTTATCCAAACTAACCAAAAGGCAGAGAGAGAATATCAAATTAACAAAATCAGAAATGAAAAGGGGGACATAACAACAGACATGGAGGAAATCTGGAGAATCATCAGGTCATATTTCAAAAACCTGTCCTCCACAAAATTGGAAAACTTAAAGGAAATGGACAACTTTCTGGATAAATATCACTTACCAAAATTAAATCAAGACCAGATAAGCAATTTAAACAGACCTATAACTGCTGAAGAAATAGAAACAGTCATCAAAAGTATCCCAACCAAAAAAAATAGCCCAGGACCAGATGGTTTCAGCTCAGAATTTTAAAGATTTTCAGAGAAGAACTAATACCAATACTCCTCAAATTATTCCACACAATAGAAACAGAAGGAACATTGTGAAACTCTTTTTTATGAGGCTACAATTACCCTGATACCCAAACCACAGAAAGACATTACCAGGAAAGAGAATTACATACCAATCTCACTCATGAACATTGATGCAAAAATTTTAAATAAAATACTGGTAAATCAAATCCAAGAACAACACATCAGAACCATCATCCACAATGATCAAGTTGGCTTCATCCCAGAGATGCAGGGATGTTTGAACATATAAAAATCTGTCAGTGTAATCCACCATATAAACCAACTGAAAAATGAAAACCACATGATTATCTCATTAGATGCCAAAAACCTTTTGACAAAATACAACATCCCTTCATGATAAAGGTCTTGGAGAGAGCAGGGATACAAGGAACATAACTAAACATAATAAAGGCAATATACAGGAAGACAATAGCCAACATCAAACTAAATGGAGAGAAACTCTCACCAATCCCACTGAAATAAGGAACAAGACAAGGTTGTCCACTCTCTCCATATCTATTCAAAATATTTCTTGAGGTCCTAGCTAGAGCAATAAGACACCAAAAGGAAATCAAGGGGAAACAAATCAGAAAAGAAGAAGTTAAACTCTCACTGTTTGCTGATGATATGATAGTTTACATAAATGACCCCAAAAATTCTACCAAGGAATTTCTATAACTCATAAACACTTTCAGTAATGTAGCAGGATACAAGATTAACTCAAAAAAACCAGTAGCCCTCCTGTACACAGATGATAAATGGGCTGGGAAAGAAATCAGAGAAACATCACCTTTCACAATAGCCACAAGTAACATAAAATATTTTGGGGTAACTCTACACAAACAAGGGAAAGACCTATATGACAAGAACTTTAAGTCTTTGAAGAAAGAAATTGAAGAATACACCAGAAAGTGGAAGGATCTCCCATGCTCTTGGGTAGGTAGAATTAATATAGTAAAAATGGCAATCTTACTAAAAAATCAATGCAATGCCCATCAAAATCCCAGCAAAATTCTTCAAAGACCTTGAAACAACGGTAATCAACTTCATATGGAAAAGCAAAAAAAAAAACCCAGGCTAGCCAAAATAATCCTGTATAATAAAAGAACTTCTGGAGGCATCACAATCCCTGACTTCAAACTCTACTACAGAGCTAAAGTACTGAAAACAGCCTGGTATAGGCATAAAGACAGGAGGACCAATGGAACTGGATCGAAGACACGGATATTAATCCACATACTTTTGAACACCTGATTTTTGGCAAAGAAGCAAAAAATATCAAATGGAAAAAAGAAAGCATATTTAACAAATGGTGTTGGCATAACTGGATATCAACATGTAGAAGAATGAAAATATATCCATATCTATCACCATGCACAAAACTCAAGTCTAAATGGATCAAAGACCTCAACATAAAGCCAGCCACACTGAACCTCATAGAAGAGAAAGTGGAAATTATACTTGAACGCATATGCATGGGGAACCACTTTTTAAATATAACCCCAGTAGCACAGACACCGAGAGCAACAATTAATAAATGGGACCTCTTGAAACTGAAAAGCTTCTGTAAAGCAAAGGACAAGGTCAAGAAGACAATACCGCAGCCTATAGAATGGGAAAAGATCTTCACCAACCCTATATCAGACAGAGGTCTGATCTCCAAAATCTACAAAGAACTCAAGAAATTGGACAGCAACAACCCACATAATCCAATAAAAAAAATGGAGTACAGACCTAAACAGAGAACTCTAAACAGAGGAATCTAAAATGGCTGAAAGACACTTAAGGAAATGTTCAACATCCTTAGTCATCAGAGGAATGGAAATCAAAACAACTCTGAAATTCCATCTTACACCTGTAAGAATGGCCAAGATCAAAAACACTGATGACAACTTATACTGGAGTGGATGTGGGGTAAAGGGAACACTCCTGCACTGCTGGTGGGAATGCAAACTGGTACAGCCCCTTTGAATGTCAGTGTGACGATTTCTCCGAAAATTAGGAAACAACCTTTCTCAAGACCCAGTAATACCACTTTTGGGTATATATTCAAAGGATACTCAATCATGCCACAAGGACAGGTTCCCAGCTATGTTCATAGCAGCATTGTTTGTCATTGCCAGAACCTGGAAGCAATCTAAATGCCCTTCCACTGAATAATGGATAAGGAAAATATGGTACATTTACACAATGGAGTAGTACACAGCAGACAAAAATAACAACACCTCGAAATTTGCAGGAAAATGGATGGAGCTAGAAGACATCATATTGAGTGAGGTAACCCAGACCCAGAAAGACAAATATCATATGTACTCACTCATAACTGGCTTTTAGACATAAAGCAAAGAAAACCAGCTTACAAATCACAATCCCAGAGAACCTAGACAACAATGAGGACTCTAAGATAGACATACATGTATCTAATCTACATGGGAAGTAGAAAAAGACAAGATCTCCTGAGTAAATTGGGAGCATGGGGACCTTAGGAGAGGGTTAAAGGGGAGGGGAGAAGCAGGGAGGGGAGCAGAGAAAAATGTAGAGCTCAACTTAAAAAAAAAAAAAAAGAACATGCCATTCCTGCCTTCATTTGAAGCCCAAATCAAATGCTATGTCTTTTATGCAGTCTTCCTGGCCCATCCCAGGGGAAATGTCCCCCCATAACCTTTTAACTGGATCTTTCCCAGGGAGCAGTTTCAGAGGTTGCAGTCATCCTTGATGAGGAAGCTGGAACAGAGTTTCTGCATGTACTGATTTTAGCTAAAGATATTGATACTTGACAAGAGGAAGGCTTTGCCATTTCCCTGAGCCTGACTGGGGGTGGGGGTTGCTAGTCCAATGGATCTGAGGCATTGGAGTTGTTGACATGGACATGTTCAGTTCAACAACACACATTCACTCAGGCCTTCATCTAGTCCCAGAAGGATGTCCTGAGCTAGACTTACCATCACTACCAAACTGTGAAGATGTACATGCCAGTGTACATACTTGAAGAAGGTGCTAAAGGGAACAGAGAAAGTATGCACCAGGTGACCTCCATCACATTGATTCCTGTTGGTGACCCTGAGATACCCTGAGCCAATCTAGACAGCTTTCTGCCTACTCTCAACCCAGAATTGTCAGTACACATCTTCCCAGAAAATCTAAGTGACGTCCTTCTCAAACAACTTACTCAGTCCCTCGTGTGCTTGTCCTGCCAGATGCTGTCTGCTTGCTTTCACTCTTTCCCTCCTCCCCAAGGATTCTAGACATACTCAGAAGTCCCTTGAATCAGGCTCATTATCCAGCAAAGCTGGACCTAGGCTCCACCACTCTGCTGAGCTATTTTCTCAGCGCTCCCCAGAGTCCCTCTGTCCTTCAGCCACCCTGGTATCTGATTTCTGTCCATTGTACTTGCTTGTTGAAATGACTTCTCTGTAGGCGTCAAGTGATTGTGCTTTTTTTGTATACATTGCAGCACCTAGCAGGATGAGAAGGGATGGTTTGCAAGTCATGGAAGCTTCTTTAATCCTTTTATTATTATTCAATTGTCAAATCAAGGAGTGGGAGGTGGGAATGAAATCCACAGTCACTCTGTTCTTCGCCTTTGCATTTCTAACCACTCAAGTGGATTCCTGAGCTTTCCCCAGGTCCCCGTGCCCTTGGAGACCTAAATGGCATTAGCCTTCCTTCACCTCTGTGCCAGGCCAGTGCCAAGAAGAGTCCTAGTCATGATATTTGCGAATTTCATAGGGTGTGGAAATAATAGGGAAAATGTATCTTGTGCTCCTCTTGGCCCCCTAGTTCCTGTGGTTTGTGACATGGTCTCTGTTACTGCCACAATGACCAAAGTTCGAAACCTTGGTCCTTCCTCAGTTCTCCCCAAGTACATGATGAGAGAGCAAGAACTTCCTGAAGATCTTCAATAGAGAGCCCAGACTTCCTCCATCTGTCTGCGACTTCTGACTCTCTTTCTTCACTGCTCCTTGCCGCTTCCCTTCAAGATTCCCAAAGTTGGTCCAAATTCTTCCCTTGCCTCCTGAGGTCTTGGTACCTATTACAGGTGTGAAAATCAGGGACAAGCACCCTTTCTCTACCCTTAGAAGCTAACTTCAAGGTTTTTGGCAGCATTCTCTACTTCTGTGACTGCTGGTGCTAACTGGTAAAAAATATTTTCTTCATCTCATTCCATGAACAAATCCCTTTCTCCTTTCTGTGCCTTGGTTTTACAATCTGTAAAGTGAACCAGAATCTCTAGGTTCAACGCAGTACAAGTCACACGTGTAACTCCAAGTATTCTAGTAGTCTCATGGAAAAAAAAATATTAAAGAGGTGAAATTAGTCCTGTCACCCTCTAGCTTAGTAGCAGTGAAGCTATGAGGAATTTTTGCACAGTGTTTTTGCTATACAGATGGCATATAATGAAGTCCACATATTGAACCGCACAGTTTGATATATGTTAGCATCTGTGAAAACATCATCACAGTTAGATAGTGAGTGTATTCCTCCACTTCAAAGAGCTCCTCCTGCCCCTTTGCAACTTTTTTAAAGTCTACTTTTCGTGTGTGTGTGCATGCATGCCATGCACATGAGGGCATGCATATGCATGCAGGCACCTGTGGGATTCACAACACGGAGTTGAATAGAAGGAATTGGAGTTACAGGTAGTCACGAGCTACCTGACATGACCGGAATCCTGAGAGCTACATTTGGCTTCTCTGGGAGAGCAGCAATTATCCTCAACCACTGAGCCATCTCTGCACCCTCCCTTTTGTGATTTTATATATTTGGTAGTCTGTGCTATTTAATTGACTATATACAAAAATTTTACATGTCATCATTTTAACATATAATCAGTACAAAGAGTATTAATGAGGCCAGGAGGTGGTGGCAAACTCCTTTAATCCCAGCACTCGGAAGGCAGAGGCAGGTGGATCTCTGAGTTCAAGGCCAGCCTGGTCTACAAAGTGAGTTCTAGGACAGCTAGGACTGTTACACAGAGAAACCTTGTCTCAGAAAAAAAAAGATTATTAATGAAATAGTTCATTGTTTTCCTCAGGCAAACTCTTCTACTTCTCGTATATATTTTATTCTTAGAAAACATCTTATATGGCAACAGCCACATTTTAAATGCTCTGTAGCCAGATGTGACTAATGGTAATGGTTCTACACAGCAGAAGTTTAATTGATTTCTAAGCACTTTTTCCTCAGCTATTGTTTGAAATTCCATGTGTTGGAACATTAATTCCCAGTGCAGCAGTGTTGAGGAGGAAGGCTGACTGGCACGCGCAGCCTCCATGAATGGATTAAAGGAGTGTGCGCGTTCTTAGTGGCGTGGCTTTATTCCTATGTGGTTATTTTGCACATTGTCACTTGCCTTCATGGGAAGTCGTCCGTACAGCACGGAGGCATTCAAATCCTTGCCAGATGCTGTCGGCGAGCCTTGGAACATTCCAGCCTCTAGAACAATTTTTGTAAATGACCAAGGCTGCGGTATTCTGCTACAGTAACAAAATATACTGTGGTAACTCATGCGGAAGGGCTCTAAGGTTTCTGGATCTCCAGCAGTTCACCCTTAGCTTTGGTCCTCAGGCACTCTGTTCCCTGAACCACTTCAGCTGACCCACTGTCAGTCAACAGCAGCTCTTAGGTGTACACCTACAGGATGCTGAGCAGGCTGCCCCCTAGTGTTCTAAGGAGGTCCAGCAAAGCATAGCTGTTGCACCTGTTACCTGGCATCTACACTAGGGTCATTGCTACCCCAACCGGGTTCAGGTTCTGTGAGAGGACCTTCTACTACAGGGTCATGCTTATGTGTTCCTTAAAGGTCCATGTGTTAAAGACTTGGTCCCCAGTATGGCATTGTTGTGACACGGTGAAATCTTGCAAAGGTAGGGGTTAGCAGAAGGAAGTTGGCTCACTGGGGGCTATATTAAACAGACTCTGTGTCACTGTGACAGAAAACATGAGCAGGTAACTTACAGGAGAAAAGATGGTTTCTTGACCCCACCGACTTGGGCAGACCATCACAGTGGAAGGAACATATGGCTGGGGAGCTTCTTCATTTCGTGGCCGCCAGGAAGCAGAGAGACCGCAACTGCCCTCTGCTGACTCTGTCCTCTCTTCCCTTCCATCCTGCTCAGGCCTCCAGCCTGTGGTGCTGCCAACATTCAGTAGATGACTTCTCCCTGGGCTGGTTTTTATTGTCAGGTTGACACAACTTAGAGTCACAGAAGAGGAAGCCACAACTGACAGTTTACACTGATGAGATTGGCATGCAGCTATGTCTGTGGGGGCATTGCCTAGATTGCTAAGTGCTGCAGGAGAGTTCAGCCTACTGTGGCAGCGCCATCCCTAAGTAGCTGTCCCAGGTTGTAGAAGAAAGCAAGCCAGTAGACAAAATTCCTCCACGGTATCTGTTTCAGTTTCTGCTTGAGTTCCTGCCCAGACTTCCTTCAGTGATGGACTGTGGCCTGGAAATGTAAGGCAAGTAGACCCATCCTGCCCTTACGTTGCTTTTGGTCAGATTGCTTTATTACAGTAACAGAAGGAAACAAGAGCACCTCCTTGTCAATCCTCCCTGAAAATAACCTAATGGACACACCCAAAGGTGTGTTCTGCTAATTACCTAGGTGCTTCTCAATGCAATCAAGTTCACAGTCAAGCCTAACCAGCACAGGGATGCTACTCTTGAAGGAGATTGTGGGACCCCAGTGTCATTGTCTTTCTTTTTTTCTTTCACTTTCCAGAGATGAGGTGAGCAATTCTCTGCCACATGCTCCTACAATGATGTGCTTACCTTCCTACAGGCCCAAAATAATGGGGCCAATTCATTATGGACTGAAAGCACTAAAACGGAACAGACGTTTTCTTCTTACAAGTTGATTATCTCAGGCATTTGTCCTAATATGGAAAGTTGGTGGCCTCTGGTGGGAACCCCTTTCAAACAGCAGAGTCAAGACAGTTGGAAAGCATGTCATGATAAAGCTTCAAAATGTGCAAAGAAATGATCTTGCATTACATATAAGGTTGCATCTTGACGAACTTCATTGCAGGGGTGCAGTTGTAATTATTCCAAGAATGAGGATACTTTCCCCCCAATAAGCCTTCTTCAGTGGGACAGAACGGTATAGTTGCTATGCTGACCCTAGCTTATCCTCTCTATGCTGAAGCCTTGAATAGCCGCTAAGGATGGCCGTGATTACAAATGGTGGGTGTGGATTATCATACCCCAAAGTAGTCAAAGGAGCATGTGTAGTGTGTGTTAGAGTGCAAACGAGATTTCAGAGTCCTAGAACGGAGTACCAAGGTGGGAAGTAAAAAAAAAAAAAAAACAAGAAGGTCTTTAAAGAGAAAGGCTTCAACCCGCCTGTGGCTAAACATTGTTCACCAGAGCACCCATAAAAGACATGGAGGTTGAGCAACAAATAGTGTGGCTTGGAGGTAGGCGCACCTCACAGTGAGAGAGCAGGGAGGCAAGCACACCTTCCAGACCCAAATGCCCTCCTCTACTCTTCTGGCAAAGGTGGAGAAGGGCTACAAAGGTGAACACTTTGAATACACCCCCGACCACTTTCCTTTAGACCCAGAAGGCATTCCCCTATGGGGTAAGCCTTTTGCCTTCTTTCCTCTGAGACTGGGTGGGGTGGTAAGAGTGGACGTGTCTCACTGGGGTCTGCAACTCCAGAGCTCTAGAACGCCCTTTGGGGGCCGGATGCAAGTTGCAGCTTTTGCTTTTGCAGCTGCAGTGGAAGTGAAGAAAGCAGGAGGGCATCCTGAGGCGGGAAATGCCGATCGGTGTCATCCCAGCTGCTTCCGCCTTCCTCCTTCAAGGATTCCTCAGCCTCTCTGTATCCCTGCCAGCCCCACTCCCCTCCCCTGAGTTCTGGCCGGCAGCTGTGCATTCCCCCTTTAGGGCCCACGTCACAGATCCTCTGAGAGGCTGTCAGCTCCCATTGTTCTTGGGGCTTCTCCGGCATTCCTTTGGCTCAGGAGGGGAAATGCCAGAGGCTTGGCCCCCACCTCCTCAGAGATGCTTGGCCTACTAGTCACCAGCACTCCTGGCTCCTCCTGGGACATCGGGAGGAAATCACCGGATCCTAGTGCCAGCCATACTAAGCACACCTGCTGGATGTGAAGCTGGAACCTAACTAGGCCTCTGTGCTTTGGGCTTACCCTTTCCCAGCCGAACATATCTTACCTCTCCCTCCGGAGCATGAACACACAGCTCCGCAGTCCCACTCGACCTTCCATTCCCAAGCCGGCCTACATGCGCACAGGTCTTCACACACTCTCCTATGCGCACTCTTGTCTGACCTATTGTTCTGGAAAACCTTCAGGAATGGTAGGGCCAGACACTACCTTTGCTGTAAGCTCGGAACTGAGCCACGTCCAGGAAAACTTCATGACAAAAAAAGAGAAAAATGTCCTGAATGAAGGCTGTCCCTAACCTCCACCTGCCCCAGAGTCCCTTCAGGAAACTCAACAGACCAGCTCATCCCCTTAGAGCTGTGGTTCTCAACCTGTGGGTCGCGACCCCTTGAAGGTCAAGTGACCCTTTTACCGTGGTCACAAATCAGATATCCTGCATATCAGATATTTACATGAGGGTTCATAACAGTAGCAAAATTATAGTTATGAAGTAGCAACAAAGATCTTTTTATGGGTAGGGATCACCATGACATGAGGAGCTATATTAAAGGGTCGCAGCATTAGGAAGACTGAGAACCCCTGCCTTAGCGTTTACAGTTTCATGTGAGGAAAGCAGTAAAGAAAGAAGTGAAACACATATGATGTGGTGGTTGGTGGTGTGGAGGCAAAACAGAGGAAGAAAAAGGACTAGTTAGAAGAGCCCAGTGGCTAATATTGTTTCCCTGTGAAGCCTCCAGAGTCCACATTACCCCCAGCGCAACTGTCTCCCATGCTCCTACTAGCATGGCTCATCGAGCTGTTTTCAACACACAACCATGTTTCTTGTCCAAAGTCTCCCAAAGTCCTCCAAAAAACAACAATGGTCAGGTTCTTCACACCAACAGCCTACTCCTGGAACGAAGTTCCTACCTTTCTGTTACTTTTCTATTGCTGTGATGAAACACCAGGGTCAAGCCAATTTACAAAAGAAAATGCTTCTTTTGACACAGCTTCAGAGGGTTAGAGTCCATTGTAGTAGAGCAAAGGCATGGCAACAGGAACAATCGAATGCTCCCATCTTTATCCACAGTTAGTATGGTGAGGCATAGGCAAGATTCTCCACATTAAATCATCGACTATTTCCCAAATCTGTGCAGAGGCCATGCTACTCCGTATAGTTCAAATTTTATCATATGTGCAGCTGAAATAAGCATGTGTTCTAATGCTTTTACAATGCATTGCATCTATATACAATGAAATCGGTGGTTTTAGGACTATATGAACTTTATATAAAATGATATCCTGTTGCAGAATATTTATTTACACTATGAAGAGGTGTCTCTGCTTAAGGAACCTTCTGATTGGTTTAAGAAAAAGCAGAAGGACCAATAACTAGGCAGGAAAGGTTAAGCAAGATTTGGGGGGGAGGGAAGAGCAGAAGGAATCTATGCGCACAGGGACTCCAATGAGACATGAAGAGGAAACAGGAGGTGCAAGGTAGAATGTAAACCGCTTTTGGGTGGGCTACTCAGTCTAGGGGTTGTAACCCACCCTGCAGTCAGTTATTCCAGGGTCCCGGAGAGGCACTATTTGGAAGATATGAGCTGAGAGAGAGGAATGAGGCTATGCTAAGTCTGTCAGAGCCTCCGTTTATTAGAGACGGGGTACAGCTTATATAGGGTAAGGAGTTGGGGGTTGGGCACAGGGGCCTGGGCTCTTGCCACGTGGTTCACGTTGGTCACGTGGTTCGTGTTGGTCACGTAGGCCAGGAAGTCACAACTAGGAGTTGAAACACCTAGTTCTCTAGATAAGTTTGGAATGTGGGGCGGGTTCCGCTAACAGATAGCTCTCCATTAACAGCTAATTTGGGTGTGGGGTAGGCTCTGTCAATAGAATGATTCCTAACACAATTAGGGGTGTGGGGTTCTCTGCAGACTCCCCAGGGTGATGGTTCCTGCAATAATCCTAGGAGGAAACGGCTCCTGACAGTAGAAGAGAGGTAACGTCATGTGATAAAACATAGATTAATAGAAATGCGATAATTTAAGTTATAAGAGCTAGTTGAGACAAGCCTAAGCTAAGGCCAAGCTTTCATAATTAATAAGTCTCCATGTTGTTATTTAGGGGCTAACTGGAAGTACAGAGAAAGACTCACTACAATATCCTGTTCATATCTTTTTGTAACTTGCTCTTTTTACTCAAAATTAGGTTTTTGAGATTTAGCATGTTTAAACATCTATTTCAATTTAACTCTATGGCATCCCACTATATAAATGTGTCCCAATTTGTATATCTACCTTCCTAGTAAGATAATTTCAGCTGCTCAACTTTTTGAATGCTTTGCTTGTAGTTCTATAGATTGTGATGCAAAGCTTTGTGGTGTTAGTCATACAGAAAGTACATAATTGATGCCATACATGATTTGGTACACACGTATATTTCTATCACTCTGGAGGCTGCGGTGGGAGGATTGCAAGTTCAAGATCTACCTGGCTGTAAGAGAGTTCAAGACCAGCCATGTTGATATAGTGTGACCCTCTCTCAAAATAAAAAGTAAAAGAGAGGGGAGCTAGAGAGACGGTTCGGGGGTGAAAAGCACTTACTGCTCTTGCAGAGGACTCGGGTTTAGTTTCTAACAACCATGTCAGGTGGCTAACTCCAGATGCTCCCATGCTCTCTTACGGCCTCTGTGGTCATGGCGTTCATATACACACACACAAAAGAAAATAAAAACAAATCCTTGAAATGTAGAAGGAGAGCTGGGTATGGCGGTGCATGTCTTTAATCCTAGCACTTGGAAGGCAAAGACAGGTGAATCTCCATGAGTTCCAGGCCAGCATGGTGTATACAGCGAGTTCCAGATCAGCCAGGGCTACATAGTGAGACCTTGTCTCAAAAGAGAAGAACGTGGACATAGTACAATGTTAGAGTGTTTGCCTGCTATACACAAGACTGGGTTCAATCCCTAGTAGTTGGGAAACAAAAATGGAGTTTATCTCCTAATCTCTGAGTCAAGAATCTGGGTGTAGCTTAGCTGGATCCTCTGTCTTAAGTTCTCTTACAAGCTTGGGTCAAAGTGTCTGTCAGGCTGTAGTCCCTACAGGACTCAATGGGAGACCACTTCCAAGCTCAACCACTTGGATGCTGCAGAGAGTGTTCTGGTGCCTGCTTGTTATTGGAAGAAAAGTCTCAGTGACTTGTTAGTTTTTGGCAGCCCTCCATGCTTTTCCATGTGAAACTCTCCAGAGGGTAGCTTGCAACATGGCAACCAAATTCCTCTGAGCAAGGAAGGCATAATGAGAGAATATAAGACAGGTATCCCTGTCCTTTTTTTTTTTTTTTTTTTTGGTTTTTCGAGACAGGGTTTCTCTGTGGTTTTGGAGCCTGTCCTGCAACTAGCTCTTGTAGACCAGGCTGGTCTTGAACTCACAGAGATCCGCCTGCCTCTGCCTCCCAAGCGCTGGGATTAAAGGCGTGCGCCACCACCGCCCAGCTAGGTATCCCTGTCTTATAGTGTAGTCTTAGAAATGCCTGCCTATCTGTCTTAGCATCATCCATTAGCTAACCTTTCTAGATTCAGCCCATAGTCAAGGTGGGTTAGATTGGACAAGGATAGAAATACCAGGAGGTGGTACTCTCTGAGGACCATTAGAACCAAAAGGGTCTTCTACTGAGACCATAAGGGAAGATGAGAGGTGATGAGTGGCATCAAAAGCCAACAGATAAGAATGTAAGGATGAAAAAAAATGAAGGCACATGAACACAATTTATATATAACAAGTTTGGTTGTACAAGAATTTTGACGGACAGGCAACCTCTGAGCACATTTGGGAGCCAAGGAAGAAGGGCAAGGAGTTGGTGAAGGGAAATACACTTCAGAGCATGGAGGGGAATGGTGGAAGCCAGACACCTAGGAGGGGTAGAAGGGCATTGAGGAATGTAACTAGCCTTCATAAGCTCACAGGGAATGGCACTATCAGAAAGTGTGGCTTTGTTGGAAGAAGTGTGTCTCTGTGGGGGCAGGCTGAGGTCTCATATATGCTCAGCCAAACCCAGTGTTTCAGACCACTTCCTGTTACCTGCGGGGTCAAGATGTAGCTCCTTCTCCAGCACCATGTCTGCCTGCACGCTGCCATATCCCACCATGAAGATAATGGACTAAACCTCTGAAGCTGTAAGCCACCCAATTAAATGTTTTCCTTCATAAGAGTTGCTGTGGTCATGGTGTCTGTTCACAGCAATAGAAACCCTAAGACAGGCATCTTGTCATCTCCTATGGGTATTTATAAGCACAGTGTAGCTTGGAAGCATTAACACAGATCCTTCTTATGTGAGCCTCATCTTTCCCTAGCAAGATTGGTAGGCTATCACCTCAATTTCACAGATGAGGTGGAAGCAGTTACAGAGAAGGGAAATGGCCTTCCCTAAGTCATATAAACAATGAAGAAATGAACCAGACTGGAGAATTCATTCATGTCTTCTGCCTCTCAATGGTTCGATTGCAGCTTTGGTTCCTGTGACCCAGCTCAAAAGCAACCTTGCTTGGCTTTCTTGTGTCTGTGAGGTGGAGGAACTGTCCTCAAACACAAAGAACTGAATGGAAGACCAAGGTTTAGGTCCAAGCAGGAAAATAAGTAGAAATGTCTTCACTCTTGAGAAGTTGTGGCTCAAACTGTAAGGCTTTGGGGTATGAGGGTGGTGTGTTGAGAAAACCCTTGCAGACTGGCCTGCTGAACTTCAAGCCACAAGAGTTAGTTGGGCTTGGATGAGACCTAATGAGATAGCGTATGGGAGATCAACGCCAATCAACAATGGTCTGAAGAGACAGCAAACAGGTAAGTAGCCCTACTTGAGATCTACCTATTGTGTCCCCCTCTCAGTCTCTCTCACTCTTCAGGAAGGTCAAGGTCAGTGCAACAGTTTTAGGTTAGACCTGGTAGGCACTAGGCAAGCCTGCGAGGTTGTTTTCATCCAGCCTTGAACTGAAGCAGAAATTTATGGGTGAGATTGGGGTCTCCTTTTGGAACCTTTGCCACATGTCTGCCAAACCTGGCCTTCTACCTTTCCCCAGGAGACAGAGAGGTCGAGCCTTTACAGAAGCCAGGAAGCTCAGTCCTCCATGCCTGATCTTAGGACAGCCTAGTGGAAGTGCACTTCACTATAACCGCCTGTGCTATCAGTGGGCCCAGAGACTAGCTAGACATTCATGGTCTAGAAAACCCGAGTACAAAAGCAGCAGGAAGTATGTCTCAATATCACAGAGCTGCTGGGGCACGGCAGAAGGGGAGGGCTGCAGTTGGAAGGAAGGACCACTGAGAAACTGTAGTAAGATTTCTTCTGAGCAGAGTTAAGAGTTGCTCCAAAGGACACTCAGGGGAGCCTGAGAATGCTCATAGTAGGTGCTCAACAAATGCATAATAATAAATATAAAACTCTGCTCTGAGTCTCAATCAGGCAGACTAGAATAGACAGTCTGGGCTTTCTTTCCATGGGACAATAGAACAGCGCTGACGCAAAGCGGAGTGGTGACAATGGCTGGGACCTAAGTGGCAGGGAAGAATGTCTCAGCCTTGATGGGGATGAAAAGTGTCTTCACTCTCTTTTTGTGGTGCTGGGATGCTAACCCAGAACCTCACATGCGCTACGTGAATCTCCTTGGCCACTGCACTACAGCTACAACACCTCTAGACCTTCCATTTTTGTTGGGTGCTGGCTTGGGACCAAGCATCAACTCTCACAGAGAGAATTAACATGTCAGAGCTTTAGAAGCAGAAACTAGCAGGACCTCCATTTTCCAGATGAGGAAATGACCCTTAGCCAGCTCCACCCCTTGCCTGTAGATGTGCAGCTGCTAAGTAGTAGGGCTGGGCCCGGAATCCAGGCCACCTGGTCTTACCGTTCCCACCCGGGAGAGATGCTTGTAGGAGTGCCTCAGGCTCTGCCGGCCATGGGGTCACTCTCATTCAAGGTCACTCAGAAGTGGCACAACAGGGCAGGATTTGGGGCTATCGGAGGCCCACACTTCTCCATACAGCATGTGCTTACCAAGGTGCTTGAAGTGCCTCCCTCCGGGCCTTCTGTCAAAAGGGGGAGACCTATTTAATCATGAGCCCCAGGGTAAACTTTCTCACAAGGTTCTCTGACCTTTGTAGGAGCAGCAAAGCTTCAAAGGCCCCAAACCAGGGTAGAAATACAAAGGAATAGAGGAAAGGTGTTTCCAGCAAGCTGCCCTCGTAGCTGTGCATGTGGTACTCACCAGGCACCTATGTGACTGTGTTGAGGCTGTCAGGGAGAGACAGAAAAGTGACCCCACAGCAGAAAGAGCTCAAGGGAGGAACTCTGACCTAAATAAGTCAGCTAAATCTAGTGTGATGGTATTAAGAGGTGGTGGGGGGGGTCTTGAACTGGGGAGGTGACTCTACAGTTAAGAGGGCTTAGTACTCTTCAAGAGGACCCAAGGACACACATACACCCAGCACCCATGCCAGGTGGCTCACAGCTGCCTATAATTCCAGCTCCAGGGGATCTCATGCCTGTGGCTTCTATGGACACCTGCACTCATGTTCACATATGAACACACTTACACATCTTTATGAGGTGAGTCTCAAGGGTAGAGCCCTCGTGGAGACTTTAGAGATGACTTGAAAATGGGGTGGGCATCCACTTCTACTCTTGTGTCATGTGAGGACACAGTGTTTTTCCCCTCAGGAAGGCTTGGCCACAGGGTGCCATCCTGAAGCAGACAGCAAGCCTCACCAGGCACCAAACCTACCAGCACTTTCTTCTTAGATTCCTAGCTTCCAGAACTATGAGAAACTAATTTCTGTGGTTGATGAATTATCCAGTGTTCGGTGTTTTGCCAAACAACCCAAAGGGTTCAAGACAAGAATGTTCAGATAGCGGCTGGAGAAACAGCTTTGCAATTAAGAGCATTGGTTTCTCCTTCCAGAGGCCTGGGTTCTATTCCCAGGGCCTACACAGTGGCTCACAGCTATCTGTTAGCCCAGTTCCAGGGCTCTGATGCCCTCTTCTGACCTTCTGGGCACCAGGCACACATGTGGTACACAGACACACATACAGGCAAAACGTCCATCACACATAAAAATAAGTGAAAATAAATTTTTAATGAAAAAAATAAAAAACTGTTCGAGTGGAGGGAGGGGTGCATTCTGAGGAAGTTCAGTGCTGACAGAGTCCAGGTGAAGTCCCAGGAAAGGCACTGGCAAGCAGCCTGCATCCTTTGCCAGCTGCTGTGGCACAAAAGAAGGGACTACATTGACCAAAGTCATGAGTCAGACACATGACTCCACAAGTCCGTATGTTCAAGAAGTGTGGAGGAACTTCAGACCGTTGAAAGCAATTCTATTGGTTATCACTGTGGGCGTGGCGTGTACGCAGATGCACGGGTGCCACGGCCCACGTGACAACCAGAGGACAACTTTACAGAGCCCACTTTTCTGCCATTCCAGAAACTGAACTCAGGCCAGTAGGCTTGCATAGCAAGGGATTTATTTGCCTGATGAGCAACCCTGCTGGCCTTACAGCCACTTTTGTCGTTGCTAGTTTAGTTTTGTTTGATTTGAGACAAGGTCTTACTCTGTAGACCAGCCTGGCCTCGAATTCTTCATCCCTGTGACTCACCTTCCCAAGTACTGGGATTTTGGGAGTGTGCACCACACCCAATAGGTACAGACCTCTGCTGCAACTGACGTTCATACGCTTTCCTGAGTTTCCATGGTAACTAGGAATCGCCATAGCTATCCTCATACTAACAAGATTATGGCCTGCAGCTGTGCAACATTTAGAAGAAAGAATGCTTCCTGCTTTAGAGAGAAGAGTGGCGCTGGCCTCCAGTCCCCCCTAACTAGGCAGTGTATTGCATGCGAATATTGGTGGGAGAAGCAGGTAGTAAGAGGTCTCTAATGACTTGGATGAATCCACCTGCTTCAGCTCATTGTCACCAGAGAGAGGTCATGGGTCAACACTGTTCATAAAATTCTCTGCTGGAGCTATTGAGTAGCACCCTTTTGAAAAGATAGTTGTTCGCCCAGGCTTCATTTTCTTCTGTCTTTCGGTTTCTTTTTCCATTAAATGGAGCCAATCATGCCTGCCTTTACGTCTTCTTATAAAGCACAGAAAGCATCTCTACTGGCTGCACACAAGTGTGGAAGTCAGGTCTGGAAGGTCCATCCTAAATGCGGAGCCTTCTCTCCTCCTAGACACACCTTTATTATAAACTCCAGGAACAAGCAGAAAAATTAGTCGTCAAAGAGTCCAAGTTAGAGATCATCCAGAAATTCATAGCATCCCAAGACAAGAGACACTACAAATACTGGAACTCTGGGGCTTTGTTCCGGCTATTCAAATGACTGTCTGTGGGGCTTTAAGCCACTCACTCAACCTCTCTGGTTCTCAGTCTCGCCGCATACGAAACACAAAATGGACTGACCCAAAGCTGAGACTTTTCGAATTGTGTTCCACAGAATTGTAGGTGCCTCAGGGAGGCACTGGTAGGAGAAATGAAACCCGATGGTTGACAGGGAGGGCTTTGGTCTTGCTTTAATGAATTTATATGTGCTATGGCCTTGGAAAGAGTTTGAAAAGTCTGGCCCCATGTTCCTGGCTTTGCTCTGCAACTATATGAGCTCAAGTGGCCGGAGAGCAGCCACTACAGAAAGGCATTCAACCCCAAAGGTCCCCGAAGCTCTGTTTGCTCCCACACCTATCAAACCAAGCCCTGTTCCTGTCCCAGGCCACCTTCCAGATCTAGGCTGTTTCAAGCAGACGTGCTGAGAAACAGTCTGGTAAGCAGAGGGACACTGAGGAAGGGAAATAAACCTGTACCTTCCCTTCCCTCGGGAAAGAAACAGCAGGGGCCAAATCCTAAGCAAGCTGGGGTAGGAGGCCCACCTTCCAGGGTGTTCTTTGCTGAGGGTGAAGGGTGGAGGCCTAATCTGCATTCGGGACAAAGCCAACAGAGTGTTTGAGTGTTGTTGTCATAGAAACTCAAAAAGGTGTTATTAGCATCTTTTCAACTCAGGGGCCCTGTGTGGTCCAGTCCCGTGCAATCTTAGCAGTAGAGCGCTGTCACCCTGGCAACCCATTAGCCTAGTGTTGTTACCATGGAAACCCCAGCAAGGTCGATGGGCCCAAGAACTCGCCCCCCCAGGAGATACGCTCTGGGGGATCCGCCCTTGGCAGTGCCTACTCCTCAGGCCTCCCTACTGACAGTGGCCTGCTCCTCAGACACTGGAGGCATTTAGGGTATTTTTTTCTGAAGTGAGCTCAGCTTCTGTGCAACAGAAAAGAATCTGGCCTTGGAGTGGCAAGTCTCTGCTTTGTTACCATGGAAATGCTTTTAAGGATCTCAAAGCAGGATGCAAAACTAACTCTTCCAGGAAATTGAGGCCAGCCAGAAAGGAGGCTGTGCCCTTGCACTTCATACCCTTAGGTCCCATTCATTCTCTTGGTGTTAGAGAGCACTTACTAATACACCAAGTGCTGTGGATTCTATGGGTTATAACTAGAGGTAAGGCCTGATTATCCACTGTCCTCGACTGAAAAGAATGTTGAGGCAGGAGCATTTTAATTCCTGGCTTCGGCTACCACAGAACCTTGGGACAGGTCACTCACCCTGTCTAGTTCTCAGCCACTGCACCAAGACCATGAGGTAGCAAAGAAGCCTGGGTGCGTTGGGGGATTCTGTGATCCGGACAGAGATCTGCCTGAATGCCAGCACCCCACCCCTGCCCCGCCAAGTTCTCTCTATGTGAGGATGCGCAAGAATGACATTTACTATAACCTACTCCCTACTTGTATCTCCAGGGACCTTAGATCATTGTGAGGTCTGGGTCACTAAAATTTGACCAGACTTACCGGAAAAAAAAAAAAAGTCTACCAGTGTGAAACCAATCCAGGCTACTTGGGAAGTAATGAACATCTCATTACTAGATGAAAGCAAGCAGAGGCAACACAGCTCTACTCAGCAAGGATTGTGTAGACTGTTGGATACAGTAATGATTATGCCAAGCACAGGTCCTGGAAGTAGGTTGTAATCTTTAAATCTCGGCACAGCTTACTAGCTGTGTGACTGTAGGCAATTTGCTTAAGCTTATGGGGCCTTGCTTTCCCCATCCATAAAAGGGGGATGAGAGTTTCCGCTTGGTGGAGTTGTCCTGGGGACTCAATGAGTATGGTAGTCAAGCACACAAAATGGTACCTATCACATTAGTGCTTCATAATGTTGACTTGTTTTGTGGTACGATGGCTCCCCTTAAGTTCCCACTAAACGCAGGATGCTATAGGACTGTGGGTTATGCATCCTCCTGCACCATCCGGGATCCTGCCAAGGATCTGTGCTGACCCAGGGGCTTTGAACTCTCCACTCACATAATACCCACCAGTGACTTTTCTGTTCAGGTTGCTTTGGGATTCACCGACCCTAAAGACCCCAGCGAAAGGAAGTGGGATCATCTCCACGGTATAAATAAGGGAAGTAAAGGTGGGCGATGAGGAGGGACCCAGTTATCTGTCTCACAGAGCTGGCCCAACAGCTTCCTTTCTGTGACAACACTTCTCAGACCTCAGGACCACCCTATGGGGAGGACAGCAAACAGAAAGAGCAAGGTGTAGAGTGGATGAGAGAAGAGCCATGCCTGGCAATAACAGCCTGAGGGAAGCAGCTCCTCCCTGCTTGTCCTGGTGCGTGACAGGAGTCAACATCACAGTTAAGGGAGCCGGAGAGGGTAATCCCTAGAAATACTGCAGGTAGGGCTGGTGTGCTTTACCTGTGGGAAAAGGACAAAGTGAGGCCTGTGTGCGAGCATGCATTTGAAGCTGATTTCTAGAAGCCAAGCAGGCCTTTCCAGAGCTCCCATGTTTCTGAGCTCACCTGGAAGCTTCCCTTTTAACTGAAGTCCAGGGATTCATAGGGTCTTATCTGACACTTCCGTCCGGATGGAGTGGCTCAAATACTCTGCTAATGACCTCACCAGGGGACTTTGCTTGCTGAGGTGGGCACAGTGGGCTAGTATTTTTAGTCATTTAGAAGAGGCTTGGGAACAGGAGTGGTACCCTAACTCGCAGTCTCCTAAGGCTCTGGGTTAATAAACTATACACATGATACCCGGAAGTAGGAAGTAGGAGTGACACCTTTGAAAATCTTGGGTAACTATCGAGGCAGAGAAATGTCCACTAATCAGGGTGTCCTCTGGGTAGAAACACCCTATACAGCTTCACCAGCACAGACAGGGGCGAAGAGGAGTCCAGGGTATGGGTCTTAGCAGAGGCTAGACACACTCCTTGAGCGGTTTCCCCAAAACACATGCGACTGTTTCTTGGAGAAGCCAGCAGCTTCCCTCAGGCACTCCCTGAAACAGAAGAGACCAGTGGTGACGGAGTTCGCTGATGGAAGCATTCACTGAGGGCCAGAAACCTGTCCAGGACAGTCCCAAAAGAACGCCACCAAAGGGACACAGCTGCTGCTCTTCGGCTCCACAAGATTCACCCCCGGCACCCTTAGATGTCAGCCTCTCTCCGTGTTCCAAACAAGAACTCTGCTCAAACACAGCTGGTACAGTCAGAGGCTGCCGCAGGGGTAGTAGGTAATTGAGAAGCAAACTACGCATTAGCCACTGGCAGGTGTGGAGCTCAGTGGGGAAAAAGTCGCTGCAGTTCCAAGACTCCGCCAGCAGGGGGAAGCCTTTCACGCCACACCAGATTTCACCCAAAAACTGAGCAAGCAGACTGGAGGCGCGGAGCCACCGTTTCGGATTGCAGAATTTAGAAACTTTTAAAGTATCCTACCAGCCTGAAAGTTGGCCCAGGTGCACTCGACCACTCCCGCCTGTACGGGGAGGGGCACTGCCCTTCCCAAGTAATTGATAAAATTGATGGAGCCTCTGAGCAAATTACCAGACTGGATGTCCTAGCCCTCAGATACCCTGCCTTCCCAGTCTAGGGCACATCGGAGTCTAGTGGAATCCCTCACTGGGCAAGTTACAACCTCTCTTCCTTACCTGTAATGTGGCTCTACGAAGAAATCATGTCTATCCCGTCCTACCTCAGTGTTTCAACAGGAGCCCTTGGCTACAAGGACCTCCCTCCTTCTTGCTCCAGACTCATTCCTGAGGTCTCATGTCCCAAGTCTCCTGTAGGAAGCCTCTCTGACACCCATACAGTTCCCAGAGAACCTGCCTAGAAGTCCTGACTTTTCTTCCAGGGCTGCATTGTTAAACATCTATTGCGATTTTAAATAATCTCTCTCTTTCTCTCTCTCCCCAACTCATATGGAATGCAGTTCATAATATGCACTCTGTACACATTTAACACATGTTAAGATTTCTCTTGGAGAAGTGGAATCCTGCACTTAAGGCATGCTAAGCACATACTCAACCCCCGAGCTATATTCACAGCCTAAGAATTTCTATAGCTTTCTGCACCTTATAAAACACTTTCACTTGCAAAATGTGTGTGTGGAGGTGTGCACATAAGCACCCGCGGAAGGAGGCAATTCTCACACATGCACACACAGGTACTGGCTCATGGCATGTACCAGGATTTTTTTCTTTTGGGCCACCAGCCAGCTCCCAAATCATGACACAGAGACATCTTATTAGTTTTGAATGCTTGGTCTAGCTTAGACTCGTTTCTGGCTAGCTCTTTTAACTTAACCTGTTTCTCTTTACCTCTTCTCCCAGGGCTTCTCTCTCTCTCTCTCTCTCTCTCTCTCTCTGCTTCTCTTAAGGCTGGTGACTGGCATCCGGCTTCTTGCCCCAGGCATGGCTCTCGGTTCTCCTTTTTGAGCCTAGGGTTCTATTTATTCTCTCCACCTGGCAGCCCTGCCTATCCTTTCTCTGCCTAGCTATTGGCTGTCCAGCTCTTTATTACAACAACCAGGTGCCTTAGGCAGGCAAGGTGAAACAAATGCAACATATCTTTACATGATTAAACAAACGCAGCAGAAACGAAAGTAACACCCCCTTACATAGTTAAAGTACTAGTCTGCAGCATAAACAAATGTAGCGTATCTTTGCCTAGTTAAAATAATAGTCTACAACAATGGCACCATACCAAACACTTCAGCTTCAGGAACTTCGGTTACTATAAGCCAAGGACTATGACTTTCATTTCAGAAAAGATAAAATTGGAGCCCAGGAAGACGATGGATCCAGTCTCCAGGGCTATTGCCTTCCTTTAACGCAAAACCACTGTGTTCACTCTTTGTTCACTCGCGTTATGCCATGTAGGACCCTTACACGAGCGAGGGATTTAGCTTTTCAGTGCCTCCATTTCCTCAGTTACAGGATGGGGTTGTGATGGATACAAAGGCAAAGCAGGCGCAGTTCCATACATGGCACATGAGATGCACTCTAGAGTCCCCTGGTCATGCTCTCTTTAAGTGTCACTTCCTGGTCAGAGTCTCGATTTTGTCATCTGTAGAAACAAAGGGCTTGACTTATAGCATGACCTCCCAGGCTTGGCAGCTTTGACCTTGGAATTCTTTATGGCTGAGATAGGGAGACCACTGTTAGATTTTTCTACGCAAATAGATGAGGGGAAACTGGAACCCCAAAAGATGAAGTCACCTGGCTGGAATTGCATGGTCTGACACTGGGCAAGCTTGGGTAGGATCTAGAACTCTGAGCTTGGGGATTTCATGCTACTGAGTTCCCTCGACTATGGCCTACCAGTGCTTTAACACTGAAGACAGGAAAGCATTTTGTTTGCACAATGGGAGAAACACCAGCCTCCCTGGCGTAAAGGGAAGTGGTATAGAGCCACGTAATCCAGCAACAGCCTGAGAAGGCTGAAGTTCCCATCCCACCCTATGGGCATTTCCTCTCCCAGACCAGAACTGCCACCACAGGACAGCCAAAAGTCCCTAAAGCACCTTCACTGCTGGCTTGGATTCCAGCTATAAGCATAGTTCAGCCACCGAGACTTTATTTATTTATTTATTTATTTATTTATTTATTTATTTATTTATTTATTTTGGTTTTTCGAGACAGGGTTTCTCTGTAGCTCTGGTGCCCATCCTGGAACTAGCTCTTGTAGACCAGGCTGGCCTCGAACTCCCAGAGATCCGCCTGCCACCGAGATTTTAAAGCCATCTATCAGTATACAATCTATTCAAGGTGACCTAGTAGGGGGTGGGGCAGGGGAGACTGAGTCCTAAAGCAGCCAAGGAAAGGCTTGGCCAAGCTGCCTGTAAAACTGATACAGAAACAGATTCAGGACTGGAACCTAGGTTTACAGGTCCCCCAATCTTTAGAGAAAGGATCCCTAAATACTAAGTCTCCTGGAACAGGTGTCTAGTTCCACAGTTGCATCTCAGGAACCCCAGGTGAGGTGCTAGTATTGAGGATTGGCATCTTCGGAGAGGCCTTTCGGGCTGCTGCAGCCCAAGCTAAAGCTGGCACAAGGGAGAATCTCTGTGGGCCAACTCTGTCCCTGGAGAAGGCCTTGTGTGCTGTCTCTGAGGGCTGGTTTCCAGTGACCAAGGCACACTCGGCATGGCATGCAGATGTTTTGGGAGCAGGACAGTGAACCCCTGCTGAGGTAAGCGCTGGGTTTAAAGCTTGCCTTGCCAAGTAGAGCTACTTACTCCACGCCCTTGAACACGCCATTTCACCTCCTCAAGCCTTTTTTACTCCCTGTATAAAGTGGAGGTGAAGACTTCCCTATTCATTCCTGGGCTCGTGTGAGACTGAGAGCAGATAATAACTGCACCCATTTAATGAGCCTGTCCTGGGAGCTAGGGTCTGTGTGGAACACTCTCCCTGTGCACTACTGTCTGGTTCTAATCACAGCCCTGGAAAGTAAGCCGCAGCATCCAGGGCAGGAAGGAAGACGGGGCTCACCCTGGCCATGACCTTGCCTTCCAGGTCACACAGATGAGTAAATGAAGCAGGATTTGACCCAGGATCTTAAAGTCAGACTTCTTCCACTGAAAGCACTTTGGGAAACTATTATCACATCCTGGTTCAGTGGTCACATCACAGCCAGCTCATGACATTCCCGGGACTGTAAACTTGGCTGCAGAAACTTGGTCTTCCTGCCTTTCCCTAGTCAGTATCTGAGCGGTGAGGGTGAGTCGAAGAACTGGCCATTCCTTCATTATACCAAAGTTGGCCAAACTTTGACCTGCCACCTGTTTCTATAAATAAAGCTTAGTTGGAACATAGCCACGCCCATTGATTCATGCACTGTCTAGGGTTGCTTCTGTATGACAAAGCAGACGTAATTAATAGGTGAGGCAGATTTGAAAACACTGTGCAGAAAAGGTGTCTGACCCCTGAGGAAAAACATTCAAGAAAGTGTCTCCGTGGACCTCGGACCACTGGACTGTAGTCCAAAGCAGCGGCGTGTGAGTTCCTTGCCTGGCTACCTCTCCAAGCACTAGCCACTAGGAAGGGAAAAGTAGGTTTTCAAAGGAGACCTCGTGAGGCCTTCCTTTTGGGTGTTCCAGAAAAATGCTGGCAGAGTAAACAGCCTTTGCCAGCCAGGACAGGAAGGTATTGGCTAAGGCTACTCCACCATTTTTCTTTGGCGGTTCGCTGGCACTGGTTCAATCTGGGCAGAGAGAACTCTTGGGTTGAGAAATTCAGCTGAATAGCCTTTAGATCTTAGAAACGGAATTATATAAGCACCCTAGAATGGTCCCAAGTCAATCAGAGAGTATGAAGAGAAAGGCGCTCATTTGATATCAACATCTGGATCTGAAAAGCCCTGCATAGCCTGAACCTGTTTCCCCAGTCTCTGTCATTCCAAAGGCTGCCCGGTTTCTGGATGGATTTAGAAGCAGTGTTGTTTTTCAGGTTCTTTGCCAGACACCCCTCAACTCATCGGTCTGGGGCCTCTTGTCTAGAAATAATCAAGTGAATCACTATTGATTCATCTAGCAGAGGTGTCTGTAGTGGGATATTATTTGTATTTTGATAAATAAATCTTGCCTGAACACCAGAGGCAAAGCTAAAGCCACCAGAGGCCAGGTAATGGTGGCACACTTTTATCCCAGGATTTGGGAGACGGATGCAGATGCATCCCTGTGAATTTGAGGCTACCCTGGGCTACACAAGATCAATGCAGAAACAGATCCAGGTGGTGGTGACTTACACCTTTAATCCCAGCACTAGGGAGTCACGCCTTTAATCCCAGCACTAGGGAGTCACACCTTTAATCCCAGCCCTAGGGAGTCACGCCTTTAATCCCAGCCCTAGGGAGTCACGCCTTTAATCCCAGCCCTAGGGAGTCACGCCTTTAATCCCAGCACTAGAGGGAATATAAAATGGGAGGAGAGAGAGGCTTAGTCTACTTAGTTTGTGCTCGCCCAGCCTTGGTAGAGGTAAGACTTCTCTAGTGGCTTGGCTGCTTTACTTTTCTGGTTTTCGGGTTGAACCCCAATTTCTGTCTCTGGATTTATTATTCATGCTACAGGTGTCTAACCTCAGCTTGTAGGTTATAAGAGTATGCAAGCATTTATTTTGTGTGACATTGACATCTACAGCTGTCACACTCAAGAACTGCGGGAAGCAAGCCCACACACAGGCATACACATATACAAATAAATCAATGGAAGGAAGAAAGAACCACACAATCAGGCTATGAAGAAAGCTCGTAGCGTTTTACGTATACTTATGCTTTTATGTTGGGCTGTACTCATAGCTATCCTGGGCCACATGTATTGGATATCTCTGGGAAGCTCAGCATTTTGACACTCAACACTGCTCTGATTCTATTGTATTTGTTTGTTCAAGTCAAGATATCACCAATGGATATCATCTATATGGTCCTGCTCTAATTAGATCCCACGTCATCTGTACAAAGGGACATCAGTGTTCCTTCCCCTGTCCTCGGTCCCAAGGAAGTCAAGTTCGCATCCACTCACTGGTACCCAGTTCGCTACACTTGCCCTGTGCAACCTGGTGCCTGCTGTTCTTTTCTTAGCCCCTACCTTGCCTGCTCACCATCCTCTTCCCAGATGCTGTTGGGTCTTCATAGGCCAGTTTTAATTACTCAGTCTCTCTTCACTCTCCCTGATTCCACTAGGCCATGCTGTCACCTACACCAAAGTTCAGTTTCCCTTATTGGAACAAAACCCCATATGTTATACTTCATTTTTCCTCCTGATTCCTCTGATCTTTTACTTTGCAAAGTTTGCATTCTGGAATCCATGATATAAATTCTTTTTTATTTTTTATTTTTTGTTTTTTTGAGATGGGGTTTCTCTGTGTAGCTTTGGAGTTTGTCCTGGAACTAGCTCTTGTAGACCTGGCTGGGCTCGAACTCACAGAGATGCGCCTACCTCTGCCTCCCAAGTGCTGGGATTAAAGGCGTGAGTCACCACCACCCAGCTCCCATGATATAAATTCTATAATTATTTACAACTTATGAAACTTTGAGCCAAGTGCTTCCCTTCCCTTGGGGTATTCTCTCATCTGTCCAAGATGTCCTAATGACAAAATGAGTTCGTATTTTGTACAGAGTTCTGTTAACCTGCTAGAAGCCTGAATACCTGTGGGTCAGAATACTTGCGGCCCAACACCACCCCTGTGCCCTTGATTCCATTGGAAATGAGAGCTGGGGGTGAGATTAGGGAGATAACAAAGCAATCCGTGTGCAGCCCATCCCAATTCCAAGCTCTGCCTGAATGTACTAAGTTCCTCTGACAACCAGTTCACTTAAACAGCAAACCAGCGATTCACAGCTACATATTTTTCTTAAGAGGCGCTTCCAACAAAGTGCTGTCTTTTAAAATCACTATGGCTCACTGTGCGGCATTCTGCTAACGAGGAGAAACTTAAGCATGCTTGTAGGTGACTTTTTCTGTGTTATTGCCTGGTGAGCAGCTTTATGGCTCTTTAGCAAGTTTGTCTGATGGCATTTGCTTTACAGTGAAATCTTTTTGGTACTTAATACTTGTCAAGTCTACAGAATTTCTCACAAGATTTATCAATCGTATCTATTCTGACAATTTCTGTCTCCTCATTGTGTTTTTCTCTGTTTTGTGTATGCTTGTGCGCACCTAATGGGTTTATTAACCAAATTAGCATGTACCCAATGTTCGTGTCTGTTCTGCAAGATATTGACATTTTGACAACAAGCATGAAAAAGTAAGACAGATGGGGCAGAATTATATTGAACTCCTTGCATTTTATTTTCCAGGCTATCTCATTCATCAAGCAACTCCACTTTGTGAAACATAAAATGAAACATACAAAGTCATTACCAAATGTATTTGTGGCTGGAAACAACATTTTTCAAGAAAGGCAAACTGGCTGAAAAATCCTGAAAGTATTCAAAAGCAGATAAAACAGTAGACACCCAAAACGTTTAGTACAAATCCCACCTTTGATCAGCATGTCCTTAAATGAATTGCTTCTGAAAAAAGAATCCTCGACCCGACACTGCCAGGAGAATGAGGACATTCGAACAGATGCCAGAGGACTTAAAAGGGGCTCAAATTTATGTGAACTGGCCCTTAAACATAGAGAGTCCTTTTGTGAGCTTGCAGCAAATCGGTCTGAGGCCAGCTGACCTAGAACCAGTCGGGGATGCAAGCACTTCCCTCCTACACGTGCAAACCGTGGGCACAGGGACAAGCATGGCCCTTGGGGGAGAGAAAGGCCCCTCCTGAGTATGACCTCAAAGAGTAAGGGCAAACTATCAGCTTTGAACTCTTTATTATAAAGACATATTTACACAGAACAAACTTTACAAATACAGTGGACACAGTTAAGGGAAGGGGACAGTTTTTATTTTTACGCAAAAGGCCTTAATATCTTTATATAAATTAGTATAGGAATCATACACAACCACTTTAAATAAGACAGCCCACCAGGCCCACTTATTCCTCTCTTCTGTTGCTGTCTCCCCTCTTTCTCAGCCATCATTGTCATCTTCTCTCCCCTTCCCTGTGGGGCTGGGCACGGAAGGCTGATAAGGCAGGAGACGCAGAAACGACAAAGAGGAAGAAGGCCTGGTCCTTGGTAGGGGTACCAGCAGTAGAAGAGGCACCAGCCAGCTCCCCACTTCAAGCCCAAGGGGTGGGGATGCTATGCCTGGCAGTGGTGGAGGCAGCAGCAGCAGCAGCATTAGCAGCAGCAGATGGGAAGGAAAGGCTTCGGGGAGGGATGGATAGGCAAGCTTAGGGTTACTACAGGGCTTGGGGGTCCTGACTTCCCCTGCCCTACACATATGTAAGTGAATATCAAGCTTCTGTCTTCTCTTTCCTCCCTCCTGGGAGGCCTCTGAGAAGACCATCTGCTCAGAGCAAACGATGAGGGTCTCCCTTCAAGGAAGGGCTGCAAAGGACTCCTGGCAAGAGACGGGGCCTCTTGGTGGAGTGATGGACCCTACCTTCACATCCTCCCATCTCTCCTCCTTTCTTCCTTCTCTCCTTCCTTTCTTCCCCTTTCTCCACTCTGACATGCCCCCCCAAAAGCCACAAGAACAAGGGCCCAGTCAACATAGGGGATCATGACAGCCAGTGTCAGGGGCTAAATGGTAGTTTCAGTGCCTGAGAACCCCAATTAAAGTAGCTTGAGCCTGGGTGTGTGGCTGGGACCTGGCCTGTATGGGGTACATCTCACCACTTACGGAATATCCCAGGACAGGTCGGAGCGGGAAGCTCTATGCTCACACAAGGCAGTTCATAGCTGGCTTGCCTCTCCCTCCCCGTCCTGCCCAGCCACCCTCTGCACTAAACCCAGCCAAAGGCACTTCATTTGCTATGAAAGGACATCATCAAGAGGAAAACGGACATCACAAAGTGGGAGATTGGAGACCTGGTCCCCATTGAGACTCTGCAGTGGCACTGAGTAGGTCATTCCCCTCTCAGGAGCCTCTGTTTGTGCAAGTGATCAAGGGTCCTTTGGGCTCTGATTCTCGGTGATTTTTTTTTTATTTTTTATTTTTTGGAAAAAACAACTATCCTTCTTAGTTAGCTTTTACTCCCAGGAGAGTATGGAACCATATCAGGCTCAACACTCTCTCCTTCTGACCTGGAGACTGAGAGCAGAAAGGACGAGGACAAAATACTTCCTGGGTCCCTCTCCTTTGCCTTTTCCTTGACAGGGCCAGCCAGAGCTGCGAAAGAAGCATGGCAGCGCTTTCTCCTCACCCCTTCACCACGCTCGCCCACATTTCAGCGTCCCTAGTGGACCTTCTCCCGATCCCAGCACCCAATCCCTCTCAACCAAAGTGTCTCATTGCTCATCTCTGTACTCCTAAGTGAGAAGTCCAATGGATAAGAAAGCACGAATGCGCTTTGAAGGAATGAAGGAATCCATCGAAGAAGGGAGTACTCCTGTCCATTTTCCGAGATAATGGGAAGAGGGAAGGGGCAAGGGAAGGCTAAGACCAATTGATAGGGACTAGAACTAGGTCGAGGGGAAGCTGGGTCTCCAATGGCAGTCCAAGGAGTGGCCAGGGAGATGGGCCAATTGGATCCTTGTGAGAGAAATGGAATCATGCAAATGAGGGGCAGGACCACGCCATTGCCATTAGAGGAACTTGGTGGGTGAGAAGAGCCAGGACCATTGGCAGCTATAACAGGTGCAAGACGAGAGCCAAATGGATGCGAAGGTTCCAGAGAAGAGAACGAATTTGTGGAGTAGGGAGAACAGCACCAGGCGGGACGTGGTGAGCCCTTCAATCCTAAAGAGACAAAACAAGAAGAAAGAAGTCACAGACATATACTAAGGAGGAAACAAAAGTCATGCCCACTCCCAAGGCACCAAGTTGATCCTCTTTGGTTTGGCTGCAGCGGGAGAAGAAGCAGGCCAGGCTTCAAGGACTCTGATCTCTCTGGCCACCTTCCATTCCTCTCTGCTTCTCCCAGCTCTGGACACTACCACCCAGGCTCTCCTGTCCCATGCCTGACAGCCCCTAGGCTCTCTGCTGCCTTCCCATGCGCCCCTGGACCTGGTAAGAGTGCACACTAGATAGCTATAGGCATGCCCTCGGCACACCTCTCCAGCCACAGCCTGCTAAGACTTGGAGAACTACTCAATGGCAGCAGCCTGTCCAATCCCAGGCAGAAGAGTAGAGGGAAAACAAAATACTCTGCTCTTGGGAGGGAGTCAGGAGATTGGCCCCAAGCGCTAAGGCCTTCGCTGGGTCACAATCTCTTCTATAAAATAGATTAGAAATAAGTGCTTTACTAGCTCCCAGGAAGCTCTAAGATCCTGCTGTGTCTGATCTTCAATAGCAGGCTGTCCATACCCGTTAGTGTTACCAACTGGCAAGGGGCTCTAATACCTGATTCAGAAAGGCATGGGGCCCTTATGGGAGAGACGGGGGCGCTGTCTGCGGAATTTCCTCCTGCCTCCCTGCCAGGGCCCAGGTCCAGTCCTCGAAGCTCTGGGCTGCACCAAGTAGCGCATGTTGCCTTCTTCTAGCCCCTTCCCATCTGGAGGCAGCATCAGTGGCACTGCAGAGAGGAGAGGAGTAAAGCCGTTAGCCAGGAAGATGAACGGTGGAGACAGCAGAGGCGGCCACGGCCCAAGGGACAGTGCAACTTCTCCACAAGGTGGCGCCCCTCATAATTTTCTTTTCCAACCTGATGAAAAGACGAAAAGACCCGTGCACTGTTCTGGGGCAAAGGGAACCACTTGTTTAGCCATTGGGGTGATTTTATATCCTTTGAACAGTTATATCATGTATCTGACAGGCACCAACAAGTTCTTCCTTGGACAATGTCATGATCGGGGTGCATTCTGGAGCATCAAGCCAATACCTGGCCGTGGAGCACAACTTGGCT
Organism: Microtus ochrogaster; assembly: GCF_000317375.1. NCBI lineage: Eukaryota > Metazoa > Chordata > Mammalia > Rodentia > Cricetidae > Microtus > Microtus ochrogaster. Next base: position 684,426 of record NC_022026.1, on the reverse strand, counting down.
ATAGTGCACAATGATGCGTAATGGCACCCCTGCAGCTGGTGTCCTCCAAACATTTCAGACATACAACATCACAATGATGCCCCTTCATGGACCCATGTCCATATGTCCGTTATTGAATAGGCTCGTGTGCTTTGCTTATTCTTTTTCCCCTCGGCTGCAAAGTTTAAAACAAATAACAAATGAATGTCACCCTATGCTTACATTCTTTGAAAGGCAGGGTGACTCACTTCGGTGTGCTAGGGGTCTCATCTGTCCCCCTTGGGCACCTCGTCAGTAGTTAGGGATCTTTGAGGCTTTTCCTTGCTCCCAAGACTTCCTTATGGATGTGGCTGGGACATAACTGACTCAGCCTGCTTTGCACTGGGTTCTCTTCAGCCTGTGACCAAATTTAGAGGCTAATAAATATGGCACATGTGAGTGAATGCGTGCAGGAAGTCTCACCCGTGGCAGTATGCCCATGCATTCCTGGCGTAAGCCTAGGAGTGGGGTGGGCACCACCCCATCAATCTACCATTCTAGATCACACCTCCTACCCAAAATCTGATCCAAATTCTTTCCACCTGGCTTCTGTTGTGCCCTTCCAGGCTCCTGTCTCCATCTGCCCACATCTGGCTTAGTGCAAAAGGCATCTGATGCCACTGAGCCCCTAATGGAATCCAAGTTGTGCAGGATGTTCTTGGGAAAGATGAGGGAGAAGGCACATGTGCCAGCTCCCACAGACCCAGAAGTGCAGCCAGGAAAGCTGAGCTAGTACCCAGAGACATCCTTGGACACTAGAAGCAGACAGTGTGCAGAGGTGAGATGGTTCTGGGGAAGAGGCAGAGGAGTAGGATGCTTGTGCAATGCCCAGTATGGGCGTGTCATTCAGAAACACAGCAGTGCCTGAGGCTGATGATAACGAATACCAGCCTCTGTTCCCTGCACACCATCAGATTTGCCTTCAGCTATATATCCCTGTTCCTTGAGTCTCATTGCCGTCCATCAAGGAATTCCCGCCACTGGCTCCCAGTTTCCATATGGCATCCAGTTGGCTACTCCTCCCTGCCTCCAATGCCCCCATACTCTGGCTCTTTCCTTGGCCCCTTGGTTCTAGTGAGTCTTTCTCAGCTTGCAGACAATTTCCAGGCATCCTCTTGGGCCAAATTGTGGGCGAGGTTTGTCCTTGTGGCCCTCTTTGTGCAGACTTTAGGGCTGCTGTTTTTCCTCCTCACTCAGTGCCAGGAAAGCACACTACATACCCCCCCCCCCCCCCCCCGCACACACACCTTCTCTATCCCTACAACACCTTTCCATTCTTGTCTAAGAAAAACCACCAGGCCCACCAGAACCCAGGGGTTTACAAGGATTGACTTGCCACACTTCCATGCTCGGGGTTAAAGTGTGTCAGTGTGTCAACTGAGCCTGTAAACCTATAATTCAGGAGAACTAAGATTTAAAAATATTAATACTTTGGAGACAAGAGGAATGATGATGAGAAGCCTTAGGGATTGCTTCTGTTTGACTAACCTAGAGTTGCCTTCCTGTTACCATCTGTGAAGGGGCTCAGGAGCACCATTGTTAGGTGTCCTCCCCCTCCCCTGAAGTCGATCTAACCAATGTCCTGAGTTTTAGGGTCTCAACAAAGCTTACCCTGAGCCTTGAGGGTGAGTCTTAGCGATGCTGACGAGAAGTCAGAACTAGAGACATATTTAAGGTAGCGGATGGTAAGGACTGTGTCCAGCATGTAGTCATGCATAGGAGAAGGACCCACAGGCCTTAAAAAAATAAGACATTGGTTGTCATGTCCATGTCATCAACTACAGGATTTGGAAAAATGGTCTAAGCCATTGTGTTCTAGAGATACAGTAAGCATGGAGTAAAAGAGGTATGGATAGTGCCAGGAGGAAGGAAGTTATCACACACACACACACACCCTACCACCACCACCGCCACCACAACCCCCACCACCATGTCTTCACGGCCCGAGATTGTCCGTGTCTATGGCAGTCAAAGAAGACTGGGAGGCGGGGGAAGGGCCCCATAGGAAGGAAAGTCAAGAGCCAGGATGGGCAACATGCTGACAGTTGCTCCGACTCAGGCCAGGAAGATGTCTAGACTCTAGACCTGCAAAGAAGATCCACCCTGAGCTCACTGAGGCTCAGCCAGGCCTGGGAAAGTGGCCACCGCAGAAGCTGCTTAGTCTCTTCCATCCTATTGGGGTGGAGCACATTGTCCTCCCCATCACAGGAAGTGTGTGGGCTCCTCCCACACTCTGATCCCATCACCCATTCGTTTCCTATTTTTGCTGCTAGTCAGATAAGCCAGCCGACACCTGAAACCTGGCTTTGTCCTGTCTGAAAGAACAAATTAGAGACCACTGATTCTCATCACCACAGAGGTCTTGGCTGTACAAAAGGCATTCCCCTTTAGAAGGCATTCCCCTTTAGAGACGGGGAATACCCCAATACCCTTCAATGTGCCCTTCCAACTTCTTTTCTGCTTAAAAGGAAGCAGCAGCTATTTCCCAGAGAATCTCAAGCCAAGAAGATTATCCCTTGTTCACAAGAGTGAGGCAACTGCATTTTCAAGCTGGGAACTACAGCCAGCGGAAGAGCGGGATTTGATTTTCCTGACACCTGAACTCCAACCCTGCTGAGACACAAAAAGGAGTCTGAAATTTTTCAGAAACATGCCAGCCTCAGCAGAATGGTGCACCTATCTTCTTGTTCAGGGTCTGGTCTGTATAGTGATTGCTTTCCAAGCCCACCCCTAGGTGCTGGTAGAGATCCCACTGGTGATGCTATCTATGCCCACTGCTCTGTAGTAAGGCTTGGGTCTTTGGAATATGAGCCACCTTCTCCGAGACTCTGTGCTGTCTTCTACAGCCAGCTTTGCTTATCTGGATCAGGCTCTGGGAAGCCGGACTAGCCTCAGGACTTTACTGTTGACAGGCCTGGCTCGGGTTACAAGGATGCCTAGAGCTTAGAACTGGGAATGAAGTGGAGATGTCCTCCACACTGGGAGGGGTACAGTAAGCTGTCCTTACACTGTGTGCTGGAGTAGAAGTTGCCAAGGGGGAGGAGACGAAAGAAAGCGGTGCTCGGAGACCAAGGGACACTTGGCCAGGACTCAGAAACTCTCGGACTCAGAAGAGCAAAGTGTATCCCAGGTCAGGAGGCAGTGAGGAGTCTGTAGAGTTGGAGGAGGGGAGAAGAGAGGTGAACATTCCAAGTCAGAAGAGAAAGTAGAAGAGAAGAGGAAGTATGGATTTTGAGCCTGGAGTTCCGGGGACTCTGGCTGTGGAGAGTTCATGCAAGCCTGCCCTAAGGACAAAGTGATTCTAGGGCTCTGCTCTTTAGACCAGGACACAGTGGAAGTAGAAGTGTGCACACCTAAACCTCTGGCTGCTGGCTACCTCCAAAAAGGTGTCCTCCTTGGCTCGAAGAGTATGGGAAAATAGTGGGATCTTTAGAAGTAGCCAATGCTAGTCTTAAATAAAATGTAAGGGTGAGGCTTACACCCACATTATGATGTGCAAAAGACTTAATGTAAAAGGAGGAGACAAAGAGAGAAGTTCCGGGGTCTGGACCAGAAACTACTTCCTTGAAATCAGCTCGCCCCTTTACTAGTAATAGCTGGACCCTGAAGGATTCACAGAGTATCCACTAGCCAAAGACTTACTTATACTCTCCCCTCACCCTCTAGGGAAGTATGCAGCTCCAGGTGGTCCAGCCTCCTTTGGGGCACCCTTTCTGTACCCAATCATGTTCCTCTCCAAAGGTACCACCTTTCTGAAGTCAAACTATGAAGATGTGTTGTCTTGCCAACCATATTGGCTAAGTAAGCCAATGGAGGGGCAGGCTGTTGCAATATCTTTATTCACAGCTTTTGCTCCCTTCCTGCCATTGCCTGACCGGCAGAAGTTTCTGGGAAGAAAGTATTCACCCTTCTTCCCAATCAGGTGGCTGCCCCAGTGCTAGAGTCTCGCAGGAGACCACTGGACAGCTACCTGGAGACAGGAGGCACCGACCGGGCCAATGTACTTTCCGGAGAAGCCTGAGTGCAGGGCAATGCCAAAGAACAAGAGCACAGAAAGGAGGTGGCCACAACGAGAGGCAGGCAGAGTTGGCCAGAACTCCAGAGGCTCCTGGGCAGCGGGCCATCCTCCTGTTCTGGAGGGGTTCAAACCAAATAAGTTCCTGGGGTTCTTCCTCTAGAAAGCCCACTGTCCAGCTCTCTCTCTCTCTCTCTCTCTCTCTCTCT
>NC_022026.1:649297-680084 GCF_000317375.1 Microtus ochrogaster | reverse complement strand
TCTCTCTCTCTCTCTCTCTCTCTCTCTCTCTCTCTCTCTCTCTCTCCTCTCACTTCCCTGTGACTCCAGCCCTGGCACTGGCAACTGTCCACCTGGTCTTGACCTTCCCCTTCTGCTGTGCCAGGCAGGCTGCACTGACAGCCAGATCATAGGACTGGGGCAGCTGAAGGTGGGAGCTGGCAGCTTCAGAAGGCTCTGACAGACAGAGGACAGGCAGCCTGGGCAGGGGCTCCTGGGACACCGAAGACCCTGACTGAAGTAGGCAAGGGAATTCCAGTGCCAAGAATTTCCAGGTGGAGGGCTGGTACACGTGGAAATGAAGGACTCCCCCCTCCCGCCCCGCCACTTCCCTGAGATGCACGGAGGGCCGCCTGTGTTTACTGGGTTGGTACCTGGAGACAGGGGGACCGAAGTTATACCTGGGGCAATAGTGGAGGATGAAGCCAGGATACAGAAGAAGCAAGTCTCCCAGAGAGATAGAGGCTGTAGGCCAGGTGGCCCACGTGGAGCAGGGAAGAAGATCATCCAGGACCTTGGAGTGCAGGAGGAGACCAGCCTGACCCTGTCCAGTCCAGATCTGTCTAACTAAGTAGGCTGCCTCTGCTCACACACAGGCTGAAAGGAGCAACAGCTGGGATTCACTAGCCACTGCGGTCGCCCCCGCCCCCCACCCCCGCCTCCGCCCCCCGCAGCGTGCTCCTGACTATGCAACAAGTGTCACGTCTACATGTTGGCACATCATCCCCAGCCGCTTAAGCCCCTGAACTTGCCAGCGGCCCCCTAAACTCCAAGACACAGAGACCTTCAACGTGGAGCCCAGACCACTCAGCTCAGGTCAGTCACCTCCACTGATCCATGAGGTGAACTGGACATATCCCCAAGTGGGGTGCAGGGTATAGGACACAGGGTGCAAGTCTGGGGCCCTGAGTGCCTTAAACTGAGAGGAGTACTCAAGAGGGGCCAAATGGTGATGTATGAGATATTCCCGAACCCCCCTTCCCCGCAATGTCCGAAGAAGCAGTGCCTACATAACATGTCGCCCCCGACCCCCGCCCCCGCCCTGGGATGCCCTGTCAATCTCCCTCCCGGTGTGGCTGGCGCGTGGCTGCTCCTGCAAGGCTCGCGCCGAGTTTCCTGGGAGGCGGGAAGAGCGTGGGGCAGAAAGAGAGGAGCGCCCTGGCTGCAACTAGGAAGAGCCCTGGAGAAAACCCGGGCGAGTGGAAGGGCACGCACTCACCTCCACACACCGCAGTCAAGGAGAGCCAGAGCAGCAGCAGCGCCTGCACGCAGAGTCGCAGATTCATGTTGCAACTCGGTCTGCAGCGGCCCTGAAGAGGGGCAGAGAAGTGGGGCACCCGGGACACTGAGAAAGGCGCTAGCTGGGGCTGGAGCGTGCGGGCACGGAGTTCGCGTGTCTCCCGGACCACGGGAGGGTGCGCGCCCCAGCAGTGTTGCTGGCAGCTGGCCCCACGCCTGCTGGCTGCCTCTGCTCTGCAGCAGCCTTCTCTGCCGCCGCGGGGCAACGCCGCGAAGTTAGCCTAGGTGGCTCTGGGACAGCGGCAAAAACTCTCCAAGTGGCCGGCTGTGCTCGCCCCGCGACTCGCAACTTCCCGTTGGTCCAGGCTGCTAGAGAGAATGCTTCCCTGCTCACTTCGGGGGCTGCATTTTGTAGCTTGTGGTTTGGCCGCGAGCCCACTTGGTCATGTGGTCATCGGGAGGGCTGGGTGGGGGGGAGAGCAGGAAGAGGGTGAGGGAGTGAGCCTCCCGCACCGCCCCCCTCCCGGCAAGCACGCTGCAGCCCTATCCAGGACGCGAGAGGGAACCCCGAGGTGGCCCCACAACAAAGGCTGAGCGGCCGCTTGGACAACCCACAGCCGCTCCCCGGACAATGCCTGCCTGGCCGGGGTCCAGAGGGTTCGTAGAGACCTTAAGGATTTCAAACACAGGAAGCCCTTGGATCAATGGAGGGGCACACTTAACCCTTTCCGACCTGGTTTCCTTAACAGCTGTCAGGGTACCTGAGCATTTGGAGAAGGACCCTATTTGGGATCCCCACAACACCCCAATCCATGTCTGACCCCGATCACGTTCTTTCTCCCTTTTGTCACTCTGTATTACCAAGTGGGGGGGGCTCAAAATCTTCCCTGACTCCGCCTCCTTTTCCCTCTTCCTCTTCAACTGAATTAGAATTGGAGGTGATTGCCTGGGTAACTGCCTACCACCCTTGTTTCTCCTGCTGTCTCCTAGCGAGTACCCTCTACCCTGGGCTGGCCCCGCGAGTGAGTTCTTCAGGCGTGCGGCAAAACTTCACAATCCCACCCAATCTAAAAGGCGTCCTCCTGTCCCTGTGCCCCAACCCGTTCCCCTGGAGATGCTGCCTCCTGGTTCCTCTACACTGTTGGGAGACATTCTGCAGGTTCTGCCATGTGCCCTTTCTTATTGCTTGGAGCTGTCCCCTACCTAGTTTTGTCTCATTATGGGGAAGGGCCTCCCAACTCTTTCCAAACTCACCTGGTTTTCTTTTACATTCAACTGGGATTCCCCGTTATAAGAGGGTCCTGGGGTCGTTTGTCTTTCTACTCTGGACTCTAATCTCCTTCCACAGCATGGGGGTTCCCAAAGAAATGCACCTCTTCTTTCCTCAGACTGGGAACCCCCTTCTTCTGGATCTTCTGGATCTCTCCGAACTCCCCAATATCATTCTCTGCACATAGGTGGCACTCAACACACATTTAAAAGGCTGAATCAAGAGGTGTTTCCACCTTGCAGGGAGCAAGGCAGTTTGTTCCAAGTGTACATCAAATCTACAGCAAAGATACGGTGGGGCAGTGTTTCTATGTATCACAGAGAATGTGAAATCCATAGTATATGCTATGAAAAAGCTTTGAAATGTTACAAAATCCTAATGCATACACTTTGTCAGTCTCCCTTCACCAAAACTATCCCCAACAAAGTGACCTTTGTCTTCCGTATAAATGCAGCCCCAGACCAGAACAGTGTCTCAGAGTGAGCTGGTGCTTCTCAATATGTGATTCTGAATATATGAGCAAGCTATTCAAATAAATCAAGGGAGTTGGATGGGAATAAGAGTTCTTGATAATAGCCTGAGATCCAACTGGCCACATTGAAGAGGAGGAGGAGTAGGAAGAAAAGCATCTGTCATCATCCCAGGGAACCCCAGCTGTGAGCAGGCAGTGGGGGGGAGCTTTTTTTTTTTTTGCTTTCCTACTGGAAAAATTAGTTGAGTGAGAAGAAGAAATATTGTTCTCTAGCCATATCTGCTGTAGTTGGGAACAGAAATGAGATAGCAGACCTATGTGAAACTGGCATATCGTTAGTCCCCACATCAACACTATGCAATTCAGTTCCATAGTGTCATATATCATTACCGTCAGCTATTTCACTGCTCCATTGACTTATCTACCTCTATATCTTAGGAGTTTATTGTTTTTTTAAACCTCAGATTTAGTAAACTATTTTAAATTCTGCTCCTCGGCACCTCACATTAATTGTGAGGCTCCAAGTGCCTTACGAATCCCCTTTAAGGCTTCGAAGCTGCTTCTGCACAATCCAGGTATGTACCCCTTTAAACTCATAGGTTGGAACTAACCCCCCAGGTGATAGTATTAAGAGGAACCTCTTGGAAGGTGATTAATTCACGAGGGCTCCATCCTCAAGAATGGATTGGAGTGCTTATAATGGAGGTTGAAGGGAACAATCCAATGTTGTGTTCTTTTTCTTCTGAGATAATGTTTCTCTGTGTAGGCCTGGTTGCCCTGTTACCCATGCTGTAGTCCAGGCTGGCCCAAATTCAGATCTGCCTGCCTCTGCCTTCTAAATGCCGGGGTTAAAGGCATGCACCACCACACGGGGCCCCAATGTTCTCTTTTAACCAGCAAGATAGTTAATCTTGATGGTCCATTTGACAGAATATGGAATCACCTGACAGACAAGCCTCTGGGTGTGGCTATGAGGTTTAGCTGACATTGGGAGCTCCATCGTGAACGTGGGAGGCACAATTCCACTGGCACAGTCTCAACTGAATACAAAGAAGAAAATGAGGCTGGGGCTTGCCTCACATGCAGGAGACCCTAGAGTCAACTCCCAGTACTTGCCAAAAGGGGGGGGGGAGAGAAAGAAGAAAATGTGTGGAACATAAGTATTCATCTCTGTGCTTCCTGACTGTGGATGTAATTCAATCAGCCATGTCACACTACTGATGCCAGGACTTCTCTGCAATGATGGAATGTGACCCCCTCAAACTGTGTGCCACGAATAAATCTTTTCTCCCTGAAGTTGACTTTTTAAGGTATTTGTTCACAACCCCCAAAGTAACTAATACATGTATCTTCTGCCGCGTGAAAACACAGTACTGACCCTCACTCCCTACTTCTCCACCCCAAAAGAAGCCACACGCGGGGTGCCATATTGGAAGCAAAGAGAGTTTGGAAGCTGTCATCAGACCATTTGGTGCTTTGATCTGGTATTGTCCAATCTCTACAACTATAAGAAATGTATTTTTACTGACTGTACATAAATCACAAAATGTCTCTGACATTTTGTCATAGCGGCAGGGACAAAGAGTTGTAGTTGGGCAGTTCAGTGAGATGAGGCATGTGAAGTACTTAGTCTCCCTGTATAGGAGGTGTACTAGCCCTGTAAGTTTCTCCTCTGCCTGACCTATGCCCCTCCCCACCTTGGAGTCTGGCCTCTGGCCTCCTGGAACTGGCCAGGTAGGAAAGGCTCTGCCTTTGCCGTGCTTCCTCCACGTCTGTCTTCTAAACTTCCAGCCAGCTGATCATTATCTTACTGCCTCAAACCACAGATACTTTGGAAGGCTAATCTGATGGATCCAACTGATGTAGGGAGTTGAAGTGTAAGAAGGACTTCAGGCTGTGCATTCCAGGTAAGAAAGTTCTCTCAAACAGAGCTTTCGGGAGTCCGCACCTCACCCTAAGGGAAAAATCAAACTCTACCTGGTCAACCCAGGAGACTCCGTGGTTAATTTTACATTTTCCTACCCACAGCTAGCTTGGTTTCAAACAACAACTTTGAACTCAAAGGTTCCTCCGCTGAAGCCTCAGAATGCATCCTCTTGCGGCCCATTCCTCTCTACCTGGCCCCGTAGATGCTGATAACATAATAGCTAAAAGTTTATTACATAAGCACAATTTGTTAAGCACTATCCTGAGTGTTTTGAACGTATTAGGTTATTTAACCTTTCAATCTGTGAGGCAACGCTGAATCTTTATCAGCTCCACTTCAGCAATGAGTCACCTGAGGCTGACAGAGGTCAAATCATTTCCTCAGGTCTGCCTAACCTCAAAGCCTGTACTCTCCTGTTACTGGGCATCAAGAAGCAATTTTCCAGTTCTTGGGCCCATATATTGCTTTATTTGAGCCTCTAACATCTAAGTCATACTCTCTTGAATTAGGAAGTAATGAAGCATGGTGGGAAAACACACAGGACTACTGTAGCATCCCTGTCTCTTACTAAATGAGAGACTTTCAACAAAGCATTAACCTTTTCGGAGCTGGCACTGCCTTATGTGAAAAACAGGCTACCTTAGAACTGGCTCCCCAGGTTTTTGGAAGATTTAAATGAATCTGAATCTCTAAAGTACTTGGAACAAGGCTCAGTTTCCCTGGAGAGGTGAGAATTGTATAATTGTTCATACTCTCATTGATGTGTGTATTGCAATATAAGATAGTGAGACTGTATCTTTGTTCATTTTTGTCTTCTCTCCGGCAAAACTGTTGCCCAAAACCAATTCTCAGAGGCTAGTAGTCACTGAATGAAAGAAAGAATTGTATAATTATACTAATCTTCATTCTAGGCTTGAGACATACCAAGAGTCCTTATTTTGGGCAAAATCATCACAACTTGCCCACAGAATTTTAGATGAGTCAACACCAACAGTTAACAGAAATATTCAAAGACGTGACCTCCCTCAAATCCAACTGAACGGTGGTTGCTTTTTACTGGAGCAGTGCAAACAACAGAGTGAGCAAGGAGAAAGGTCATCTGGGTAACCATGGGCCTGACCAGCAAGCAGAGAAACTTCCTAGTAACAAGAGTTCCAACTCCTCTCCTTATGCCGATTGAAAAACTGAGGCCCACGGAGGGAGCTTGGCTTGTGCAAAACCACTGGCAAATTCAGGACTGGGGGACATTTACTCCATATCTTGTTGTTTCTCTATACCTTTGCAGCACTGACCTAAGAGGCCACCAGCAGAGCAGTTCCCCGTGGCTGTGGTTAGACGTGGGACTCTCAGTTCACAATCCTCCCAGCCCTTCTAGAGCCAGTGTTGCTCATCCGACACGTTCCCGAAGACATAACAAAATTTGCTAGCAGAGTTCAGCCACAATGGCACTATTTCTTGTTTGGTTTTTGCTGCTATTGTGTTTAAGGCATGTAAGAAGAGCGTCAAATCTCCCAGTCTCTAGAGTTATTAATAGAAACCTAGTGGGAGAACCTCGGAGGTTTAGCTGCCTTGCTAACTGGATTCATGACCAATGAACTTGACTTGCTCAAGCACAAATAAATAATATGGTTTTTCATTGTCTCATGTCCATATACCTGGGGGGTTGGGTTTTTTCTTTTCTTTTGGGGGGAGGGGCAGAATTCTACAGATGACACAATTGTGCTCTTTTCCGCAATGCTTGCCATACCATGGCAAACGCTTAAGGGTTAATGTTCCCACATGAGGTGTATGACCACAGAATGGAGAAGAGAATGATCAGTATGTGAATCCTGGCCTGAAATGTGAATTAGAAGACCTTAATTAGAGGAACTAAGCATATTGTTGAGGTTTGGTGGATTTTTTCCCAGCGTCTCTTCTTCAACTAGCCATATCATTCTTCCCCTAGTTTTGTGCCCAGTACCTCCTTATCCTCATCACGTATCCCTGACCACAGAAGGAGATCTTGTCTTCCACACAAACCCTTCCTCCAAGCACACAAAGCAAAATACTAACCTTTTGTTGTGGTTAACCTTGATTGTCAACTGGATGGGAATTAGAATCACCATGGAAACAAACTTCTGGGTATTGATTAGGAAGGACCGCTTATACTAGGCTAATAGATGGAAAGAGCCACCCTCAATGCAGGTGGCTGGGATGTGGGGTTAATCATAAATGAGAGAGTGAACTGAGGTGGAAATATGGCTCAGCAGTTGAGTGCTTCCTGCACAGTTGTGAAAACTGGAGGTCACATCTCAAAACCCATGTAAAAAGCCGAGCATCTTGAACTCTCCTGTAACTTCAGCTCTTAATGGGGCGGAGGCTGGAGAATCACCGGAGCATGCTGGCTTCTGATGAGGCAGAGAAAACACAAGAGGTTCAGGGAAAGGCCCTGCCTCAAAGAACTAGGCGGGGAGTGGGAGAGGAGGACATTCGGTGCTCTCTTCTGACCTCTAAAGTACACACCGAGGCACATGCATCCATATTACATACACACACACATTCAAATACATTTAGATATGTGTATGTGCACATACCCACACGCGCGCGCTAACACACACCTCTTTTTCTAAAGAAAGACTTCTCTGCCGTGATAAAGTATACGCATGAATAACCCTTTCTCTTTACATTTCTTTTGTCAGATATTTTGTCATAGCAACAAGACAAACAACTAATACATAATCCATACAATATCCCGCTTTCCAGAACAATGCTTCTAGTCCTTGGCATTTCTAGTGCTGGCCCATGTTAATTCCTTCTATAGGTGCCTTTCTAGCCCCTTTCAAATTGGCTCCACACAACCTAGAATCGTTCAGTCTACTTCCACTACATGCTTCTCCCAAATTCCTCAAAAAGTATGTTTGTTCTCAGGTTGTTGACTATATTTAGAAGGAACCACAGGTTCCCACAAATATATCTCACCTGACTAACAACTGTTTCTGAAAAACCTTGTGACAATGGAGTTCAGACAGTTGTCCATATCTCAGCTGTCTTTGAGGGGTTCACTCTTAACAACTCAATAGATTCTAAGAAGGATCCTCCAAGAAGAGCTACACTTCAGCCCCTGACCCCATGACCTCAGCCTAAGTCCCACCAAGGTGTGCATTTTCCCCTCCATCCTGATTCCTTCTGATCCTGCCTCTCATAGCCACTCTTGTTTGTCCTTCAGAGAAGTTCCATTTCCTTTGTACATCCTCTATGACGTCTCCCAGGAGCCTCCATCCTTCCTCTTCCCTAGGGTCTATAAATACTCTGGTACCCAGGGGAGGCATGGGAATTCTTTCCTCACCAAGCAAGGCGCACTGTGCTAGGAGGGCCACACCCACAACAGCAGGTTTATCTCCAAAGTCCCATGTGCCAGCAAACCTTTCTTGTCTTGCATTGCTGGCTAATGTTACCAAGACTTGAATTAGACAGGGTATTGTATGATCTTGAATCTGGAAACGTGGTGTGCTGAGCCAGGGCAATGACTGCTGGGGATTGGGTGTTGAGTCTATGGACTTAATAATAGCATCAAAGCCAGAGAGATGATGAGGTCATCTTCCAGCTCCACAGGAGCAGAGTCTAGGACTGTCTTTTATGACTGTCCTCAGTATCTAGTTGGCATTTGACAAATTCTAAGTATTCAATAGCTTTCTGAATGAATATGTAATAAACAACGAATGAATGAGTCAGAGCATCTGTGTTTTGGGACCTCAAATTCTTCTAAAAAGTGAAAAAAAACCCATGCCTATCTTACTGGATTCAGTAAGAACTTCAAATAAAAAATGCGAAGTGGCCTGGAGTTATAGCTCAGTGGTATAGCACCTTCCTAGAAATGGAGGCAAAGGGGCTTGGGGAACCCTGTTAGTTTCCCGTTCAAGGGAACAGAAGGTCACTTAATGTAACTAGCCATTCCCATGCTTAGGTCTTTGGGCCTGCAGGAGAAACAGAGCTGGAACTGGGACAGGACGCTTGATGGCTGCATCCTTCTGGGTAGGAAGAGTTTCTGTAGCTCTGTCATGGAAGAGACAGTGACAAGAACCCCCAGTTCCCATGCTTTCCAGCTTAGGGCTCGTAACTTATCAATCACCCTCTGAATTAAGAAGGAAAAGGCATGCCCAGTCGTAACTATCGCCTGGAGTCATCTCAGGTATTTAGTTAGGGTTTTCAGTGTCTTCTTTTAAAACATCTGATCAGGTCAGACTGAGGATAGGGTGACAGTTTTCTGGGCTAAGTCTGTCTTTGTGGCGATTCCCATTAGGTGATCCATCAGCCATGGCACTGGCTTAAGGCACTGCCCAGCTGACAAATGACTTGAAAGTCCGCCTCTTGGTTTTGCTATTCTACCTCCGTGCCTTCTTGGCTTTTACTGTGAACAAGCAGAGAGGGAATTCACCTCCTTCCCCTTGCTCCTGTATCACATCCATCTGAGGCATCCCTAGAGGCTCAACATTCCAAGTCTTTGGTTTCTTCCATTTGATTTCCCCAGCCCCTATCAAGTCATAATCTCCTTTCCTGCAGGGAAGGGACGCTTCCACCTCTTCCTCCATATCCTCTTAGCTGCTTGCATTTGGGTCTGGAGACCTTAAAGGGCCATTTTTTTTGTTTCCATCTTGTCTTCCATTGTTTTCTCCCCTGGGATAGCTATATATTCACAGCTCTGAGATGCCTCACTGGTCTGGAATGTCCAGCGAGCTGATCCTCTGAATCATATACTTAAAGAAACTGGAAAGAGCAGTGCTCATTAGGCTGTTATTTCCCCAGTTTCCTCCTCCAACCTGGATGTCTTCCCACTTGCTGGATGGGGAGCTTTCCTGTTCCATCCCTGGTCTGTGCAGCCCCAGAGAGGTAGGTAGAGACATGTCTGCACAATCCAAGCCAGATTCCTAGCTTTGTCTCACTGACTTAGATAGCCCAGGAAAAGCACATTTCAGGGTAATTCCCTCCAAAAGGTACCATGGAATCAGAGCTTGAGAAGGCCTTCCCAAAGACTGCCTCCACTTTTATATATACCGTATTATAGAGACAAAATTGACATAAAATAATTTAGGGCACAATGTCCTAGTTCCATGTGAGTTTGTGTGTGTGTTTTGGTTTTTGTCAATTCAACACAAGCTAAAGGCATCTAAGAAGAGGTCGCTTCAGTTGAGAAACTGCCTCCATCAGACTGGTCTGAGTGAATCTTTGGGTGCGTTTTCTTGATTGACAATTGATGTGGGAGGCCCCAGACTACATGGTTAGGTGGTCAGGGGTTGAATAAGGAAGTTAGCTGAGCAAGCCAGTAAGCAGAATTCTGGCATAGTGTCTTCTTCAGTTCCTGCTTGAGGTTCCAACTTTGTGTGCCTGCTCTGACATCTCTCAGTGATGAACCAGGTAGTTGTAAAATCAAATAAACCTTTTCCTCTCCAAATTGCTTTTGGTCATAGTGTTTATCACAGCAACGGAACGCAAAGCAGAACACCATATAAAAGCATCACCATCATCAGGTTCCAGTTTTTTAATGTTTACAAATCTACAGCTTTAACTGCATTTACACTCCTTTCCTCACCAAACTGCATATTTTAGATAGCTTTCTGTTCCCCTTTCTACTCCTTCTCATTACAAACCTAAGAGCAGTGAGCAGTGGCTATGCTATGGTGTTAATACAATGCTGTCTTGAAATTTATTCCCCCAAAGAAATCAACCTATTTCTTTTGAATTCAACCTCATTCAAGCTTTTAAGTCATGTGGAGAACACAGCTGAATTCCTCACCAGATTATAATATGAATGGCTTCTAGCCCTATGGGCCAGTAAAGTCTCTGTTGCGTTCTAACACCGAACCCACTCTTCACTGCCCACATTTTTATTGGCATTCAGTCTTCTGAACCGCCATCAGAATGGCCCATTAACTTCTGCCTGCAGCATTTTAAGACTTCTCTAGCCTGCAGTCACAAACCCTTCTACCTTTCTCCCACAAACCAGTTCTCAAGGCCTGTGAATCACCCCGGCTATTCACAGCAACCACCCTGCTTTTGAGTACCAATTTTATGTTGGTTACTTTTCTTGTTGTTATGACCAAATGCCTGACGACAGCAACGTGAGGGAAGATGGTTTTATTTGGGTTTATGGTTAGAGGGGATGTGTGAGCCAACACAAGGGGGAAGGCATCACAACAGGTGGCCCCCTGGCAATGAGAATGTGAGTTTTGGACCCCTCATATTTGAGACAGGATGCAGAGATTAAACAGGAAGTGAGACAGGCTATATTATACCTCAAGGTGTGCCCCCACCATGACTCACTTCTTACAGCAAAGCCCCACCTTCTAAAGAGCTCACCAACTCCCCAAACAATGCCATCAATTGGAGGTCAAGTGTTCAGATGAGCCTATAGGATAAATTGCACCTTTACGTCATGCTACTTGTTAAGGTGTATATTCAAATGTATAGTACATATTTTATTGGCTAGTTTTCTTATAACTGGGCTAACAATATTGAGATGGAGTTCATATGCACAAAACTTACCAATTGAAAGTGTAAGATTTAGTGGTTTTTAACATACCTACAAATTTGGGGACCATGACCATAATCTAAAATATTTTCAGCACCCTAAAAGGAATCTTCATACCCAATCACCTGTCACTCTTTATTATGTTTTTCCTTCAGTCCCTAAAAACCACCATTTACTGTTTCTGTAAATTTATCACTTCAGAACACTCATAGAAATAGAGTCATACAATATAGATGTCACTTTTTTATGTAGCCTCTTTCACTGATACATTGTCTTCAAAGTTCATCTATGTTACAGCATGCGTCAGTATTTAATTTCCTGTTACTGCCAGATGATGTTGCACTGTTTGGCTATATCACGTTCTATTGATCCATTCAGTAGAATTCCTGCATCAAATGCGAGGAGTCCCAAGCTCGCATCCATCCCTACAGCCTTGGAACCACCTGCTGTGATGTCCTTGCCCATTGTGTTGGATTATATTCCCTTGAACCTTGAGCCAAAGAAAATCTTTTTCCCTCAGGTTACTGTTGTCAGGACAAATTGAAATTGAAAGACAATTGGCTTATTTTTAACATAAGCTATTAAGAATAATGCTATTATAAGGATTTGTGAACTGGCTTTAATATAGATATGTTTTCAGTTCTATCTCTACTGTCTGCCTAAGTATTTACTTGTCTCCTGTGGATTGTTCTCTTTAATCTTTTCAAGAACCATTAAAAATGTTTTCACCTTCAGGCCTTGCTCTTTGGGAGCAATCCTCCTTGTTTATTTGTTTGGTGAAACAGGGTCTTTCCCTAGCCTGGAGTTCACCAAGTAGATCATGCTGGCTGACTGGTGAGGCACAGGAATCTGCTTTTCTCTGCTTCCCCAGTACCAAGATGACAAGCTTGCTACACTGTGCCTAGACTGGTTTTTATCATAGGTTTTAAACTTCGGTTCACATGTTTGCATGCTAAGCACTTTATCAATCCAGTGATCAGTTCTTTATACCTAATGGGCAGAAGACCTTTATCAGCTCTTTAATTTCCAAATAATTTCTTCTATTTGATAAGATGTCTTTTCACCTTTTTCATGCCCCAAACTTTTTAATTTTGATAAAGTTTGATATGTCTACATTTTCCTTGGTGGTATGGGCTTTTGTTGTCCTATCTAAGAAACAGTTACCCAATACAAAACCACACAGATTTATTCTATTTCCTTCTAACAGATGTATAGATTTTCCTCTTATGTTTAGATCTATGATCTATTTTGAGTTAATTTTTATGTATAAAGTAAGGAAATAAATCACCCTTGTTCTTTTGTACTTGACTATTCATTTGTCCTAGCGTCATTTATTGAAGAGCATATTCTTAGCCCCATTAAACTATAAATGGCATTATTTTAAATGTTATTATTTCATTGTTTGATGCTTGTAAATAGAAATAAAATTGATCTACGTATATTGATCTTGTATCCAAAAACCTTGCTAAAATAGTTTCATAAAAATAGATTTCTAACAGACATTATTGGAGTTAACAGAAGTGGTTGTCACCAGCAAATAAAGAGAGATACCACGTCCGCTCCCATCAGAATGTTTTCCATTTTACTTTCTTGTTTTATTGCACTAGCAGGAATTTCCAATAAAACACTGAATAAGGGCAGACATTCTTGTCTCCCTCCCCACTTAAGGAGAAAATAATTCAGCAGTTGATCATTAACTGTTAAGTGTAGTTTTTTCCACAACATCCTTCAAAATGAGAACGTTCCTTTCTATTCCTACCTTGCTTAGTGTTTTTCTTAGATACAGATGTTGAATTGTGTTAAATGTTTTTCTGTGTTTGCTAAGATAATCATATGGCTTTTGTGTATTTTTATTAATATGGCCAATTTTAATGCTTGACTCCCAAATGTTAAATAAAACTTGCCTTGTGGGAATAAATTTCACTTCATTATAAGCATATTCCCCTTTTTATATATTTTTGGATTTGATTTACAAAAATTGTGCATGTTTATATTTGCATGACCTGTATTTATAAAGTATTTTTCTGCTTTTATTAGCAGAATAAGAAAAAGAAATAGGCCTTTCTTTTCATCATTAGAGAGGAATTCATAAAAAGCTAGTATTATTTCTTTAAAAGCTTTAGAGAATCCACCAATAAAGCCATCTGGCTCTGAAATTATCTTTGCTGATTATTTAAACTGCAAATTCAGGTGGCTGTAGTCGAGGGCTATTCATAGTACCTATTTATTCTGAATGAGCTTTTTTTGTGTGAGAGCCTCTTAAGAAATATCTCCACTTCATCTAAATTGTCCAATTTGCAGGCCAAAGTTGTTCATAACCTTCCCTTAGTACCACTTTAACATCCGTCAAATCTGTAGTTACTTACCCTGTCATTCTTCACGCTGGTAATCTGCGTCTTCTTTCTTCTTGCCCTGATCAGTCTGCCTGAAGGTTTATCAGCTTTATTGATCTTCTCTAAGAACAAGCTTCTGGCTTCATTTATTTTTGTACTGTTTGTTTATTTTCCGTCTTCTTGATTTCTGCTCCAGTCTTTATTTCCTTCTACTTGAGGCTTAATTTGCTCATCTTTTGCTAGTGGCTAATGGTGAAAACCGAGGCCATTGATTTAAGACCTGTGTGATTAATTTTATGTGTCAGCTTGCCTGGCCTATGGAATACCTCTAGATAGTTTGTGACAATTTTTCCAGAAGGGATAAGGACTTTTAAAAAAAAGAAAGAAAGAAAAGAAAAGAAAAAGATCAGCCTCATCAACGAGAGAACAATTTTTTTAGCCTGGTTAGAATCTGAATGAAACAAAAAGTTCCAAGTGTTTTCTCTCTCTACTTGTTGAATAAACTTCCCAGCATTGACACTATTGTTGTAATATATTTCACACTTACACATATTATAAATTATACTCCTTTGTTTTTCCTTTCCTTGCATAGTCTCTTATTTTTAGAGCTGGATAGACACTGTTTTTGCTGCTCCTCCATTCTTCCTGGAGCCATACAGTTATCTGTTGTCCTTTCTTTTGTCTGCTAGCGAGTCTGCTAGGTATTAGTTCTTTGAGTTTTCGAACCCCTGAAAAGTCTTTAATTGGCCTTCAGTTTTGAAAGATGATTGTTTTCATCAGCTGTGATACATTAACAGAATATCAAAGACTGGGTCATTTCTAGTAAGCATAAATATGTTGACATAGGATTCTGAAAGCTGAGAAGTCCGTGACTGTGGTACCAGGAAAGAATTGTTCATTTTGCATCCATCTGTGACAGATGAGCAAAGAAAGGGAGAGAAAAGGCAAAAAGTTAAATTTGAATTCAAGAAAGCTCAACTAAGCCTCAAAATCATTTAGAACTGGCAATCTATTCATCAAAGTGTCTTTCTTTTTTTCACTAGTGGGAATTTAACCCGGAACCTATTGGGTTGCTAGGCAAGCCCTCTACAACTAAGCTATAATCCTCCAACATCAGCACCTCCTGGGGCTGGAGCATTGATTGTCTCCGCTGCTGAGTACTTGCTGCCCTTCCAGAGGACCCAGGTTCAGTTCTCAGCACCCACATGGTGGCTCATGATTATCTATGCCTCTTATTCCCAGGGGATCTGGTACCCTCTCCTACCCTCCACGGGCACCAGACACACACCGTTTACTTACATTCAGGCAAAACACACATGTGAAATAAATTTAAGCAAATATTTTTAAAGCATCTATTAATAATGTGCCTCTGTGTAATGTTCTTTTTGTTGCTTGTACTTGGAGTTTGTTGAGTCCCTTGGGTCTATGAACTTACAGTTTTCACATCTTTTTTTTTAAATTGGTTGCTATTTCTTTGGGGGTTTGTTTGTTTTCTTTCCCCTCACTTCTCCTTTTCTCCTTCAGCAACTCCAATTACTGAATCAGGTCATATTATTTCCCTAGCATTCAATGATGCCCTGTGTACTTTTTACATTTGCTTTTCTATGCATTTTGCTTTAAATTGTCGCTATTGCTTTGAATTCAAGTTCACTAGTCATTTTTCTTTAATGTCTAATTCTAATTCAGAATATTTTTTAATTTTGCATGTTACAGTCTTGACTTCTACAAATTTTAAACAGGTATTTTCTTAATAGTCTTCCATGTCTCTAATGATTTCAGCATACAGAATACAGTTATAGTAACTGTTTTTAATGCCTTTCTTTGATAATTCTGTCATCTGTATTAGTTCTGATTTTATTCAGTAATTTGACTTATGTTCTACTTTTGGTCAGTTTCCTATTCTGGCCATGCCAGGTAATTTTTAACTGAGTTCCAGACATGGTATTGTCTATATTTTTGAGTTTTTAATCACTGAATCCCTTTAATCAGTGGTTCTAAATGAAAGATGATTTTGTCTGTCTAGAGACATGCTTGGTTGTTACAATTGGAAGGTACTACTGGTATTTAATGGATAAAAGTCGAATGTATTGGTAAACGTCCTACAATGCACAGAATAGCCTCCACAATAAAGAATTCTCAGGCCAATTGCATGGGAACAGTAATTTACGGAGTTTAAGTCACCCAGACTATGGTAGCGTGTTATACAGCCATGAGAACACTTACGAACATAAGATCAATGCATTTTTAAAGGAATAAGAGGAAAGAGCACACGAACAGGAGGGGCAGAACAAACAGGAAGGGGGAAATCAGAAAGCTGGTGGCAAGACAAGAGGAAGAAAAACTGTGGAGACAAGATAAAAGTAGAAGATGGAAGTGAGGACTTACAAGAGGCGACATGTCAATGGCGATCTCATCCATGCTCCTCCCGAGGAGGAAACAGGTACCTACTTGCACAAGGGGTATGTGTGTGTGTGTGTGTGTGTGTGTGTGTGTGTGTGTGTCTGTGTGTGTGTGTGTTCTTCATCCTTTAAGAGATTGGCTTTTGTTTTCTTCAGAATCTATGTGTCCTTCAACAAAAGGACCTAAGCATTGGAAGGAGGTAACTTGGCTCATCCGCCAGGCAACAGCTGGGTGCTCTTGCTTCCCAGCCAAAGGCAACTGCCACCGTTCACAACCAGCTGCCTGAGACAGGACCGTGTTTACCCAATGGCCTGAATGTCCTCAGAGGACTTGCTTCTCAGTTACACAGCAAACAGCTGGCTCCGAAGAAGCTAGGTTTGGGGCACTGGAACCAAATGGCTCCGGTGGTGTGTTTAATTGTCTCCTCCACTTTCACACCTCCCAGGGGGATTGTTCCGCTAACAGGTGACTTTGTTTAAAAAACAAACAACAACAACAAAAATCCAGAACTGTCATTCTGGGGAAACATTTTCCAAAAGTAACACAAGGCTTTCTGTCGCCCAGGGCTTGTGCAAATTGGCTTCACACGCTTGCCACACTCTGCAGCAGACAGCAGGGTTCTTCCAGTCCCGAAGACATTTCCTGGCGCGGTACTTAGACAGACAGGCGGTGGCGCAGGGCTGTGCCAGCCAGACCCAGAAAGAGGATTAGTTTGGTCTACAGAGACGTTTGCCGCCTGCCCTGAGCAGAGCTGTGAAGTGCCCGCACGCACGCACGCACGCCTTTGCGAGTCAATGGCCACTCCTGTCCCAGCTTCAGGAGCCGTGCCCTGGAGCTGCTGACCTGGCTGAGGACTGAAGGAGGCGTGGGCACTGTGGTGGCGACAGCATGGAGGATCCTGCCAGGTCGTGAGTTCCCACGCTTTGCTGTCTCAAAGCCCTGGAACTACGCTCGAAGAATCAAGACTCTTAAACAACAAAAATTTTAAAAGGGCAAAGGTGTGTGTGCGTGTGTGTGTGTGTGTGTGTGTGACATTTAGAACCCAAACAAATAACAAAACTGAGACACACTGATCTCTTGTTTTACTTTTCTTTTAGGAAAAGAGATAAGCCTTGGGGTTGGAGCTGACTGAGAAACTGGCAGGGAGCAGTGGCTTTGTGAGCTGCTTGCAGTGCTGGTAATTATGACCAAGCCAGGCCTGTGGTTAGTTGGGTGCAGGGACGTGACAGGACCGCGAGTGCTCGCTCTTTATTCTATTGTTTCCAGTCATTAGAAAGGCCTCCGGGGCAGCACATTCTGCTGAGCCCAGCTTTCTGGGTGAAACGGGGCGCCTGTTTAGCTTTACTCTTGCTACTACTGATGGGGATTTTTGTCCACATGAAGACCTTAGTCTCACTGGGGTGCCGATCCAGCAGTCTGGCAACCGCCTGAGCCAGCCATTAGCTTGGGACCTGGAGAGAAGAGGAGATTTGCTCCCGCTCCAAGCAGCTGCACCCCTCCCTGGAAGCCAGGAAGAGCACGGCTAAACTCGGTGTCCCCTTGCTTGACTACCTGACAGCATCTCCAAAGAGTAACTATTTCCTTGTTAAAACGCGGATTCTGACTCCTAAGGGCCGAGACCCAAGACTACATTTCTAATAACCTCTCAATGGTTAAGAGCACGTACTGCTCTTGCAAGAGACCTGAGTTCCATTCCCAGCACCCAGCACCGTACCTGCCTACAATCACGTACATGTGCCCCTCTCCCGCAAACACATAATTAAAAGTAATAAAAAATCTTTAATAACCTCCCAAGTGATGCGACTGCCTGCACACTTTGAGGAAAAGAAACAACACTGGTCTGGACTGAAGCTGCACATAGAAACCACTCGATTCTTCAGAACCTAATTAAACCAGCCCCCATCCCAGATACTATGCTGATTTAACTCTTTTGCACTCTGTCAAGGCTGGACGGGAGAGGGGGGGCGGCGCGGGGGGGGGCGGCTTCTGTGTGTGAGCGAAACACATCTTGCTGAGCAGCCTGGGCTCAGCCTCCAGACATAGAGTTGGATTATAGGCGTGGGTCACCACACGAGGCAGGGAGCAGTGTGTAAATCAATTATTGTAATGAGCAGTCAGGATTGAGAGTTCCTGGTACAAACAATGCAGCTAGGAGGAGGGCTTTGAGCTGTCGCCTGGCATTCTGATTCCATAATGGGCCTAACTGTAGGGTTCAGTTTATGACCAAGATCAGGAATTCGGTTTGTGATCAAGGAACACATTAGTCTACCTCGTTTCAAACACTTCATCTCATTTCCACTCATTCAATTATCAAGTATTTATTGTGCACAATATCTATTGGGCAAAATATCAAGTATTGCGCTGGGCACAATGCTCATGGTATCATGAATGAGACAGACACAGGAAGTCTATGACTTGTTCAAAGAGACAGGTGATGGGACCAAATTTGGATTTTTAAAAGATCACTTTGGGGATGGAAAGATGGCTTAGCAGGGAACAAAACTTGCCACACAAGCTTGATAACTTGAGTTCCATTCCTAGAATCCAGGATGAAAGGACAGAACCGTCTCCTGAAAATTATTCTCTAGCTTCCATATGTATACAGTGGCAAACACACACACATACACACACACATACACACACACACACACAAATAATTACCATTGTTATAAAATAAATAGAAAGATCATTTTGACTGGTTGAACAGATTAGACATGGACCAAGTGGATGGTTAAGAGTAGTGTTTTAGACCAGATAAGCCAGAAAGAAGAGGGTTAATTCAAGAGCTGCTTAAAAGGCAAAAATCAACAGGACTTGATAATACAATCGGCATGAAAATAGAAGAATTTTATCTGGGATTGCTTAGGTAACTGAATGGTTAGCAATGTCATAGAGATAGAAAAGACTGAGGAAAGTATTTAAAGCCAAACAGTGAAAAGATCACTGATAAAGACTTTAAAATGTCAAGGGAAAACTAACATAGGTCTTGAAGAATGCTAATAGGATGTGGAATGTCCTTCTGTATATGTGTTGCACTTATTAGTTAATGAATAAATCTGTTTTGGCCAATGGTTTGCCAGAGTAAAGTCAGGTGGGAAATCTAAACCGAGATAGAGAGAGAGATGGAGTCAGAGAGATACCATGTAGCTGCCGAAGGAGACAGACATTGGCACCTTACCGGTAGGCCACAACCTCATGGTGATGCATAGATTAATAGAAATGGGTTATTTTAAGATGTAAGCACTAACAAGGAATACGCCTAAGCTATTGGCTAAGAAGTGTTGTAATTAATATAGCTTCTGTGTGATTTATTTGGGTTTGGGCAGCTAGGAAATGAACAAGCAGTCTCGTTTACACTGATATTTAACATCTGACTTTTCCAACATCCAGACTGTTGTCCCTGCCTCCATTGCATTCATTTTTAAAATTTCATTCAAGAAAGACCTTTGATAAAATAGCTCATGGCTTCCTCTTCTTCTTAAGGCTCCTTTACCCTCACTATCACAGATGACATTAACATTGGTATGAATATCTCTTCTGTGATTTTTTTTTGTTGTTGTTTTTCGAGACAGGGTTTCTCTGTAGCTTTGGCACCTGCCCTGGAACAAGCTCTGTAGACCAGGCTGGCCTCGAACTCACAGAGATCCTCCTCCTGGGTGCTGGGATTAAAGGCGGGCCCCACCACTGCCCAGCCCCTCTTCTGTGATCTTAATCTTCACTGTCAACTTGACTGGATTTGGAATCACCATGGAAACACACCTCTGGGTATATCTATGAGGGTATTTCTAGGAAGGTTTGAATAACAGAGAAGGCCCACTATGAATATGGGTGACAACATTCCTTTGACTGGGATGCAGGACTGAATATAAAGGAGAACAATAACTGAGTAGCAGCACTCATCATTATCTGCTTCCTGACTATGGATGCCGTGTGGCCAGGTATCTCTAACTCCTGCACCAGGCATGCCTTCCCTGTGGACTATTCCTTTACACTGTGTAAATCTATATCACTGTGATTGGTTTAATAAAAAAGCTTACTGGCCAATAGCTGGACAGGATAAGAGTGGGGGAGAGTCAAATAGAGAATGCTGGGAAGAAGAAGGGCAGAGTCAGAGGAGTAGCAAGCAGATACAGATAGAAGTAGGATGGATGCGCTGTACTGAGAAAAGGTACCCACCACATGACAAAACATAGATAAAAATGTGGGTTAATTGAAAATGTAAGAGTTAGCTAGTAATAAGCTCGAGCTATTGGCTGATCATTTATAATTAATATTAAGCCTCTGTGTGGTTACTTAGGAGTGAGTAGCTTGCAGGACAGAAACTTCTGTCTACATTCCCTGACAAAATAAACTTAATCTTCCTTAATCTGTTTCCACCAGTTATTTTGTCACAGAATAAAGTAACCCAAGATACTTTCTAACATCTTAATGTCTCTGTTCCTTGACTTCTTTATCTCACTCCTCCCCGCAGCTCCACCCTGGCAGCTACATCCTGAGCCTTGATCCGACTCTCAACTGAGCTACTTTAAAAATCTCCTTTATGAAGAAGCCAGGAAGAAGGCTCAGTTAGCAAAGTGCCTGTTATACAAGGATGGGGAACTGAGTTTGGATTCCCAGTACTCATGTAAAAGCCAGGCAAAGCCAGGCAGGTCTCTGGGGCAACAAGTCTTACCAACAATGAGACCCTTTCTCAAAAAAATAAGGTGGACAGGTCCAAGAAGACACCCAACACCAACTGACCTCAACACATAAGTGCACCCACCTACACAAACACACGAGTACACCACCCACAAAACGCTATTTCAAGTCTCCTCCCTGTTATATCTTTTTTAAAAGCATAGACATCTTTATTTTTTCATTTTTTTGATTAACTATTTATTTTTATCTTCTGTATATTGGTTTTTTTACATGCATGTATGTCTGTATGAAGGCATCATGTACCACTGGAACAGGAGTTACAGACAGTTGTGAACTGCCATGTGGGTGTTGGGAATTGAACCTGGGTCCTTTGGAAGAGTAGTCAGCATTCTTAACCACTGAGCCATCTCCACAGCCCCGTTATATCTTCACCTTCCAGATCTCAACTTATTTTGAGAACTGTACTTCAACCCCATTGGCATGTCAATCCCACATGTTTGGTTTTTTTTCTACTTTTTTTCACTTCTTCATTCTTCAGCTTAAAATCTTTGACTTGTCACTTCAATATCAAAGATTGACAGTGGCTGTCATGCCGGTCCCTGAACAAGAAAAGTAAAGGCTGGGTTCTAAAAGTAAGTATATGAAGTGTGGGTTTCTATGCTACAGATGAAAACTCAGAAGTTCGTTTTCTGGGTAACAGGAATGGGAGCACAGGTAAATGAGTTACTATTTGTTTTCATAAAAAACATTGAATTATTTTTAAAAGAATTTAGATTATTTTATGTGCTTGTTTAAATGTTTTGCTTGCTATGCATGTATGTGCCTGGTGTCCAAGATCAAAGATGCATTGGGTCTCCCAAAATTGTAGTTACAGGATGTAACTACATGTAGTTACAGGAAGTAATACCATGTTGGTGTTGGAGGGCAAATTGCAAGAACAAGCGCTCTTAAGAGCTGAGCCATCTCTCCAGTCCCTTACAATATCTTTCTTACCTTGGCAAATCCCTGTCCACCTCTATGCTAAAATCTCTGGCAGCGAGGGAGGGGTTAACATTCCCTTAAGGAAGCAGTTACAGATTATTTCAGCTATTTGGACAATTGTTCAGATGGAGTTCCAGATAACTGGGTCAGGGCGAATGAGAACATATTAACCTGGGCCGCTGAAAAGAGCTGTATCGTTGGTTATTTACCATTAATGACTGATCCGATGCTCGGGTAGCCAAGACTTGAAGCTTGGGCTGGGTCCACCTTCTAGCCAGAGGGAAAGGCGAAGGGAAAGAAGTGGAATGCGTGCTGGAGTCTGGCTGACAGTGAGGTGTCTGGGGAAGGAGTTGGAGAAACCACTTCCAGTCTTAATGTAACACCAGTGGGCAAACCAACACACAAACATTCCAAGTGGTACCACATGAGACTAGGAGGACACACTCTGCACATAGGACTGACTGAGAAGTCTCTGTGCCAGCTAGTTTAGGGCCCACCTGAAAGAATTTACCTGCCTCCGAAAGCTGGAATGGATTGCGATCAAATGTCTATGCTCCAGCAGGGGAGTCTTGGCCTTTTCTTTATGTTATGAGCTCTGAGGAGTTTGTTAACATCTGTGGTCTTCATAGAATATTTGGAGGGATTTTTCTTGTTATTTTGGTTTGGTTTTGTTTTTGTAGGTTTTTGTTGTTTTTCGTGACAGGGTTTCACTGTGTAACAGCCCTTGCTGTCCTGGAACCCAGTCTGTAGACCAGGCTGGCCTCAAACTCACAGAGATCCATCTACCTGTGCCTCCTGTGTGCTGGGAATTAAAGGCGTGCACCACCAGGCCCAGCTACAGAATGGTTTTAATTGAATTAAATAAAATACAAAGAATTAGAAACCAATCATAGATTGCAGCTGTCAACATATATTTAAAATGAGTGATATCTGTGCCTCATTGTTAGTACATTAAGTTATAAGATCAATCTGCAAATCTTGTAACTAACATAATTCCAAAGTAATGATGAACATATTGTTACTACAAGAAATCTGCTTCAGCCTGGAGTGATAGGAAAATAGGTGTAATTTCTGTTGGGGTCAAACAGCAGAACAGTGTTTCGTTGCTTATAATGTGGTAATGTAGGTAGACAATGATAGCAGAAATTGGGGCTGGAGAGATGGCATAGAGGATCCAGGTTCAGTTCTTAGCATCCACATCAGGTGGCTCACAGCCTTCTATAACTCCCTTTTCAGGGAATTCAATACTCGCTGGCCTCCATTGGCATCAGCATGCATGTGGTATACATAAACTTACACAGGCACACACACATATGAATGAATAAACATAAATAAATTGTCCTGTGTCTTATTTTATTTGGCTGTTAGAGTTAGATACCATAATAAATGGTCTTTATTTATTGCCAAGATTTATTTCTCACCTTTCTGGAGTCTGAAAACACAAAGCTTAAGGTGAGCATACTCTGTCTGGTGGGGCGCTCTTCCTCATTTATGGCACCTTTGAGCTGTGTTGTCACATAGTATAAGAAGCAGAGGATCTCTGTTGAGTCTCTCTCATCGGGGTATTAATCCCAAGGGCTTTTCCCTTATAATCTAATTACCTCCAAAGTCCCTACCTTCGACTACCATTCTCATTTATTTATTATGTATGTGTGTTCTGTCTGTTCACATGTACACATGTGTGTCAGAAGAGGGCATCAGATCCTGTTATAGATGGCTATGCACCACCATATGTATTCTGGGAACTGAACTGAGAACCTCTGGAAGAGCATCAGAGCAGCCAATGCTCTTAACCTCTCTGAGCCATCTCTCCAGCCCCGAATACCATTCTCTTAAGCATTAGAATTCCAGAACGTGACCTTTTGTGGTCTTCTAGTCTGAATGTTAAATGTATCCCAGAGGTCCATATGTAAAGGTTTGGTCATCAGGGCAGCACTCTTTAGGTGCCTAGGGCCAAGCATCTGGATCATTGGAACGTGTCCCTGAAGCAGACTATGAGCTCTGGGGCTTTTCTTCTCTATTTGGTCTCTGACTTTGGATACGAGAACCTTTGCTCTACTGCAAAATTGCGCCATGTTGTGTTGTTGCTTTGCCACATGTCCAAAAGCAATATGACAAATTGACCAGGGACTGGAACCTCCAAAATTATGAGCCAAAATAAGTATTTTTTTCTTTGTAACTCTATTATCTCAAGTATTCCACTATAGTGACTGAAAACTATTTGGGGGATATAGATACATAGACCACAGCAGTCTTGTTTCAAGTCTCATCAGTGGAGCTTTTCTCTGGGACAAGGATAAGGCTTGGAGATTCAATATATGGAAATAGACTGAAAGCCTGCTAAAGTCCCCTGTAGTTTCCTTAGGTCCTATGCAAAGTTGTAAATGGAGGCAGAGCTTTGCTTTTGTCCAGACCACATGGTCCCAAATACTCACACAGAAGCTTATATTAATTACAAAATGTTTAGCCTATACCTCAGGATTATTACTAACTAGCTCTTACAGCTTAAATGAACACATTTCTATTCATCTATGTTTTATCACATAGCCCGTGGCTTTGCCTGTCCTCTAAAATCTTGCTTCCCCAGCAGCTGGCCCACTTCTCTCTTGACTCCACCCTCCTTCCTCCCTATATTTTCAGTTTGGCTTTCCCGTCTAGCCTTATTCTGCCTTGCTATAGGTCAAATCAACTTTATTATTAACCAATGAGAGCAATACATAGTCACAGCATACAGAAGGATTATCCCACAGCTGAAAGTGGCCTTTTCACCTTCTGTAAGACTCTTATTCTGGCTCATGTCAACTGAGCATCTGCTGCATGCAGTGCTCTGTGGGAATCCTGGCCATGGGAAGAAAGGACAACAACGAGATTGCTATCATCATAACAATCTGAATACTATAACATGCCGACACTCCTACTCTTTCATTCACTGAATGGTGGTCAACGTGATGTACCAAGTACCTACTAATACCGGACACTATTCAAGGAGCCATGGGCACAGTAGCAAATTAGATAGGTAAATTCCCCGTTCCCATGAAGTTTACACTCGTCTGAGGAACAGAGGTTATTCAAAATCAATGAGGAAATGGTATTACTATAGTCCGATAAGTGCTTCCAGAAGACAGGGCTGTGGACAGAAAATAGCGAGAAAGAGTGTGAATTGAGTGAATTGAGTGGGAAAGGCCCCAGTGGGGTGCCTGAACACCATAGGTAGCTCTCAAGGAAGCAAGGCAATGAACCTTTTCAGATATTTGCAGGAAGAGTGTTCTTGGCAGAGAGAGCAGCTATTCTAGGAGCCTGGAATGGACATGCGCTTGAAAAAGCCAACTGGGCTGCGAAAGAGTAAGGGACGAGGAGAGTGCTGGGCGATGAGGGCAGAGGGGAAGTGGGCAGAGGGCTGCCAAACTGTGCACGACTTCGGATCTTAGAGCTACAGCAGGGATCTTAGAGCAAGAGAGATGCCTTAGAGAAACTGAACAAACTTCTCTAATAGTAGTTAGGGCAACGTTACCATCATTTTCAAGCAAGGAAACTGCTGCTAGGAAAAGTGAAACCCCTTGGCTAGTAAGCAGCAGAGGTCAGTTTATCGGAAGTTTCTGTGGAGACCACATGCCTCCTCCTCTCAGGACAGACCCAGGGAAGAGCCAGCATGGTCTTTTCTCCCTTCTCCTGCTTCTGGGATATTGGTATTTGTCAGTTTCTTAAAGGTCTGCTTTCTGCCCATGACCCGAGCAGTGTCTGTCAACCTCTGCCCTAGACCGTGACCTCTACTTATTGAGCCCTTGCCATGTCCGAGATACTGTGTTCTCTGCTGGGTATAGAATGACAGGCAGGAAGTCAGATCGTTACTCTTCTGGAGATTTTATTCTGTAGATGGGGATATGGTGTGTAGCAATTTCCTCCTAACCAAACCATTCCGTCCTGGAGGGAGGCCTTTTTCAAATCGGGAAGTAGGGCCTGAGAGAGACAGCTTGACTGGTACCTGCCACCACGCTTGACAACCTTTAGTTCAATGGCCAGGACTCACATGGCAGAAGAAGAGAACTGATGACCCTCTGACCTCTACACGTGTACCAGGGCACACTTGTGCACATGTACACAGAAAGGGCAAAGAAATAAATGTAATTTAACACTTAAGACTCAGGAAGTAAACAAAACTGACAAGGCTCAGTAAGCAAACAACACACAAGGCTCAGAAAGTCCCCAAAACAAGAGTCACAAGATTACATAACCAGTAACAACATTTTAGTAGATACTCTCAGACAGGCTGAGTCGCCTCCCTGCAAGCTGTACAGGGAGCCCTACAGATGCAGCTTTTGTGGGCCATCGCCCATGCCAAAATGGTTTTTTGATAGAACTGCCTTTGAGTCAGCTGTACCATACACTAGTAAATAATCCCTCACTCTTATTTGTATAAGTAACCCCCAGAAGATCACTAGTTCACAAAGCTACACTTGGTAAAATCTTTTTTTTTTTTTGTGCTGTGACTTACATGGAATCTGTCTCCAGTCCCCTTTCTGGAAGTCAGAAGACATCTGTTCATGTCTCCCTAGGCAAAGCACATGCAAGAGGTGCATAGATAGGAAAATAATGAACAAAACAGTCTCTTTATTAAAATTAAATTTTCTTAATTTTTAACTGGCATACATAATGTGATGTTTAATTATGGCATTTCAAGCAAAGTTTGTTCTTGTTGCTTCCCTTTCCACCTCTTGGCCCCCATCTGCCTGCTGCCACTAGTACCCTTCCATCCCCAGGAGCCTTTTGTCTGCTTTTATGCACCATGCTCCTCTGCCCTCTTCCCATCATTAACACCCCACTTTCCTGTCCCATGGCCCCCTTTTAGTTTCATAGCCTATATCCACGTTCACATCTACATATATAAACATTAAAAGCTAGGGTCCACTATACAAGGGTGTAGTGATATTTTGTCTTTGATCTAACAAATAAAGCTAACCTGAAGATTAGAGTGCATAGCTAAGCCACAAGTTAGCCATAGAGGCCAGGTGGTGGTGGCACACACCTTTAATCCCAGCACTCAGGAGGTAGAGGCAAATGGGTCTCAGTAAATTCAAGGCCACACTGGGCTATGTAACACTGATCCAGTCTAAAAGAGAAATAGATCCAAATGATGATGGCTCACACTTTTGATCCCAGCACTTGGGATCACACACACCTTTAATCCCAGCACTAGGGAGGTGGAGACAGGAGTGATATGGCTGGACAGAGAGAGGAATATAAGGCGGGAGGAGACAGGAGTTCAGAGCAGTCTGAGGTGCAGTCTGAGGATGTAGTCTGAGGACAGGATTGTCCTTTGGTCTGAGGATCCTACAGAGGTAAAAGGTCTTTCCAGTGGCTGGCTGCACTGCTTCTCTGTTTTCTCAGCTTTCACCCCCCAATATCTGACTCTGGGTTTTTATTAAGAACAATTAGAATTCATGCTACACAAGAAAACATATGTTATTTGTCTTCCTGAGCCTGGGTCAACGCAGCCTAATACTTTCCAGAGCCATCTACTGTCTTGCAAATTTCATAATTTCATTCTTACTTACAGTTGGCGAACATGCCATTTTGTCCATATGACACATTTTCATATTATTCATCCACTGATAGACATCTAGGCTGTAGCCACGTCCTTGCTGTTATGAGTAGAACAGCAATAAACAGGAATGTGCGAGTATTTCTGTGGTGTGATATGACATCCCGCTGAGGAAACCGAGTGACAGCTTTAGATAAACTGAATAGAGAAGGTTTCCCTGGGGAGATGCCATAATGAGGAGTCACGCCAGAAAAAGAACATCTCAGATAGAAAGAAGGCTGTGCCCAAAACCTCATAGGTGACCTAGTAACGGAACATAAAGCTATGGGGAAGATATAGGAAGGAATGGGAAAGTGGCAGATCTGGGTAGAGACATGGGTCAGACGCAAAAGGACATTATAGTTTATGAACCCATGACAACATATTGAAGTGCTTTAAGCTGGGGCAAGAAATTATCTGCTAGATGACTTACTGGTGGAGAAAAGATTGGGACAGGAGGGAGAGTGGAGAAACAAACGAAGCGCTGTAGGATATGTTCATGGAAAAGGCAGCTAGACAGGCTGATAGAGAGAAGTAGGTGAGAAGGACAGAAAAGAATCCAAGACAGCCTCTAAACAGGGGCTTGAGCAGCTGCCTGGATGACGTCTTCATTCGCTTGGGCTACAAGACAAATAACTGAGACTAAGCAGTTTATAAACAGCAGAAATGAATTTATTGCACTCTAGAAGCTTAGAAGACGAGAGGTTTGAAATCAAGGTGTCTGTGGGGGGAGCGCTCACTTCCTGCTTCCCGGATGGTGCCTTCTCATGGCATCTGCTTGGCAAAGGGGTCAAAGAAACTCCTTCAGGCCTCTTATAAGGGCACTAATCCTGTTCATGAGGACAGACCTGCATGATTTAGTTACTTCCTTAAAGGAATTAAGTTTCAACAAACAAATTTTGGAAAGATCCAAGCAGACAACACAGCTGGCAAAGTCATTTATACAACCAAGAGAGGCACTTGGAAGTGAATTTAGCGGAACTGTCTAGTTGTTCTGTACACGTTAGTTTGAGACTTACTAAACATTCACAGGGTAATGTCAAATACGTGGCTAGTCACAATTTAAGAGGGCATGCTAATCTAGAGATACAAAATGTTTTTGATTGGTTTCTTTGGGTTTTGGATTATTTTTTGTTTTGTGGTATTTTGTTGCTGTTGTTGTTGTTGTTGTTTTGAAATAGAGTTTTACACTGTGGTGGCCTAAAATTCACTATGTACTCCAGGCTGGCCTTGAACTCAGTCTGCCTACTCCAATATCCTGAGTGTTGGGAGTATAGTTATGAGCCACTCTGCCCAGATTTAGAGAAGAAAATATTGTCAGTGTGTATTCCTACTGTAAAAGATACTGTCTGGCATGTAGTACATGACCATAGAATTTTATTTAATCCCAGTGCACATACACAAAATGGTGACTGGTTGAATGAGTGTATTCCTCATCAGACCACAGACCTTAATTCAATTTTAAGTCACACTTAAGTTCTACTTAGTCCCTTGAACAAATCATAGGCATGAAATGATCTACAGCCTAAAGTTTCCTCACTTGTAAGGTAGAGAGAGTGGCAACAGCTGTACAACAGAGTCAGCCAATGACGGTGTAATGTGCACATTACAAGATCTGGTACATAGCATAAGCACTCAGTAAACATGCAGCTGCTAAAATAGTCAAAGCATGAGATAGGCTTCAAGGAAGCCAGCCTCAGAGTGACAGTTGGAAAACCAGATACATTGAGGGACAATGCAGTCCAGCTCCAAGTGAGAGGCAGCAACGCTTTGGGGAGTTCGCTTTCCCTCACTGTGAGCAGCTATCTAACATAAACAGATTAAATGAAGAGACATTTCGGCTGTTCACAGTTTCAGAGGTTTCAGTCCAGAGGGGCTTAGTTCATGCCCTCAGGTAGACAGTCACGGCAGGAAGCTCATCACTTCCTGGTAGCTAAGAAGGCGAGAAAGGGAGAGTGGGTGGAGGGAAAGAGTGCCGGGGGAAGGGAGAAGAGGAAAGTTGGAGGGGAGGGAAGGTAAGGGAAGGGGAATTCCCTTCTACCAGCCCAGGGGTAGCACCATCCACGGTGGGTTGGGCCCAACCCTCCCACATCAATCACTGACTAAGAAAATGCCCTACATCAGGATATTATGGAGGCAGTTTCTCAGTTGATGTTCCTCTCAAATGACTTTAGAGTGTATCAAGCTGATAGAAAACTAGCCAGCACAAGGGAGATACAGCTACCAAGACTGCCTCAGCAATGAGTCATTGCCTTCAGTCAGGCCTGTCTTAGGGTTTCTATTGCTGTGATGAAACACCATGACCAAAAACAACTTAGGGAAGAAAGGGTTAATTTCACTCATATGACAGTTTGTTATCAAAAGCAGCTGGAGCAGGAACTCAAGCAGGCCAAGAACCTAGAGGCAGGAGCTGATGCAGAGGCCATGGAGGAGTGCTGCTTACTGGCTTGTTCCTCTTGGCTTGCTCAGCCAGATTTGTTATAGAACCCAGGAGTACCAGCCAGCCCAAGGATGGCACCTCCCACAATGAGCTGGGCTATCCAATATTGATCACTAATTTTTAAAAAGTGCCCTACATCAGGGTATTATGGAGGCATTTTCTCAAGCAAGGTTCCCTCCTCTCAAAAGATTTTAGATTGTGTCAAGTTGACATAAAACTACCCAGCACAAGGCCCTACATCCCAAAATTTCTAGAACCTCTTCCAAATAGTACCATTAACTAGAGGATAAACTTTCAACAGGATATATGAGCCTTCTGGGGGAGGACAATTTATGACAAAACCATAAGGTCTAGTGGTTAGTACAGCCCACTGAGGCAAATTCTCTGCATATTTAATCCTGGCTCAGCCTCTTCCTAGCTTCCTTAACCCCACGTGCTTCAGGGAGAGTTCAATTATTATTATTTAATCTCTAAAATAGGAATAATAATAGTCTCATACCGTAGTGCTGTTGCGAAAGATTAGACAATCCATTTTAAAAAGACAGGGCGGTGCCAGGTTCATACTAATGGCTCAGTGCACATTAGGAGCTGTTATCAAAGGGATGTAGGCAGGAGATGACTGGAAATAGTTTAAGCTGTGTCCTTGACCTCCCTCCAGAGCAAAACCAGTATTGAGCCTTAGCAGCAGCAGCGCCTTTTTAAACAACCCTTCTCTCCCAATACTCTCCCCTCCTGCTCCTCCCTCCTGCGGCCTCCCAGTTTTTACAGTTCTCTGAATAGTCTGCAAGCCTTTGCCAGGACTGGTGGGGAAAAGGCCAACACACCCAGCTTAAGGCTGCAGAAATTTCAGCTTCCTTCCCACAGTGGGGGAAGTGTTAGCCACAGGCCACTGGGCAAGGGACTCCAGATCCCTCTGAGCTGCCTGAAGCATTCTCAAAGCAGAGAGAGAGAGAGAGAGAGAGAGAGAGAGAGAGAGAGAGAGAGAG
>NC_022026.1:646155-649197 GCF_000317375.1 Microtus ochrogaster | reverse complement strand
GAGAGAGAGAGAGAGAGAGAGAGAGAAGCAACTGAGAATTGCAGGCAGTACTTCCATTCAAACGCTCCCTTTGTTACTAAACCACAAACCTACGCTGTCCCCACTGGCACGGGCCTACCCATTGTTTTCCTCATAGAATGTCTCTAGCCAACAGCTGAGGCTACCTCTCTCTTCCAGGAGTGGCGGCCTTCAGGTTCTAGGATAGTGATCTTGTAAGCAAAGTCTCCATACTGAAAGACTAGAATAGAGACCGGGATCAAGTGGTATAAGCAGGCCCATAAGAGGACTGAAAAAAAGACACTAGAAGTGTTTGACCTGTGCCTTCCCCTGGGTGCGTAGTGATGACAGCCCTACTGTCTGAGCAATGGGCTTAAGACTAGAGTCTAAGCCCAGCAAAATCTGAGCAAGTTGGTAGCTTTAGGATTGTTCCAGAGGCTAGAAAGTCCAACATGTATTTCAAAAAGAGAGCCAAGAAGCTGTTTAAGTGGATGGCCCTTCTGGCCGAGAAGCGGGTGGGTCTGAGAATGTAAAGAGCTGGGGAGTCTTCTTTTCGAACAGGACAGGCTCTCTGGCACCCTAGCTGTGCTGACTGAATCTGGCCTCTGACTGACCCAACCTCCCATCCTTATCCCTTCTGTCCTGCGTCACCTTCCACTCAACTGGGGAAAAAGGAAAGATTTCCTAACCCTATCTTCACCTACAAGTCCTTATCTCTGGAACCTTCTCTCAGCAGGTTATCTTTTACTCAACAGTTCCTGTTGCGGAAGGGCAAAGTTCAAACTCCTCCGAGGTTTTTCACTAGAAAAGGCATTTTTAATACCAGAAAGGGCTTGTTTTTAAAAATAATGAAACTGTGGCCAGGAGGGAAAGATCTTGCTCAAGTTCATGCAGAAAGTTGTTTACAGGGATAATCTAAGAGCAGGCCTCCCAACTCCTAAATTAGTGCTCTCTTCATTTCCTCTCCCTCTCTCTACCTCTCCACCCTCTTCCTCTGTCTCTCTCTTACTCAAAGGAAATTTATTCCTTGTGAAGAGGAACAAAGAAGTCCATTGACCCTTCAAGTTCATCTTTGGGGTCCTGACATGAAGTTTACATTTGAACAGAGGGGCAAGAGGCTCGCAGAGCTAAGCAGTCCTGGTGAAGGTGTGGTCACGCCCATCACTGCTCTGCTCTTTGTACCAGTTTCCCCTGCAAGGTTGTTTGACAAGTTGTCAGAACTGTGTGAAATCTCTTTCCCTGAGACAGGTTCCCAATCTGGCTGACACTAGGGCCCCAGCTGTTTCCTTCTCCCAGCATGAGATTCCTGAGAAAATTCCAATTTCTTTGGGTCCATTCACTGTCTCGGTAGTGTGATAGCTAACGGGAGAGCCGCGAGTGACTCTTTGGAAAATAGCTCCATTCCTTCCGGATTAGTTAGAAAAGGAGTTTGGAAGACTCAGTAACATATTAAAAAGTCCTGATAAAGTCTCCACTAAACATTTTAAGCGGGCTAAAAGTGCTCCTTTCCACGCTGTTTCTCTGTTTACTCACTGGCCTCTCGCAGGCTCAAGCCTCAGTGGCTTCACACAGAAGTATTCAAGGCTGGGGAGCTGGCTCACTGGGGAAAGTGCTGCTACAGTTGAGATCCCTAAGCACCCACGTTCAAAAACCAGGCACAGCTAATGCTGGGGAGGCAGAGACAGGAGGATCCTTGTGGCTTTTCTGCCTGATTTGGCTAGCCTGGCCAAAACCATGAGCTCCAGGTCCAGTAATACCTTGTCTCAAAAAAGGAAGTAGGAGAGCAATTGAGAATATTCATTTGTGTTGTCCTCTGATACACACACACACACACACA
Organism: Microtus ochrogaster; assembly: GCF_000317375.1. NCBI lineage: Eukaryota > Metazoa > Chordata > Mammalia > Rodentia > Cricetidae > Microtus > Microtus ochrogaster. The sequence goes on along the minus strand of NC_022026.1, from coordinate 647,363 downwards.
CACACACACACACTATTAGCAATCATGTTTTACTTCTTGTGGCTCCTGCCAATGAGAAATTGGGAAGTGCTTAGCTTGGCAGTTCGGTTTCAGTGTCTCCCATCATTAAGGGGGTTAAGTGCCGTCAGAGAGTCGAGTTGAAACACTACGCATGCGCATGCGTGAGAAAGATGGCAGGCGCAGTGAGGGGCAAGTCAAGCACTGTGTGAGTTCCTTTGGGTTCCCTCATGACCATGGTGTGGTGGCTGTCAAACTAATGAGTGCCAGAAGGTCACAGGAACAAGCAAACAAAGGAAGAATCATTTTATGATCTCACCTCACAAATCACCTAGTTTCATTTCTAGCTAGTCAAAACCCCACCCGGCTTCTAAAGAAAGGAACGTAGACCCCATATTCTAGTGGGGTGTGTGTGAACGCCATGCTATAATAGGTGCCAGCATTTGAGCCATGTGGGGAAAACACTCCCTGCCACGCCAATCTTATCGCTAGTGTTATTCACAGGATCCTTTAAGCAAGATCGACGTTGTCACTGAGGACCCTCCCATTGGGGTCCTCTCTTCTCTGGTGCCTTCCAGCCCCAGGTGAAGTCCCACATCTAAAAGTTTCCCTAACAATTCTCTTCAGCGCCTTAGACTTTGTTTCCCTCCAAGCATATAGGCGCATGCCTGTCTAACAGTCCAAAGAATTATTCCATGCTTGATAGGGGCCAGCATGACCAATGGGTGGGTTTCCACTGCTGGGCCCTTCCATCTGACCAGGTGAAGCACAGGGTTTCCTTGGCCGAAATGTCTTCCTAATTCTTCCAGGCACACAGAGCCTCAGGGTGACCTGATAGCCAGCACAGAATGGTGCTGTGCTTCAAGTATGGTGTCTCTTAGGTGGGGTCTATGAGCACAAGACCTTGGCAGACAGGGGAAAGAGGCAATAAAGTGTACTGGTAGGAGTCTGAGGCTAAGAAGCAGGAAACCAGGGGCCTTATACCAGCTCTTTCTGTAATTTGATGTATAACATGAGGCAAACCCCTTAATCTTTCAGTGGGCCTCAGTTTCCCCGCCTCTTCAGCTTGCTCTTCCTTCCTATTGATGAGTGGCTAAAAGGAGAAATAGAAAAATCTTACTGAGATCAGAAGGTGGTTTTGTTCTTCTTAAAAAATAATAAAAGGGGGGCAGGGGGTGTTCTTCTTAAACACGGGGCACAGGACAGACACG
>NC_022026.1:630240-644255 GCF_000317375.1 Microtus ochrogaster | reverse complement strand
GGGTCCCGTCACATAGAAAGGAGCTGCCGTCCGTGTACCAGGTGTGAGTAGCCTGGGACAGGCTGCCCTCCTGTATATGTGAGGGGTGGGGCAGTAGGTCCTCTAGGACCTCAACGGGTTTCGGCACCAGTTTGTTCTTCTTAAAAAATAATAAAAGGGGGGCAGGGGGTGTTCTTCTTAAACACGGGGCACAGGACAGACACGCACGGCGGAACAAACACAGACACGACACGGCGGCTCCCACGTGGGTCCACTTTAATGGGGGAGGGAAACACAAAAGGATGAAGGATGTGGGACACACGAGGAAAAGGCAGGACGAGAGAGGGGCCTCGTGTGGCCCTGCCTTTTAACGGGGGGCCCAAGGCAATCTGGGAAGAATATCCCACACCTGCGCGCAGGTGTGCGCACAGGCAACCATAGTTCAGGGGGAGTCTGGGAGTTGTAGTTTTCCAAAAGAACAACAGGTTTATTTCTTATAAAATATTTGTATCAATTCTTTGAGAATTTCATACAAGGATACAATGCATTTTGATCATATCCACTGCCCCCCTCTTCTCCCCCAACCCCTCCCAGATTCCACAACCCCAATTCTACTTCATTCCCTCCCAACTTCATGCCCTCCTGTTTTGTATAACCCACCAAATTCAACCTGTGCTGCTCATATCCAAATGGGTGTGGCCAATTCACTGGAGCATGGCTGACTTCTCAAGGGCCATACCTTTAAAGAAAATCAACTCTCGCTCTCCCAGCAACTATCACCTGTCAAGAGCTCTTCAGATGAAGGGGGGGGGGCTGTACGCCCCTCGCCCCTCCACGCTGGAGTGTTGACTGTCTTGAGAAAATGATATTAAAATGCTTATAATTCCTTCACTTGTTTCTTTTCTCCACTACCACTTCCTTCTTTTTGAGCCACAGGCTCCAGGGTAGTGGGTGGGTGTGTGGGGAGATGATTACGGAACTGGGAATGACCAATGGTCAATTCTCTGCACGCATATAGCAGGAGTCAAGGAGATAGGGCTTGACCATGTGACCATTTCCCAGTTGCCAAGGGACTCATCCCAGGCAGGAGCTAAAGCTCAGTAAGGGATAAGACAACTCAGGTGACAGTTCCACACTGACCTGCTGCAGTAGCACTCTGTCTCCAGTTCGAATGTGTTTAAAGAGACATCTAATTAGCTGTGTGGCCTTGGGTAAATTACTTCTCTCTGGCCTTGGTTTTCTTTGAAAAAACTACACTCATGAGCACATCTACCACTGGTTGTACCAGGATGGCATGTGTTTTTTCCAAGGCTTAGAAGCATTAAGTCAAAACAACCATCATGCAAACCATACGTTTTCCTCAAAAATCCAAGACGCTCTCTTAGGTCTTTTCACCTTTAGAGCTGGCTGAGGTGGAGTGGGGACTGCAAGAGACTAGTCTGGGCATACCCAGGCATCTGAACTGAACCTGGCAATCCCAAGTCCCAAACGGCCAACGCCCACAAGTCCGTTGACGTCAACTTCCATCGTGAATGTGTCCCCAGTGATGTTCACTTAGGGGCCTACTGCATGGCACGGTTTGTGTCACTTATCTGTCTGGTCACTGAAACCACACTTCCTGTCTCTTGGTCATGCTGTAGAAAGCACAGTTTGGCTGCACATTAGAGAAATCTGAAGTGTACATGAAGGACGAAAACCTAGACAGCCCAGCACAGAATTGGTCTGGTGAAATGAATCACAGAACTGACGAATTACAATATTCTGTGGACATTTTTAATGCATTATGAGTCAAGGTGTGGCTATAGAAAATTATTCAAGATACTTTTCTTGATGTGCTACCAGCGATCTAATTCAGGGCCTCAGATCTTACCACTCAGATACAAACCCAGCCTCTAATTTATGTTTAATTGACAAGCAATTATTGCATATATTTATGGAATAAAATGTAATTGGCTTGAAATAGATGCATATATATTATGCAATGATTAAGTCAAGCCAATAAACATATCTAGCAACTCATGTTTTGTTTCAGACAGAGTCTTACTGTACAGACCTGACTGGCCTAGAATTCACTATTTAGACTAGCCTGGCTTTAAACCCTCAGAGATCTGCTTGCCTCTGCCTCCTGAGTATTAGGATTTTTCTTCTGTCTGTTTTTTAGTTATGTGTGTGACTGTTTGCCTGCGTAAATAAATATCTGTGCATCACATGCATACCTGGTGGCTGTAACAGCTCGATCCTCTGAAACTGAAGTTATGGACATTGTAAGCCATGTGAGTACTGGGAACTGAACTGGGCTCTTCTGCAAGAGCAGCAAGGGGTTGTATCCACTCAGCCATCGCTCCAGCTCCCTGAGTGCTAGGATTAAATGCATGTACTACTCAGTTCACATTATTAATTTTTTGTAGTAACCTATGTTAAGTAAAAAGCAGCAAGCCACAGGAAAGTGCACACAGTACATGTTAAACACATACACACACAGACACACAACTATACATTTCTCTAGTCACTGTTCATAGGTATATAATATCTGTACATTAACAATTGTATGGTAGCAAAATGTAAGGTGGTGTTACATAGCTATATACTTTTGTTCGACCCCACTGAACTTATACACATACAATTGTGACTTTTGATATAAAAAATTATGCCTTAATAAACTCTACTGCTCTGGAGTCAGGGTCAGGCAGCCTGAAAATTGACTTTTGAATCTGTCCATCTCTACTTGTCTGTAACCTTAAGTAGGCCACCTCCATGACCCTCTCTGACAAGAGGACATGAAGATGGAAGGAAGAACAGATGCAAATCGGGAGGGTAGGCAGAATGATGCTTCTCAGGAGATGGACACTTCCCGATCACCAGAACCTGCGACAATGTGTCATGTAACAAAGGGGCACTGGAGCTGCCAATCAGCTGTCTTTAGAACACAGGGGGTTGGGACCTACCCTGGGTTGGCCAGACAAGCCCAACGTAATCAAGATGGTCTTTATAATTGAAAGCAGGCAGGAGAAGAGATTCGGAAGATGTCATAGGAGAAAAGACTGTTGATCATTGCCAGCTCTAACCATGGAAAAGCATGGAAAGCCAAGGCATGCCACAGCCTCCAGAAAAGGAAAGGGCAAGGAACCAGATCCTCCCCTGGAGCCTTCAGATGGAACGCAGCCCTGCTGACATTGATACCCTGGGTTTAGTTTAATAAGATCCATTTTGGAACCTGTCCTCCAGCACCGTAAGAAAATACAACTGTGTTGTCTGGAATTAGGGATATAGTTCATTAACAGAGTTCTTACCTTGCATGTGCAAACCCCGGGTTAAATTCCCAGCACTACAAAAAAGGAACTAATGAAATGCAACTTTCAAATACATAAATATTTGGATTATTCCATTCAGATAATACTATAGCTATTAAAACGCAATCTGTAGTAACTCGAAGGAAATAATCTGGGCTTTAAAAGGGAAGAGCTGAGTTGGTATAGACCACGGTAAACTTAGGGGTATTGGAAATGTTCTGCATCTTGACGATAGTGGAGGCTACTTAGGCACATAAATTGTCAAACTCATCAAAATGTACAAAGTAGGTGCCTACAATAATGCAAACTAGAACTATAAAGTTGATTGAAAACTGAAAGAAAAGAAGATCTATTTGTGTTGTTTTAATCCAATACGTGGTGATTTACTATAGCAGAAATGGGAAGCGAGCACAGGCCAGCCCAAGCCCCTCCCGACTGCTCTCTTTGCAGAGCCTTTTCCTTCGCTTTCTTGAAATAGGCTGGCATTACAGATACACGCACAAGCAGCAGACACGTGCCTGCTACAGTCCTTTGTTCTGCTCCTCAAATGCGCCTGTGGGCCTTTGAACTGCTATTTTCTTTGTTTCAGAATTTCCATAGGTCACAGCATTCATACAGATACACGTGCAGTTTCCCGAGTCCCAGGCTGGATCAGGTTCTTTGAGTTGTTAGCTGTGTCCTAAACTCCTCTGAAGCTCTGGCATGTATCTGCTTTGGAATACATCATCCATGCCCAGAAGACTCATTAACTTCCTGAAGGGCAGGAACAATCTCTTGCTTACCGCTCTTAGTCTAGTGTCTACCATGCAGGAAACACTCAAGTAATGGGAGCTCCAGTCATTTCATTTCCGAGTCTTCATTCTGGTCCCTCTTCACACTGCAACTCTAATTGCACGGTCCTCTTTGAAAAGGGGCGCCTTCACATTGGATCAGTCCTCCAAGGGTGAAGGCACACCTTTAATCCCAGTGCTCAGGAGGCAGAGACAGGCGGATCTCTGAGTTTGAGGTCAGCCTGATCTACAGAGCAAGTTCCAGGACAGCCAGGACTACACAGAGAAACCTGCCTCAAACAAACCAAAAAAAAAAAAAAAAAAGGAAAAGAGCAGCACAATGTAGAAGCTGACAGTCGACAGCGCTGTTCCCACTAATTGAGACCTAGGCCATTCCTCCTAACGTAATGCTAGGCTTTCCTTTCGCACCAACTGTGTTGCATCACATCCTTTGCTCCAGAAAAGCTGGAGGTTACAAAAACCTACCCACTCATCTGCTGCAATTTCTTCCCACCAAACATCTATCAATCTCTCTCTCTCTCCCCCCCCCATTTCTGTAACCCTTGTGGATCTTTATTCTCCTCCCAGTGGGGTTCCATCATCACGCTAGGCCATTGTTTTAACCTGCCCGAATCTTCCAGGGTCCCTTACACAGCCACTCATGTTAAGCAGCATCTACCTCCAATCATGTCTCATGGGCACGCTAAAGCTATGTGTACTGATGTCTGCCTCCAAATCCTAGACAACAATGTGGACCAAGTTAGAGCTGAGGAAATGTTACTAGAGACTCCCTAAGGCCCAGCATCCATTGTGGGGTGATGAATCAATCCTAATTGTGCCTACGCCAAATCCTGACTGCCACATGTGTGAGTGTGAAATCAGGAATAATCGTCTACCAGATTCCTAGGGCTGCCACAGCAAAGGGTCACCGTCTAAGTGGCTTCAAATGCAAAAATTCAGGCACAGGGATGCATCCCTGTAATTCCACCATTCAGGGGGTGGAGGCAGGAGGATGGAGAGTTTGAGGTCAGCCCAGACTGCAGGAAAACAAAAAATGAAACCTAAGCATAGAAGATACAGCTCAGTGACACGGCTATTGCTCAGCATGTGCAAGGCCCTGGGTTTGAGCCTACTAAGAGAAAGAGAAGGATGAAGACAGAGAGGAGGGGAAGAGGAGGGAGAAGAAAGTCTCAGTTCTGGAGGCTAAAACTCCCAAATCAAGGCCATGTTTCCTTCAAATGCTTTAATGGACGATCTTTCCTTCCCCCTTCCAGGTAGTAAAGCTTTAAGCTCAGTTGCAGTACGCGCGCGTGCGTGCGTGCGTGCGTGCGTGTGTGTGTGTCTGTCTGTCTGTCTGTCTGTCTTCTCTTTGTCCAATCTCTCTCTTGTCTCTCTCTGTCTCTCTGTCTCTGTCTCTGTCTCTCTCTCTCTCTCTCTCTGTCTCTCTCTCTCTCTCTGTCTCTCTCTGTCTCTCTCTCTTTGTTGGAGATGGAATCCATGGCCTAGGACACATGCTAGGTAAGCACACTCTACGACTGATCCCCCATCCCGACCCCCTCCCACCTTCTTATTAGAATGTTGATCATTGGATGGAGGATTTTTTTCTACTGAGACTTCAGGCAATGGGAAACATCCTAAATTCTGGGTGGCACAAATTCAAAGAAACACTCTTCAGTACTTCAGCACACTACAAAGGGTGATGTGGACTCCTGGAGCAGATCGTGGGGGTGGGGGGACGGGATGGGAAGATAACAAGGTAGGGCAAAGCCGCCCAACAGCAGAGTCCGCACTGAGCCCCTGCCGAGTTCCAACGGAGCACCTGCCGAGCTCCTGCTCAGGCGGATTCGGAGCGAGCCAGCTGGGTGGCTCTGCTTTTCTCACCAGCTCCCAGGTGACGGTAGCTCAGCTCCTCCTGCTTTGAATAACAAGGAGGTGCGCCAAGGAAAGAGCTTTGAAAACAGACATCCAGCAGGGTTATTACGTTTCTTTTGTGACGAGCTTTTCTCAGGCTCTTGTTTCTCCACACCTGGAACTTGTGTGAACAGTAGAAGAAATGAAAGGTGTTTTTGTTTGGGGTTTCTCCCTTCCCCCTTTCCAAAAAAAAAAAAAAAAAAGCAGATCTGCACACACAGGCACTTGGGTTCGGGTAGTTTACAGGAGTTCATCTTGTGAAGCACACAAGCTAACGCAGGGGGATGAATGGGAGGAAGAAAGAAAAATCAACGAAGAGCTTCTTTGGGCAGGACTAGGGATGTAACTCAGTCGCTAGGGTGCTTGTCCAGAATGTACTGGCTGTAGGACGGTACTAGATTTCATCTCCAGCACCGCACATTCAATTGGGCGTGACTGTGAGTGCCTGTAATCCCAGCACTCTCTGGAGGTGGAAGCATGGTGGGGGGGTGTGGAGAAGCAGAAACTCGAGGTCATCCTGTAAGAGGTAGCAAGTTTGAGCCTGCCTGAGCAAGAATAAACCCTGTCCAAAAAACAAAAACAAAAAAAAGAAAACCAGCAACAACAACAACAACAACAAAAGCCTGTAGTGGTTCTCGCGACTTTAATCCCAGCACTTGGGAGACAAAGGCATAGGCAGGTGGATCTTTGTGGTCTAGAGAGCGAGTTCCAGGATAGCCAGAACTAGAACAGCTAGAACTACACAGAGAACCGCTGTCTCAAACAAACAAACAAAAACTACAAAATAAAAAGAGCCTTTGGATTCTTAGTTTGCTGCCAGTATGTGCAGCACCCTGCTGGGAGCCCACCAAAAAATTGAGCTCCCTCCCAAGACTCTTCCTGATAGAGGACTAGAGTATACTGATCAGTTAAAGGCTACCCTCAGGGCTTCTGTGTTGTCCACACCACAGAGAACCTGCAGGTCCTAGGGGTGGTAAGGCAAAGGTTAACTGCAGTCACACCAGGAGCTGGAAGAACTGGCTTGCAGCTCTAAGTGGCCTGATCTAGGCTGAAGTGAGGAGGGGGAGGAAGAACAGTTTCATCTATGGCAGAAAGTTTCCAAACTGGCCATGGGCGTGGATCCTGAGTGCAGAAGCTACCAGAACAAGCTCTGGCTTACAGTTACATGTGTGACTATGATCATCCAGCTGTGCTGGACATCTTACCCAGAGAGATGTTATGGAGAAATCTGCCTATTGCCTTCCCTTCCTTTCAAGGGCAAGGTCTGCCTTTCCTGTCAGGAAAAAGAGGTGACACCATAGTCTGGCCGTGGGGGGAATCACCCCTAGTCTAATGTAAAGTGTGGTTCTTGGTCACTGTAGGAAGAGGCTACTTCGATGCCTCATGGTTCCTACCTTCAGTTACTTCAATCTATCTTCACACTTGGGAGTGGCTTTTGTCGAATAACAATCCTTTGAGGAGGTAATTAATGGTTAGGATTGTTTCCATTTTATAGCCAGGGAAACCTGAGAGCCAAAAATGCCAACTCACTTGCCCAGGGTCACTCAGTAAGTGACAGAAGAGAGATGCAAACACAACTCACAAGAATTGGTTATAGGCCAAGTGGTAGTGGAGCGTGCCTTCAGGAGGCAGAGGCAGGAGGATCTCTGTGAGTTCAAGGCCAGCCTGGTCTACAAAGTTTCAGGACAGCTAGTGCTGTTACACATAGTAACCCTGTAAAACAGTTGGGGAAATAGAAAATTACCCGGTCTTTGCAGAGCCCTTTGGCTCAAGCCTGAGCATTCTTGGAGTTCTCTTTACCAGCTTATCTCGAACTCCAGGGACCCTCAGGTAATTGTGACCCCCCCCCAGGGGTCAGTCAGTGGTACTTCCTAGAACCACACCTGAGATAAGAATGACTGAGTCCAGTTTTCCCCGTGACTGATTTACCGTCCATGCTTCTTAGTTCCGGACCCAATTCTTCCCCCTCTACAGACCTCGGCCTCTGGTCAGTACCCCAGAGAAAGAAACAGTCCCTTGTTTCTTCCTGTTATGGCCACACTAAAATAAATCCCTTTCTGCTTTACCACTACTTGTTGGTTACATTGCCATAGAGAGTATAGTTCAGCCCAGAGTGTTGGGGCTGGGGGAACCAGGCCCTCTAGCCAAGAATTCTGTGACAGTGGCTTCCATGGGAGAAATGTCCAGGTAAGTTCCATTTAAATTGATTGAAATATAAATCAATACTACATTTCTGATGGACGAGAGCAGTGAGAAATAAAAAAACCTCATCTTTTGTCCATGCACAGCTTCTTGTCCCATGAAAACAGAGTAGGTCCATCAGGCAATGTTCCATCCCTTTGTAAAACAATTTACTCAAGTAAGAAACCTGTATTTCCTTCCTCCCCTCAGCAGGCGTTTACTCACTGTTGGTATTTACTAGGCTGGATAGGTACAGTGACATAAATGAAATTTTTCTTGGATAATTGGCATGTGAATAAATCTCAACTCTATAAAGCAAAAGATGCCTTGAGAAACGAAACACATTCATTCAATGATTTGATATCATTAGTTTAAAAATGTCACCATATTTCTTCAAGTAGTGATTTTCCCCAAGTTCATCGAAACAGGACTCCCACACACATTTTGGGAAAACAAGTTATTCTCAAAATAAGAAAGATCCACCCTTCTGGTGCAGCAGAGGGCTGTTCATCCTCCATTTCCAAGCAGCAAGTGCTTTGCCATGTTGGTTTCACTGTACACAGAAAGGGTTGGAACTTTCAAGTTCAAGGCAGCCATCCCTTAATAATTAATCCACAAAGCTCTTGGGCAAGGATCCTTCAATTTTTGGTGCTGCTTTTCCTTTCACATTGTTTGTTCACTGAAGAGAACGCCGAAGCCCAAATGTCCGCTTGAAGAAGTTGACCGAACACCTGGAGAGACAAGCAGAACACACTGGGAACAGTCTGTGTACAAATACCAGTGGGCTACAGAATAAATCTGAGTGTATGTGTCTGTCTCTGACTCTGTGTGTTGAAGTGGCTTAAGGGAGGTGTTATCATTTATAAAGAGGTGTGGGGGACTGGCCCCATGAGGGGCAGCGATGGTTCACTGGAGGCCTTGGCGGGTCCCTTGGTGGGCTATCTCAGCCCCCTCCCCCAACGACTTTGATGCCCACAAATAGGCAGGAAGTAGTCTTGAGAATCTGTCATCCCAATTCCTTCAACCTGCTAGGCCTAACCCTCCCCCCTGCCAGCCCAGCCTTTTTATTATAAGAAAAAGATGGGAATGCTGTAATCTGCTGGCCTTGTTTGTCACCCTTTAGGAGACAAGCTCCGCCCACTCCCAACCTCTCCCCCCCTTTGCCTAGGCAAGTGGATCTTCCACCTCCTCTCCAGCCTGCTCTCTCTCTTTCCCTCTCTTTCTCCTCTCTTCCTCTCTTTCTCTCCCCCGTGTCTTCCTCTTTCTCTCTCACTCCTCTCTCTCTTCCTCTCTATTTCTCCCCCTCTCTCTTCCTCTCTCTCTCTCTTACCCTTTCTCTTTCTCTCTCTCTTTCCCCTTCTCTCTTACTCTCTCTTTCTCTCTCCCCTTCTCTGTCTACCCTTTTTCTGGAGAGGCAGCTTCTGCTTCTCTCCCTTCTCCCCCTTCTTCTCTTCCCTCCTTCTTTCCCTCCCTTCCCCCTCTATAACCCACTAAATAAACTACACCCCAGCTCTCTCTGCATGGTGTATCTATCCATCTGTCTCCCACTGAGACCTCAGGGGACCATCTGAGGCCCCTCGAGACCTCGGATGACCCACTGCTGCCCCTCGTGGGGCCAGTGCCCCATTACCTCTTTATAAATGATAACAGGAGGGAAAGTAGGAAAGGAGGTCAAAGAGAAAAGTGGATGAAGTGGAAAGAGCACTGGGCTGGGAGCCCAAGAGAAAGGGCTTCTTGATGAGCCCCTTTGCTGGCCCTCTGTAGCACCTTCGGTGTTCACTTCTCTATCACAGACCTGGCCTTAACTAGTTGGCAGTCTAGCAGGATACAGAGGGGATAGGGACTCTCCAGATGCACATGATAACCAGAGAACAAGGAACTGCCTTGGCTCACCCAGCGTCCCCTGAGCACCAACTGCTTACCAAACACCATGCCAGGCATGGAGGGCAGAAGTCCAACAACTCTGAGAAAATAACTGCAGCTCCCCAAACCCACGTGACTCTTCTGGCTTCTTCACCTTGGCCTGTAGTGTGACACTTAGCTCCCTGCCTCACTCTCCTTATTCTGTGAGCTGTTGGGAAACCACTGGCTCTTCAAAGTCCTGGAAGGAAATCATCTCATTTTAGGAAGGCTTTCATATTTATCTGTTCAGGCCTCTACAATGGAACATTAGACTGAGAAGCTTCAGTGTGTAGTTCCAAGTTCTGGAGGTTAGAAGTCTGAAATCTGGGCACTGTTATGATACAGTTTTTCTTAGTAGTCTTTTTCCATGGTTTGCATATGGCCATCTTGTGTCTCCCAGGGCAGAAAGGGAGGAGGGGGAAAGGTGGATGGGAGAGGGGTGGGGAGAAGGAGGAGGAGGAGGAGGAGGAGGAGGAGGAGGAGGAGGAGGAGGAAGAGGAAGAGGAAGAGGAGGAGGAAAGAAGGAAGGAAGGAAGGAAGGAAGGAAGGAAGGAAGGAAGGAAGGAAGGAAAGAAGGAAGGAAGGAAAGCGTGTGCCACCAACACCCAGCCGGGACCATCTTTCTAATGACATAAAGTCCATGGTCCAAATCTCTGCCTGTAATGAGATCAACACAAAGATAAGGGAGGGGATAGATGGATCTTAAGACGAATTGCTAAGACAGCATCTTTACAAGCTTCCGGGCTTGTTTGTGAGTATATTTCATGCTCACTGCCATCTCAGAGTTTAGGCAGCAGAGTCAGACAATGTACAAGACTCAGGTTCAATGGGAAATGAGATCTCACCTCAGCCCAAGTCACCGGACCCAAAACAACCTCAGGTCCACGCGGTCAGCTTCCTTTACACCAGTTTCTGACCAGCCCAAGTAAGCAACTCCAGCCTTAAGCTCCAGGAAGAGCTTTAAATAAAAACTTGAAGGTGTCAGTAATAACACGCTGATGAAATCCACAGATGAGCTAAACCTAAACGGTTCCCAGTCAGCTAAGACTGAGGCGGCGTCCCTAGAGAGCCAAGGAGGCTAGAAGGATGGTGAAAAAAAAATAGCCGTGTAAAATTCAGCCTGGAGAAAGGCCCGCAAACCTCACATGTGTGCTGCCAAATCTTCCCCACAGTTAACAGAAGGCGGGAAAGCTGTGGACAGCAACAGGGCTTAGGGAGACAGTAGGGCGGGATGTGGTAAGGCTTTGGGTTCATAGCCCTAACCCAGTCATTTGGGGGGAAGTCTGTAGAGATGGCACGTAGACTAGGAAACTGGCTCTGGTCTAAATGGGCCCAGAGAAATTTCACGGAGGGCGGGGGGCGGGGCAGCAAGAGCCAAGAAGTGCAAAGTGGAGCAAATTTTCAGGCACACTGGAAAGAGAGGAAGGGTATTCTGAATGAGTCGTGCTTGACGGTTTGGTATCAGGGATGCAAAAAAAATCTATAGCACCTATCTGTCCCCCAGGGAGTTCCATAGCAGGCCCCAACCTCAGGAAAAATTAGTCAGCAAAAACTGACAATGCATACTCAGAGATGGCTCAGAGATTAAGAGTGCTTATGGCGTTTGCAGAGGATCTGAGTTCAGTTCCCAGAACCAAATGTGGGCAGCTCACAACCTCTTAACTCTACCTTCAAGGGGATCCAATGCCTCTAGCCAATGTGGACATCTGCACACACACACACACACACACACACACACACACACACACACGAGCACACAACATTAAAAATTAAATTATTAAAACAATGATAGTTATCAAAAATCTCTGGAATCCTATCCTGTTCTGAATCTTTGGAGCAGATCAGCTTTTCTTGCCTCATCTGAAGATGGTATGTTAGATCTTCCCCAGAGGATGTCCTGAAGCCAATACTTGGGCGACAAGAAGCATAGTTCTCTAGGCATGGTGATGCAAGCCTTTAATCCCAGCACGCAGAAGGAAGAGGAACGCAGATCTTTGCGAGTTTGAGGGCAGTCTGGTCTACAAAGCGAGTTTCAGAGAAGCTAGGGCTCTTACACAGAGAAACTTTGTCTCTAAGAAAAAAAAAGACAATAATAAAAACAAACAAAAAGCACAGTTCATTTTTTTTTCCCCGAGGCAGGACTTCTCTGTGTAACAGCTCTGGCTGTCCTGGAACTAGTGCCTGTAGACCAGGCTGGCCTTGATTCGCGTGCCTCTGCCTGCCGAGTGCTGGGATTAAAGGCGCGTGCACCACCGCCTGGCGAAAAGCACAGTTCTTACACAGTAGCAGCAACCAAGGTTGAAGGAAGGGCACTGAGTCCACGGTTGAAGCCCTCGTCTTGTGTCTAGCTTCCACATCCTTTCCCTGAGAGCCTACCTTTCATTCACACAGCATCTTCTCTCCTCCACTAGAAAAGGCAGGACCCACCAAACTCTGCTCTCAGCCAAGTCTCAACCTCAAAGAGCTGTCACTTTACGGTGGCTCAAGTTGAGTTTGTTATTACATCCGTCATGCCTGAATAAATGGGAACTGCCATGTCTTTAGCTAGAATGAACGTTCTTAATTCTGAGTTTTCCCTCAAAGTCCTGTAAAACAAGTCTTTGTGGATCAATTTTTACACCCTAGCTAAATCTCTTGTCTGGTTAACTTAGGTGGCTACAGCCTGGGGAAGACCATTACTGTGAATTCCATCTGGATGTGAGCTACTGTCCTTCAGTCTTGCTCTGGCCAAAGCTTAAACCCTGGTGAATCTGAACCCGACCTATAGCCTAAGCCTCCAACCTAATCTGTTTGCTTGGATGAGATGTGAAGGACGCCAACTAAATCATCTTGATAGCTTCCTGACATCTCATGGGAGCCATACCGATTCATTGATTCTTCCCCTCTCCCTTTCGAGCCCTCGCTAAATTTGAAGTCGCACAGAATCCTCTCCCCAGGGAAGGCAAGCTCTTGGAGTTTGTCCTCTGGGCACTTGCTGTCTCCATGTGGTGGTGAGCGGCCATGATCCAATGGTAATCCATGTAAATATGTTTCTTCTGCTTGCACTTGATCTTAGCCCCAAGGCAAGCAGTGAATCTTTTCCTGGAAGGAGCAGATGCCAAGGTGTGGATGTGCATATCGGAGGTGGCCATGCTGAGCTGGGCTGTAATCAGGTGTTCTCCTCTTAGGTCCAACACGCTAAGGAGAGCAAGCCTTCTCCTTCCTTGGAGCACATGGGTTGGGCCAACCTCCATCCAGCACAAAGATGGTCCGCTGATAACCACTGCCCCAGAACATGGCTCCAACACCAGAAGAAAGACTGGCCTCCATCTGGACAGCCGTCACGGTGAGCAGTTCCAGCCTGAGACCAGGAAATAGCCTGTCAGCTTTCGGGGCCAGCCCTTCTTTCTCACATTTAGTCCCCGGTGTCCGGGAATTTGGGTTCAGAACATGTGTTTCTCTATAAATAGAGAGCTTAGAAAGGAAACATTCAGGCAGTTCGTGTCACCTCCATCATTCCTGTGTCCTCCACAAACTGAGGCCTTTTTCAACCAGCTGCCGCTAACTCTGTTCTTGTTCACAGATTCCTTTTAAGTGGGCCCTTATGTGTCTAGCTCCTTCGCAGGGTCAGTCTCGTTCTGTATCTGTTGCCTAAGGAGCTGTGCTGCTCCATCAAACTTGAAGCTCTCATCAGCCAGAGGCTGCTTGTGTCCGAACAGGACTTTTGCATCCAGTGGACACTTCTTCTTTCATTGATCTAACACATATTTCCTGAGCGCATACAAACTACCAGACTCTGAGCTACGACACTACAATGAAAAAAACTGCGTTACAAGGGATGCGGTTGTGCATACCTCGAATCCTAGCACTGGAGAGACTGCGCCAGGGGAAGAACTGCAAGTTCAAGGCCAGCCCGAGTGATATTTGTTTTGTTTTTCGAGACAGGGTTTCTCTGTGGTTTTGGAGCCTGTCCTGAAACTAGCTCTTGTAGACCAGGCTGGTC
>NC_022026.1:619498-630140 GCF_000317375.1 Microtus ochrogaster | reverse complement strand
AACTAGCTCTTGTAGACCAGGCTGGTCTCGAACTCACAGAGATCCTCCTGCCTCTGCCTCCTGAGTGCTGGGATTAAAGGCGTGCGCCACCACCTCCCAGCAGCCCGAGTGATATTGTGAGTTAAAGACCAGATGTGGTTACATAGAAAGAATCTACTTCAAAAAAAAAGCAAAGGAAAGAAAGAGGGGAGGAAGGGAGGAAGGGAGGAAGGGGGAAGGAAGAAAGACGGAAAGAGAGAGGGACGAAGGAAAGGAAGGGAAGGGAGGGAGGGAGGGAGGGAGGAAGGAAGGAAGGAAGGAAGGAAGGAAGGAAGGAAGGAAGGAAGGACGGAAGGAAGGAAAGAAGAAAGGAAGCCATGTTCCTGGCTCCATACCTCATGATTCTGTCATTTTAGTGGAGGTCAAAGGGAAGCTACAGGAGGTTCACCCATCAGGAATAGGTCACCTGCTTACTTTAACACTTTAGACTAGGTTCTGTATTTGGCCAGTGTACTAAATTGTATTGTGACCATCTTTCCAAAGGAAGTGTTTCATCTAAGGATCTTACCTGAAGGCAGTTCCATTGTGCCTTGTCACCTACCAACTACCCTCCTACCTCAGGCAGGACAGGTTGGATGAGCACTCACAGAGGGCCATTCATCCTCCACACAACTACAGGGAACACACTGAGCTTCCTTGAAAGGAAGAGCAAGGAGGGAGTTTCCAGGGCAGTCTCAGAGCAGAAGAGGCCGACCAGGAAAAGTGGTGACAACACTCTTCCTCTGGGGTCTGCTAACATGCCTGGCACCTGTGCTGACCAACTGACCAGTGCTGGAAT
Source organism: Microtus ochrogaster (assembly GCF_000317375.1). Taxonomy (NCBI): domain Eukaryota; kingdom Metazoa; phylum Chordata; class Mammalia; order Rodentia; family Cricetidae; genus Microtus; species Microtus ochrogaster. Next base: position 629,323 of record NC_022026.1, on the reverse strand, counting down.
CCAAGCCCACATCCCCTTCCTGAACTGCCTGCGCACTCTATCTACTCCAAGGGGGCATTCCAGCAAGGCAGGTCACTAGTTGCTAGGGCCAGGTTATGAAGCCTAAGGAGGCAGGCCTGGGAATATCATCTGCCCAGAGTTTGTTTAGCATGGGAAAAATGTCTGGCTTGAAGAAAAAATAAAGACCAAGGTAGCAAGATAAAACACCAGGAAACTATAGGGATGGGAAGGATAATGGGAAGGGCACAGAGACACACTGCTCAGACCTCCCTTCCACAGAGCTTCCCACTGGGAGCAGAGTTATTGACAGCCCCAGGTGCTACTCTTTGAATTTATGGTGGTGTTCACACCAAGCCTATGCTTCCTCTAGGCTTTTCCTGGCATACTCAGAAGTCTGGCAGGAATACTAGATCTAGCCTGTTCCTGCTCAACATGGGACTCCTCCAGCAGACAAACTTTGTTCTGGAATCTCCCATTCATCTGACCAAGATTTTCTCAGAACTTCACTGGGATTTTGGACATTTTCTACCCAAGTCACTTTTCCCTTAACCTTGTCCTTTCTCAAGCGAGTTCAGCGCCACAGTCTAAAGACTGTCTGTTATAATTTGAACTGGAAATATTCCCAAAAGCCTCATGTGGTAGAGGCTTGGTCCTCAGCTGGCCGATCCAATCACTGAGAGATGATTGGATCTCCAAAGTTCTGACCCAATCAATAGATTGATTCTCAATGGATTTGTAATTTAGTGACATCATTGAGAGGTGACAGAAACTTTCAGAGGTGCAGCCTAGTTGGAGGAAGTAGTCACAGAGGGCATGGTCTTAGAGTCTACATCATGTTCCAGGTCTTTCTCGTCTTTACACTCGTCAAGAGATGAGCAAGTCTGCTTCACTGTGGTCACTCTGCCATGATACAGTGCCTCAATACAGGTCCATGGGAATAGGACCAAGCAAGCCTGGACTGAAACTTAAAAAATTGTGAGCCAATACTCATTTTCCCTCATTGGGGAACCAAGCCTATGGGATGGTACCACCTACAGTCATGGTGAATCTTCTCACTTCAAACTATTCTGGAAACACCGTCACAGACACACCCAGATGTATGGCAATTCTAAATCCAATCAAATTGACAATTTGATTAAACAGCCCACCATTTGACCTTTTTCTCCATCTACCATTTTTATCTAGGAACTCCGGAAGTCTTGTAATCATCTCCAACATATACAACTGTCTGTTCATTTCAATTAGAGATCAAAAAGGAATCCCAGTGTGCCTCACTCACCCAAGAGCTGTGTGCTGAAGAACGTGAATATAAATTGAATCGAAGAAAAGTCAACCCTGTTCCATGTGTCCCAAGGGGGCTCACAATTAAAGAGAACTCTTCAGAACCCCTGAAAGTCAGCATGCCATGTATCTGAACTAATAGCAATGTTGACCATAAAGCAACTGACTGTGAACATATATAGTAGGGAAGTCAAGCACACAACAGTTGGAGTGAATTCCTGGCCCTGAGAGGAACTGGAAAGAGGCAGGAACTTGGAGAATATTAAGTCATAAGGATTTGAGTGGTGGTATCCTAGGTAACCCGTTGAGAAAGCAGGAAAGAGTCTAAAGGAGAGAGAACACTGAGAATGGGTACCTAGGCCTGAGCTCTGGGCCTTCTTATCCCCGCTACAAGCTGTTACCTTCTTCCTGTCTTTCCCTGACTGTCTTAGTTGTGCCAGGGGCCTCCTACTCTGCTCTTTAGGCCCGGGCACATGCTTGGCTGCCTGAGGAAGACCTGGCATGGTTCCCAAAGCCAGAGGTGGGATACAATTTCGTGGGCTGTTTGGAATGTGGCCAGCCCTCAGGGCCAGCTGCAGGGCACAAGGCCAAGTTGACAATACCAACCACTGGAGACAGGGTGGCAACTTCTTCTCTAGCTTCCAAAATGCCAGTTGAGGTTTTCTTCTGTTTAATATTTAGAAACTATTTCTATTATGCTCCCGTTTTGTCCTGTTTTGTCCTTTTCTTTTCAAAAGTGTCAGTGGTTGTACCTGTAGGTGCGACAGGGAGAGGCAAGCAGGGCAGTAAGTCAGCAAAGTTGTGCCCTGGTTTTGCCTGCCAGCTTCTCCACTAGCCTTGTCCTCGGCCATTCCTGGGCCTTAAGCCTTCTGTGGCTTGTTCTCCAAAGACAAAGACCAGCAAGGCTTTTGTTGATCCCATTTTCTCCGTCATCACAAATTGTCTATGCCCTCTGTTGGTAAATGGGGCATTCACTGTTTCGGGGCTGCCCTTTTCTCTCTGTACCCTTTCTCTGCAGGCCCATCAAACCTCAAAGCCTCTTTTTAGAGTACAAATCCCACATTAGTTTCTTAGCCCCCAGCTCTCCTCTGAGCTCCACACTTACATATCGGACAGCCTCACCCAATGGGATGGCTCATAGATACATCAAAGGCTACATGTCCACAAGGGACCCCATCATTTTCAATTTACCTGGGCCTCTTCAAGAACAGGCCAATATCTTCTACTCCATTCTTCTCTATCTTAGTGAATGACACCACCACTCTCTTAGCTATTTAAACAAGAAAAACGCAGGCCCTGTGAACTCTATCCTCTGTGTCACACACCACACACATCCAACCTGTCAACAAGTCTTGCCACTACCACCTCGCAGACAGACCTCAAATATGGCCACATCTCTCTAGTACTACACTGCTACTTTAATGACAATAAACATCAGGTCACTGATAGATATTTAAACAACTTCCTAATTTGTCTTTATACCTCTTGTATTCCCTCTTACCCATCTAGGAAACTACCAGTTTCCCCTTAAAATGGAATGTGATCGTGCCTTTCACCTCTACTGTAACTTCACACAATCATGTTGGAGTAAATTATGTTAGAACTTCCTAGAAAACCAAGCGCGCGCGCGCGCGCGCGCGCGCACACACACACACACACACAACATTTGCTTTCAGATGTTGTAAAACAGCTAGAACAGAATTGTTTCCCTGATGAAAGAAGGGGAATGAATGAGGTCTGGTCTATGGGGGTCTTTGGCTTCTTCCTAGGGAAAGGCCATAGAGTCTTCCTGAATTAATGAGAAAGATGAGAGGCTCAAGTGGCTGGAAATTGTACGGTCGTGTTTTGAAAAGGAGAGAGCAACACAGAAAAGGAGCTCTAGGTATCTGCATAGGGATCCTTTTGATTACATAGCGGAGTACTAAACTGTGCATGCAACCCATTGAAACCAGGAGAAACACTACCAAGAAGCTACAACCCCAAATTCCCAGAACACTCTTAGCCATCAAAAACAGTATGCTGCCACTTTGAGAGGTTCAGGATGATGTGTGGTTACCATAATTGCCTTTCAGAACAAGGCTCAACCCCTTAAAGAAAGACCCAAACTGCAAACAACAATGAAACATTTGCAGTATAGTATTCAACAATCACCAAACCAAACATAGCCAGGTAAAAATATCAATCAATAGAAACAGAACCAGAAGCTCACATTTGCAGTATAGTATTCAACAATCACCAAACCAAACATAGCCAGGTAAAAATATCAATCAATAGAAACAGAACCAGAAGCTCACATTTGCAGTATAGTATTCAACAATCACCAAACCAAACATAGCCAGGTAAAAATATCAATCAATAGAAACAGAACCAGAAGCTCAGTGACCAAGGCCAACCTGGTACAGAGTGAGTTCCAGGACAGCCAGGGCTACACAGAGAAACCCTGTTTTGAAAAAAAAGAAACCTGAACCCCAAACCAACCAAACAACCAAAAATATCTGTAGAGCTAGAGAGATGGCTTAGTGGTTAAGAGTGTTTGCTGTTCTTACAGAGGACACAAGGTTGGTTCCCAGCACCACAGTCAGGGGGCTCACAATCACCCGTAACTCCAACATCTAGAGCAGGGATTTTCAACTTTCCTAATGCAGCGGCCCTTTAATACAGTTACTCATGTTGTGATGATCCCAAACATAAAATTATTTAAAAATAAGAGAGACAGAACCAGAATGAGCAAGATGGAAGAATTTACAAGCAAGGACTTCTAAGAGTTATTGTATGGATGCTCAAGTATGTAAAGGAAAAGATGCTACAATGAGGAAAGTCGTTTGAAATATAAAAATAACCAAATAAATATTTGTGTCAAGGTCTTACTATGTAGCCCAGCCTAACCCCAAACTTATGGTGTTTTCTACCAGATCTTCCTGCGATCATATCCAGAGAATTTTTAAATATGAAATATATAAGAAAAACTCCACTAGAAAAGCATAACAATGGATCAGATCTCAAAGAAAAATAATTGGCTAGAGGAAATAAGACTATAAATTAAAGTATGGGGCTGGAGAGATGGATCAGCAGTTAAAGCACATACTCCTCTTCCAGAGGCCCCCAGTTCTATTCCCAACACTCAGTTCAGATGGCTCACAACCACCTGTAACACCAGCTCGAGAGGGTGCCATGCCCCTTTCTGGACTCTGTGGGCAACACACACGGACACACATAGACACACACAGACACACACAGACACACATACCTTATACACAGAGGGATGTGTGCACATACATATAAATAAAAATAAATCTTTTTTAAAAAGATAATGAAGTGAAACAAGGTATTCAGTGTTTCTTAAAGGCTGGTGAACATGACCTAAAACTGACTGTAATAAGGATTGCACAGACCTGTGAATATGCTGAAAACCATGAAATGATACACTTTCAATGGGCAGACTTGTGGCATGTGAATTGTATACCAGTTACGTTATTGTTTCAGAAATATTAACAGGGATCCGTGATCTATGCATCCATGTCATAGTCTAACATGTAATTAGAGTTTCAGGAGGAGCTATAGACAAAAAAATTCCAATAAACAATCATTGAAATTTTGGCAAACTTGATGAGAACTATAAACTACAGATCTAAGAGGCTCAACAAACCCCAACAAAGTATACAAATAAAGAAACTAAAACTAAGGCATCACATAGGGTAAATTCCTGAAAATCACAGAAAAAGGTGATCAAAATGGCCCTAGAAAAGAAGGCATTATATACAGGACAACTAAGCTCAAGACCCCTCAAAAAATTCTCGAGCAAGATGTAGCAAACCAGAAGGTATGGAGTGATATTTTAAAGTACTTGAATATCTATGCTACTACAGATATTAATGGAAATTCTTCAGGCTTAAGGAAAATGATGTCAGAGAGAAATACACTTACAATAAGCTGTGTCAGAGCAAGTACATGGGCAAATGTTTTCTATGAAGGATAGTTGTTCTATTGAAAGTTTACACTTTTTGCTTACAGTTTGTTTTTCAAGACAGGGTTTCTCTGTGTAGCCCTGACTGTCCTGGAACTCACTCTGTAGAGCAGGCTGGCCTCAAGCTCATAGAGGTCCACTTTCTTCTGCCTCCCAAGTGCTGGGATCAAAGGAGTGTGATACCACCACCTGGCTGAAATTTCACTTTATTCCATAAAAATATGAGTAATTACAATGTGTCAAGTAAAAAAAATGCTATTGTTGTCTTTAACCCAGACATATGGTACACATCTACAGTCACGGTACGTGTTGAAAGGTAAGGGAAAGAGAATCAGGAGTTCAAGGCCATTCTTGGTTGCACTGATAGTTCAAAGACAGCCTAGGTTACATGGGACCCTGTTTCAAAAAAAAAATCCAGGGGCTGGAGAGATGGCTCAGAGGTTAAGAGCACTGGCTGCTCTTCCAAAGGTCCTGAGTTCAATTCCCAGCAACCACATGGTGGCTCACAACCATCTGTAATGAGGTCTGGTGCCCTCTTCTGGCCTGTAGACATACACATAGATAGAACACTGTATACATAATAAATAAATAAATAAATATTAAAAAAATATTTAAAAAATCCAAATAATAAGCTAGATATGGTGGCACTCACTTTTATTCCCAGCACTCAGGAGATAAAGGCAAGCAGATCTCTGAGTGTGAGGCCTGTCTGGTCTACAGAGCCAGTTCCAGGACAGCCAGAGCTACATAGTGAAACTCTGTATCAACAAACAAAAACAAAAAGGGGTTGGAGATATGGCACACTGGTTAAGAGTACTTGCTGCTCTTTCAGAGGACCCATGTTCAATTCCCAGCACCCATGAGGCAGCTCACAACTGTCTATAACTCCAGTTACAGGGGATCTGACACCTTCACATAGATATACATGCAGGCAAAATGTAGTGAAGAGGCGAGCAGGTCTGCTTTTCGTCCCACTCGGCTCCTGCACAGCTAGCTTCACACCCAAAATAACAACACACAAATTGTATTCTTTTAAACACTTCCTGGCCCATTATATTTGGCCTCTTCTTGGCTAACTCTCATATCTTGATTAACCCATTTCTAATAATCTGTGTACCACCACGAGGTGGTGGCTTACCTGGGAAAGATTCAGCATGTCTGACCTGGCGGCTGGCTCCATCGCGTCTGAGTCACTTCCATTCTTCCCAGCATTCTGTTCTGTCTACTCCACCCACCTATGTCCTGACCTATCAGGCCAAGCAGTTTTCTTTATTAGTTAACCAATGAAATAGCAGATAGAAGACCTTCCTCCATCAGCAAAACATCAATGAACATAAAATAAAAACAACAAAATATTTTTAAAAAATAAAAAATTGAAATATAAACTCATGATAGATGGCTTAGCAAGTACATAAACATTACTTGCTACATAAACCTGGTGGTTGTGATGTATGCGTACCTACTACCAGGCTTCAAATCACATGAAGTCAGCTTGGACAGAGTTGAAACAAGCAATAACAAACTTGCAATTAGAGTTGGAAAGTCTGGCATTTCTCTCCCCGATAACTGATAAAAACAGGCAGAGCGAATTGGTAAGGATATATAGGAGAGCTTAACAACATCATCAATCAACTTGACCTAATTGACTTGAACAGAACAGTACAGCCGACATCTGCAAAATACACACTCTTCCCAAGCACACATAGAACTACCCCTAAAATAGACCATATGCTAAAATAGACCATGGATTTATTTACTTATTATGTATACAGTTTTGCTTGAATGTCCGCAGGCCAGAGGAATGAGCCAGATCTCATGACAGATGGTGTGAGCTACCATGTGGTTGAACTCAGGCCCTCTGGAAGAGCAGCCAGTGGTCTTAAATGCTGAGTCATCTCTCCAGTCCCCAAAACAAATCTTAATAAATCTACAAGGATCAAAATCATGCATAGTGTGCTCTCTAACTTTAACAGAATTAATTATCCAAGAAAAATAAAAACAAACGGCCACAAGCACCCTTCTACAAAAGTGCCCACAATAACTTTATGAAGGTCCCAACCTAGAAACAGCCCAGGTGTCCCTCAAGTGTCTAAATATCTAGATGACTATATAAACAAAATGTGGTGGTATGCCAATACAATGTAATATCAGTTTGCATTAAGATCTATATCAGGATGCAGCATACAATATGACATATGTATACAAAACACATTTGGCAATAACAAGGGACAAACACATGGAGAGTCTAAAAAACAGTATGCTAACTGAAAGAAACCAGATACAAAAGTTAAATACAGTTTGCGTCCCATTTATTGAAGATTCTAGACTAGGTAACACTAGCCTATAGTGAAAGAAAGCAGAATGATGGGAGCCAGAAATGGGAAACAGGCCTCAGACTGACTGCAAAGCTCTTCGAGCAAACTTTGTGCTCTGACGATAATAGTGTGAACGTTGTGGGATTCCACACTAGGACAGTTCTAAGGTACTCAGATCCATAGTAAATTCATTTTGTGTCCAGACACACAATTTCTATCACCCAAAGTCAGAATGGCAACATTGGCCACCCAATTTCATGTAATTCTGCCAAAGAAATATTGTTCTAGTTGGTAAAACAACCCCTTGTCACACTGACATCCTAAAATCAAATGTTCTACTAAAAGTTCAATAAATTGTCTGATGTGTGAGAATCCTTAGGTTCCTTGGGATATTTACTGGGCCCTAAGCACAAGGTGGAAGATGGTCTAGAATCTCAAAGAGCGACAAGGAGATATGTGCACACAGGCTATAGTTATATGAAAGGAAGGAACCTCCATTGAGAAAATGTCTTCATAAAATCCAGCAAGCAGCACCTCTCCAGGGCCTCTGCATCAGCTCCTGCCTCCTGGCTCCTGACCTGCTTGAATTCCTGCCACTATCGCTTTGGATGACAAGCTGTTATACAGAACTGTGAGTGAAGTAAACCCTTTCCTCCCTGAGTTGCTTTTGGCCATGGTGTTTCATCATAGCAACAGAAACACTAACTAAGATGCACCTCTTGGTGAATAGTAACAGCAAGGACACTGATGGGAGCAAGTGGCTGCACTGCCAAAAAGTCAAGGAGAGCTGGGTGTGCTAGGCTCAGACTTTAATCAAACCCTCTAGAGAACCATCAAGACTTCCAGGAACACCTACATTCATCCATCCCTGTGGAGGTCATGTTTCCAACTGATATGAGCATCTCCTATTTAGCCCCCCACCATGTACTCACACTGTGGACCACTCTCCCAGCGCATGAACCTTTAGGGATACACAGGTAAGTCATATTCAAGCCATAGTACATGGACATACATGTTTACCAAAATTCATTAAGGGCTGAAATGATAGCTCAGGGGAGAACACTTGCCTAGCATGTAAGAGGCCTTCGGTTAAGAGGTAGCTTGAGCTTATAATTCCAGCACTCAAGCTGATGCAGGAGGAATTCTCTGAGTTTGACACTATCCTGAGCTGTACTGTGAGCTCCAGGCCAGCCTGGGTTCTATGGGGAGAGAGCATTTCCAAAACAAAACAAAACATTGACCTGTGCATATTTCAAATGGCCATATTTTATTGAATATATAATTGCACTTCAATAAGGCAGCAAATAATTGCTAGCAATAAAAACCCCTCTCTCAGATTCCCAGAACCCAATCTAAACTAAATCAATTTGCCTTTTTTCTGACATTCTGGAAAAACCTAAATTTTCTGGTTTTCAATTGCCTAGAGAATCACTTCCAGGACCTTCAGCCTCAGTTCAAGCACACCATTTTTCGAACTGTGTTCCAGACACCCCGAACTTAGGAGCAACCTCTAACGGTGCACAGATTCCTTTTGCAATACTGCCCCTCTGCACGTTAGGCTTCCCCTTTTTGGACCAGCACAGTCTCTGTGCAGAAAATTCTTAGCCATTCTTTACAATCCCTCTGAAATGCCACGTTTTCTGTGTAGCCTTTTCCAACCATCAAACAGAACTGGAATAGAGGGATGCTTCCTCATAGCAAACTACAAATCTGGGAACACACTCTTTATGATTCTGGCTCTTTGTCAAAATGGAATGATGTGGGGCTGGGGGGAGGGTCCAGTTAGGAAAGGACTTGCCTCACAAGCATGAGGATGTGGGTTTGATGCTCAGAACGCATACAAAAATACCTGGTGGCACAGGCTTGCGATCCCAGAGCCAGGGAAGTAGAGCCGGAAGGATGCCTGGAACTCACTGACCAGATAATCTAGCCTAAGCATTGAGCTCCAGATCAGTGAGAGATCTGGCCTCAGAGGAAATAGACACTGTTTCTGAGGGTGACATCCAAGGCTGTCATCTGGCCTGAACCCATGTGTACATGCCCCCACACATACATGTATGCCCGCATGCACCCACATGTATTAAATGTGGACTGAACCCAGTCCGGTGGTTTGTGCCTTTAATCCCAGGACTCAGAGTCAGGAAAATTTCTCTGAGTTCGAGGACAGTCTGGTCTACGAATGGAATTCCAGGTCATCAAGGAGCTAAATAGTGAGATCACGTCTCTCTCTCTCTCTCTCTCTCTCTCTCTCTCTCTCTCTCTCTC
>NC_022026.1:611929-619398 GCF_000317375.1 Microtus ochrogaster | reverse complement strand
TCTCTCATATTGAATTGTAAACTCCTCCAGGGCAGATCTTAGGCTCTTAATACAAACTGTTAAATAATGTATAATGAATCAATAAATGAAACTATTCTCCCTTTGGGACATTTTAATGGGCGCTTTGGTCAGGAATGGTTTCACCACAAATAGTAACCCATAAGCAAACCATTCGAAGGATGAGGCAGCTCACAGAGGAAGAATGCTTGATCCATTTTAACTCCGTAAATTAGGCAGTGGGTGGATTTTAGCCAGCCTAGGACTTGCCTTGTGAGATGGCCAGAGTCAGAGCTCAGTTTGTAACTGGCATTACGTGTCATATGCAGTTAGCACTGTCACCATCACTGTTCTTTACTGGACTGTCAGTGGCTTGGGTGAACAGTCTGTCGTCTCATTGACCCTCCACAATAACCCTAGGGACAAAGTACTTTGGGACTGAACCATAGGAAGCTGGCAATATTCAATCTGCTTTGTTTTGTTTTCCTGAGATGAGGGTCTTACACTTGCCTGAGATGGCCTGGAACTCATTATGATGTATCCCAGGCTGGCCTTAAAGTTGCAACAATTCTCCTACCTCGGCCTCTTTGAATTACAGGCTTCCCCATTACTCTACTTAACCTGTTTGGGCCGACAAAATATCATTCTCGTGGTCAGCCTACTATTTCCCCTTTTTAGAGCCAGGGAAAGTGAAGTTTTCGATGAGCCCATTGCCCACATTTGAACATTCATCCACCGAATCCCAGAGCTCTTTTGTTAGTTCTTCCGCATCGTCCACAGCTGGGAAATCCCTGCTAAAAGGCAAGCCACAGGAGCTAAAAGGTAGGCCAGCTGGACCTCACTAGGGTTTCGAATGTTCATTTGCTGATGGCTCTGGCCTGCCCTGCAAATGTTATTAGTCGTTTAGAGATCATGTTTCCAATTGTTTTCAGTCTCTTACTTCTCCAAAATCCACTTTCCTCAATACACACACACACACACACAGACACACCACACACGGGGGGAGGGGGGGCAGCAGGTTCGTACACCACAGTTGCTTCTTTTTTCTTCATTACTCAGTGACCGGCAACACGTACCCTAGCCTCAGCGGTGTCCACAGCTGGCATCCACAAGAGGCATCATACTCTACCCTCACTCATGGCAAGGGTAAGTGCTTTTGACCTAGAAGACGAAAAGCATCAGAAGCTGGAAGATACTCAAATGTAAAGTTAAAGATGGTTTCTGACATTTGAAAGGGTACAAGTAGCAATGAGTAAGTCTGATCATCTAGGTGTTCAAGCCTTGACAGAACAAGCCACTAGTGGGGCGAACCATAATTCTACAATCCCTAGCCTGCTTACCAGGTCCTGTGAACTGCCTGCTGGGGCAATAAACCTAGCAGTGTTAGAGGCTGGGAAGAAAGACACAACGCGTGGCACAGTGACCGTCAAGAGAAACCCCCTAGAGCTACAAATCAGAGTGTGGGGGCAATGAGAGAATTGCCTAGATGAGGAGTGTCTGCGGAATGGAAGCTAGGAAAACCTGATGGGCCTGAGGCGTCTTATTGGGGAGTGGAAAGAGGGTTGGACATTCATGCAGATGCCCCGTGAGATTCTCCTTTAAGATGAGTGCTGGGGGGAGGGGTCAGGATGGCTGGCAACAAAGCCCTGGGTCAAGGACACAAGAGGAACCGGAAGGGCTTCCTACAAGAACCCAGGAAGCCTCTGGCCTTTCCTGGCATAACAAGAAAGAGAAGCCACAGGATCCTAATAAAGGACAGCTCAAAGGCTTGTCATCCTGTTTCCTCTTGTGAAGGAACAGCCTCAGATGTTTCAAGGCATTGAGACTGTACTTAGGAGGTTGGCATCCCTGCCTCCATGAGCCTTACCCTCTGCGGGTCCAGTGCCCCTCATGTGTATAAACAATGAGTCAAGACAGGTACAGCAGAGAAGACGATCCACTGGAGTGGTCATGGTTTTCCAGATTTTCTATTTGGAAAATGTATTTGGGGGGGAACAGGGTCTCACTATACACTCCTGAGAGACCTGGGACTCCCTAAGTAGACCAAGGTGGCCTTGAACTCATAGAGATCCACCTGCATTTACCTCCCAACGATCTGGCTTTCTTATTTTATAAATATGTGATTTTATTTTTATTCACATGTATGCATGTATATATCCCAAGTGAGTTTGGGTGCCAGCAGAGGCCAGAAAAGGCTGTTGGGTCCTCTGGAGCTGAGTTACAGGTGATTATGAGCAACCTGATGTGGGTGCTGGGAAGTGAACTCAGATCCTCTGGGAAAGTAGTATGCGCTCTTAGCTATTGAGCCATCTTTCTAGAGTGTGTGTGTGTGTGCATGTGTGCGTGCATGTGTGCGTGCATGTGTGTGTAATATGACAGCTCAACATGTAAGACAAATGAAAACTTATAGTTTGAATAATTAATTCTCCCCCTACTCACGTATTGAAGGTTCGTCCTCAATGCGGCCATGCTCAGAGGTGAGCCTTGAGTGGTAATTGGAATGTCCACTCTCTTCATCAATGGGTTAATATACTGATGCATTCAAAACTAAATGGAACAGTAGGAGGTGGGATCTAGTGGAGAGAAGTAAGTCATTAGAGTTTGCCCTAGGAGGCTCTATTAGGTCCCTGGGTTCTGCTCATCCTCTCCACCTCCTGGTTGCTATGAAGTCAGCCTCCTTCACCACCTGCCGCCATATTCCGTTTTAGCCCGGGCCCAAAGCAATGGAGTCACCCACCAATGAGATGCAACTGTGAAACTGTAGTGAAGGGAGACCTTCCCTCCCTAAGTGGCTTCCTCGGGGGTTTTGTCCCAACAATGGAAAGCTACCACAGAACTGCTATCATCCCCCTCCCTTCCCAGAGGGTCCCCAGCCCAGCAAACCAGAGCCTGTGTTAAAGATCACTGAGAAAGCCAGGCATGGAGGGTGCACACCTATAATCCCAAGGCTCAGAGACAGAGGCAGGAGAATCATTGTAAATTTGAGGCTGCTTAGTCTATGTAAGGAGTTCTGGGCCAGCCTCGGGTATATTGCTGTAGTTCGCAAACTCCAGCATGTATCAACATCATCCGGAGGGCTGCGCAGATGGAAGGTTGGCCCTATCCTCTGTGAGTCTGACAGTATACAAAGGAGGGGCACGAGAATGCGCATTTTTCCCCACAAGTTCTCCAGTGGAGTTGATGCTGAGGATTCAAAGGTTATGTTGTCACTGCCGCTCATTCTATATTCAATGCCCAATCACTCTAAATCTACCCCACATAGATTTCATATAAAAACATGGAAGAGTCCCTGGTCAAAGCTGGTATGATGGAACTGTAAAGGCTTTACATGTAAGTCTCTTGCCATGTATAAAGCTACTGGTCAAGAGACTGGTGGAGGCAGAAATGTTTCCTATAATGACTTTACAGTCTGCCCTAGCCTCACCACCCCCCAGGAAACAACACCCCCGCTAATTCCACCATCAGAGGTTATTTCATGTTAAGCAATATCATTTCCAGACATTCTCTTGCTGGATTAACCCCTTGGGAAGAGGGCAGTTGTCCAGTCCCTGACCCCACACTCTTTCTCAGACATTTTTCCAGTCTGTAGGGAACATGGCCTTGATCCTCTGTGAGCCCTTCTAGGCCACCTTACCTGTATCACTTGTCCCGGGAACCCTCATGGCTCTTAGCACAGTGCCTAGAGTAACCACTGACTACAAGTCTGTAGAATAAAAGAAACACATGAGGCCGAATTTGACCAAGCCCAGGTAGGTCATTAGCCACCACCATCACAGGTAAGGCTGCTAACTTGGGAAGTTTGAGAGGGCACGGGAGAAAGCAGGCCTCCAGCCACTTCAGTCTGCTGCCCAGGAGGTCTTGTAAGCTGGCTCCGGGAATGGCCAGTCTCTCATTCTCCATATCCTCCTTTTCAGCCCCATCGCTTTCTTAAGCGAATTGGCACTGACTCTGGTGACAGACTTGATCATTTATTTCTCTTTGCTTCGTGATTGTGTTAAGTGACTGCCAAAGTCCTGTTCCTGAATAGTCAGCACATTCCTCAGGACCACAAGCAGGACTCCATCTGCTCCCTGAGCGCTTCCTTTCCTTTATTGTGCTATTTTAGCTCCCATTTCCCATTTGGACCGAAGCATCTTCCAGGCAGCCCGTCGGGAAGGGGAGAGGGTGGAGAGGATTGAGGCTGCCTTCCTTCATTTCTCCGTCATCTCCTGGGTTTCTCTGGGGGAATAATATCAACAAATATGAATGACGCTACCTGCCAGACACTGCTTTTAGCTCTGTATGGATGTCTGTGAAGTTAATTCTCACAAGACGCCTGTAAGGAAGGTGTGAATATGGGGAAACTGAGGCAGAGGGCGATGAAAGGAGATGCCCAAAGACACACAATGTGTGATAGAGTTGAGAGTTATAATCAGGCACATCTAGTTATTCTTACCCACTGGCTATGCCATCTTGAAGGCCTCGAATTATTGAGGCTGTAGAACTGGACCGAGGGGCATCCAAGGCCATAGCCCTTTCCCTTGTTACTGTCTGCTGAACCAATGGCTACTTACATCAAAAAACAGAGCAAAAAGTCTTCTCCAAGTGCTGGGGATGTAGCTCAGCTGGCAGAGGATTTACTAAGATGCATGAAGCCCTGGCTTTGATTCCAGTTCCTGCAGAAACGGAGTCTAATGGTGGATCTGCGCTAAGGTAGGTGGTAAAAGAGACCAGGTTCAAGCACTCCAAACCAGCCACAGACCCAGCTGTTGTACTCTGCATTTGATGTCAAGACAGAGGGGAGCCTTCTCTAGGTGTTAGGCATTGCCCAAATCCAGTCCTATATTGACTCAATCCCATAATAACCCCTGAAGTAGCTACCACTAAAGGAACTGAGGGGTGGTGTGACAAGTAACTTGCCCAAGATAACACAGCCAGGAAGCAGCAGACCTGGGATTAGGATCCAGGTTCCTAGCTTAGACTGTGGGAGACTCAGTATATGCTTATTAAAGGCATGTGCCACCTCTGTCTCCAGTATAGACCCTTAACCATTATACTCTACTACCCCTTAGCATCCAGACCGTTTTAGGGTGCTTAAGGGTGTCCTGCTACCACTACCCCCTCCACCGCATCTCCTTGACTTCTACTGCTTTATACAAGCTTGGTCTTCACAATAGCCATTAACTCTTCAAGGCACTGAAGTGTTAAGTCAAAGCTCAGCCGCTCACGAGTGGGCTGTGCTCTGCATTTCTCTCTGTTCACTTTCCTGATTTCCAAAGGGAAGCGAATAATTGTAATGAGCTCACAGAGTCCTTGGGAGTATTTAGGTCAAGTAGGGTGGGTTTCCCCATCACCACCACCACCACCATCTCCTGCTGCATCTTCTCCAGCCCAGCCCAGCCCCAGCATCCTGCAGGGGAAATGGTGTTTCACGCCCTTTCACTTATCAGTCTCACCCCTCGTGGCTGTCTCTTCCTGTCCCAAATGAGAAGCAGCCCCCAGTTACATGTTCCCCGGGCTTTTCAAAACTTGGTAATTGCAATTCCTCCCAAGAGTTCAGAGAAATCATTTCCCTAGCATTTGAAGCAGGAATTCTATTGTCAGTTCATAACTCGTGTATGGCCCAAGGTGGCCCAGCCCATCACCTTTCTTCCCTGCCCTCAGTAGCAGTGGAGGAAATAGACAACTTGTCTTGAACATATCCCAGGGGCACCCCATGGCTAGAGTCTCTGAGATAAAAATCCATAGCAAAGAAAGGCACGGAATTCAAATATATTACTTGGAGTCTGCTCATTCTTTGCTTTACCAACGGCTGAACAAATGAGCCGTTTCCTCCTCCAGTCTCTCCCAGTTGTTGCAGAGAGCTTGGGTTTTAAACTCAGCGGGGTAAACTATATAGCTACCTAGAAGCGGGCAATCAAGACTAGAAAAGGTCCCTCTGCTTAGTTCTTCATCTACAGGATCGCACCCTAGCTTCTAACTGAGCCCTACCATTATCGCAAAGTAGTCTTTGTCTATCTCTGCCCCCCTTTTCTTGTTGAAAAAAATTTAAATTTATTTTTCTTCTTTTTAAATTTAATCTTATTTTTTTAAAATAATTTTTCATTTATTTTACATACCAACCAGTTTCCCCTCCCTCCTCTCCTCCCATCCCCTCCTCTTTCTCCTGCATCCCCTCCCCATTCACTCCTCCTTCATCTCCGTTCAGAAAGGAGCAGGCCTCCCACGGGCTTCCACAAAGCATGGCACCTCAAGTTGAGGCAGGAAAAAAAAGAGAAAAGCTTTAATTTTATTACCATATATTCATTATACAAAACAATGGGTTTCTTAGTGATATTTTCATTCAGGCATGTTCTGTATTTTTATGACATACACTCCCTCATCAATCTCTTCAAAAAACATTTTAAGCAGTTTTTACAGTGAGGACGACAATACTAGACTATTTATTTTACTGTCTGTATGAGTATTCTACCTGCATGTACGGCTGTGTATGCAGTGCCACTAGAAGCCAGAAGAGGCCGCCAGATCCCCCAGGACTGGAGCTAGAGACCCTTGTGAACTACCACCTCAGTGCTGGGGATGCAACCTGGGACCTCTAGAAGAGCAGTCAGTACTCTTATAACCTCTGAACCCTCACTCCAGCCAGCCCTAGCAGACTCTTCACGTTTTGATTTACTTCATTTTCATACGTGTTTGTATGTAAGTTTCTATGTGTGTGGGTTTGTACATGTGAGTGCAGGTGCTCTCAGAGGCTGGAAAAGTTGGGTACCCCTGAAGCTGAAGTAACAGGCAGTCGTGAGCTGCTTATCAGAGGTGTGAAGAGTTCATCTCTGGTCCTCTGGCAAAAGCAATATGCACTCAAGCACCGAACCATCTTTCCAGCACTCTTAGTAGACATTTTTGAAAAAGCGTCCTTGAACTGCCAGAGAGAGGGCTCGGCAGCTAAGAGGACTTGCTGTTCTTACAGAGGACCCAGGTTCAGTTCCCAGCACCCCTCTGGTGGCTCACAGCCATCTGAAATTTCAGTTCCAGGGCCTAACACCGTCTTCCAACCCATGTAGGCATTAACCACACACAGGGCGTACAGACATATATACAGATAAAAGACCCACACCTAAATAAATTAAAATTTAAAAAAGAGAGTCTCTGAAAAATCAAAACTTTATTTTAGGTGGTGGTGTGTGTGTCTGTGTGTGTGTGTGCATATGAGTGTTCTAAGACATGCACCCTATGTGTACATGGAGGTCAGAAAAGAAAGTTGGATCTCTCAGAACTATAACTGTAGGTGTCTGAAGGACACATGGCTTGTTTCATGGATCCTGAGATGCAAACTCAGATCCTCATGATAGTGCACCAAGTGCTCTTAACCACTAAGCCATCTTTCCATTCTCTACATCCCAATCACCCTGTCTTACACCCCTTCCACTGGTCCTCTATCTCTTCTAAAATTGCAGTGTGTGTGTGTGTGTGTGTGTGTGTGTGTGTGTGTGTGT
>NC_022026.1:609306-611829 GCF_000317375.1 Microtus ochrogaster | reverse complement strand
TTTTTTTTTCACTTGGCATGATGTCGTCCAGTTCCATCCTTTCTCCTACAAATGACAGGATTTATTTGTTCTGTATAGTTGAATAAAGAAAAGACTTTAGCTGTCCCACTGTCTTTCCCCATTCATCTGCTGATGGGGACCTAGGCTGGTCCATGTCTTGGCTATTGTAAATAGTGTGAATGTGGAAGTATTATCCCAGAATGCCCCTTAACCTAGTTCATAGAATGAACCCTGGCAACTGGCTGCCCTTCATTGCATTTAAAGACTCAGTACACAGTCACCAAATAAGGAGACTGAAGCCAAGAGGCAAAGCAATTTAGTCAGCACCACACACAACCAATCCCTCATCGTAGCCACGTATTAGATCTCAGCTTCAGTCCATAGATTTAGCCACAAAAGGTAAAGCCACAAAAATGTGACTACATCAGTGGGATGGGCTACCTACTGCCAAAGTGCCAACTCAGACAGGAGAGTACACTATCCTGCGTCTCTGAGAACAGCCCACTAATCTGGTCTTTCTGGAGTACAGAGGCAATTCAAAGGAATTCTCACCTAGGAAGAGAGATTTGTCTGATGAAAGAAATCAATAAATTGTTATTGAATGCAATGCAGTCCAACTTCATTTATTTAAACTAATTAGACATAGCCTTTCAAATTAGTGAGCCATTAATGTTGTAGGTTATTTATAAAGAACTGAAGCTTGGCCAGCAAAATGGCTCAGCAGGTAAAGGTGCTTACTGCCAAGCCTGATGATCTGAGTTCAATGCCCAGGACCCACAAAGTGGAAGACTAGACCTGACTCCTGTAAATTGACCTCTGAGCTCAATCTGTGAGCTGCGGCACATGCATATCACTCCTCGTAAGGAAAAGAGCATCATAGAAAAGGAAATGGAGCTTCGCTGCTTCAAATCATTCACAGTCGCTCGAAGAAGGCTAACAGATTGTGGCCTATTTGAAGTCTTGAGAGACTTGCCGTAATGAAATGAAAAGAATCTCCACCATCAATCACTTGAATGGAAATGGTCCTGCTCAAGCAATGACATTTGTTTCCTGGAAGTTTGGAGGCTCGAGGCTCAGAGCTCATTTATTCAATCCATTTATTTGCTGCTAGCAGACAAAGTAAGGCCTGGTAGAGCCCAAGCCATTCCCAGTCGGTACGCATGGAGTTTCTTTTAATGAGGTTTTACTGGAAAAGGAAGTGATTGGAGGGTGGCCTTAGAAGTAACAGGTGCAATCCAGCCAGTAATGGAATAAAAGATGGTTTGGGAATATTGTCACTTCCTTTTTTTTTCCTGAGGAGATACGGGAGGAAAAAACGCTACTAACACAAGTCATGTACCTCAGTGCTTTGTCAAAACCCGGAACAAACAAGAAGCAGAAAAAAAAATCTGAAGGTCGAGGAAAGGAAATAAACAAGAAACATAAGTAAAGCATGAATCATTCCTTACCACCTGATGGCTCCTGAAAAAAAATACAAATTAGAGCCAATGGAAGGAAACAGAGTCCATACCATGGTTTGGTATTTTGATAGAGAACACAGTATAGACTCTGTGCCCTTTTATTTAGAAGAAGGAACTGGCCTTTGGCATCTGGTTTGTATGGCCTTTTCCTCAAGGTCTTACGCAGCATGAGATTGACAAGGCTCACCCAGCCAGGGTATCCACTTCCCTGCTAATGCGCTGAGGGTGGAGACGGGTGAAGCATATTTCATTTGCTTAGGCTTTAATAGCTCTTACCTTGTCCCCCAAAGATTTTTGAGGTGGTTTATACAGATTCTGAACCAGAGTAAATAGCAATACATCAAGAACATCAGCTGTTAAAGAGCTTAAAGACCATGGAGAGTTGTACCTAGATGGTCTAGGTTGTTGGAGAAAGGCAAAGTTGGTGTCATAGTCTACCTTGGGATAATGGACTACCTCTTGAGAGAACACAAGTTTCCCAGGCTCTCTGGAATTTCGATCTTATGCCAAATACCCAACTTTCCCAAGAATCATGGGCCTGCTACAAACAGATTTACTTCAGAGAGCATTATGGTGTTGTAGGGCAGGATATCTTGTTACACACTGGGGCACATTCTCTGGTAGAGAACGCATGCCGCTGAAAATGGCAGCTATAAGGATAGATGTGAAGAGAGACTCTCATCGTGCAATACAAAGTATTTGCCGAGGAAAGGTGGTCCTCACATCAGCTAGAGCTTGGACCTAAGATCACAGAGAAGGGAGATCAAAGGAGAGATGAATCCTGTTAAAGGTAGTACGGAGCTTCTCAGAGCCAGGCCAGACTTGGGGGAAGGCTGGAACTAAAAGTGAGAAAAAAGATTGGCATGTGGCACATGCTGTCTTCTTAAAATGCAAGAAGACAGCAAGCTTGAGGCCAGCCCAGGCTATATAGCAAGACCCTGTCAGGTAGACAGATGATTGACACAAGATAGATAGATAGATGACAGATAGATAGATAGATAGATAGATAGATAGATAGATAGATAGATAGATAGATAGATAGATAGATAGATAGATAGATACA
>NC_022026.1:599011-609206 GCF_000317375.1 Microtus ochrogaster | reverse complement strand
ATACATACATACATACATACATACATACATACATACATACACAGAATGTTCTGGCAGTATGACAGTAAGTAGACTTCCTGTGTGCTGAAGCAGAGGGACATGCAGAATCTAGGTACACAGCAGAAAGGGCAGAATCAGCTCACCTAGCTCCTTGAATTTGGTCAGGTGGTGAAGGCATGTGGAGCCAATCTGACAGGAAGTGGGGAGTCATTGAAGAATTCTGAGCCAGTTGAGCAGGGGAAGGATGTGACATGTTGAAAGGGATGTTTTCAAAGGCAGACCCTGTCTGCTGCCTTCTGCTAAGTGCAGGCTGGAGTGGGGGTCGGGGGATGGGAGGAGGAAGTTGGCAGACCAGCTGTGGCTATCCAAGTCAGAGGCAAATGACGAGGGCTCAAGCTAAGGCAGTGGTGATGGGGAAGATGGGAGATGTCCAGTTCTAACCAAGGGGTAGGAATTTCAGAGGCAAAATGTCCTCAGGGCATGGAGCATGCATGCCTGGTTCATTTCTGTGCCGCTAGAACCTAGCATCATGTATGACACATGGTAGGCGCTCTGGAGTTTATGAATGACTGAGTGGATCCCTCCAGGAAGACAGGCACTGAGTAGGAATACCTGCTTAATCAACAAGAAGCAACAGTATCGTGAAAAACAATTGAATAGAAGATTATTCAATGACTGGGAATATATTAACTTTCTTTTACTGTCCCTGGAGCTACAATGGCAATGTGGCATAGGAAGGCAGCCCAGGAGAGGCAGGGCTGACTGGGAAAGAAGCCCCCTAAAGCAGAACACATTTCCGCAGTAATTCTCCATAGGAAGCATACTAGCTGTCGTTCATACATGTAGGCATGTCACACAACAGGTAAGTTATAGATGGGAGAAGAACAATTACAGCATTTACCTCACAAAAGGATCAATTGAAAACCCACTTAAAGTAGCAAACTGTCAATTTTATCTTCTTAGAGACCGGAATTTGAGTCCCTAAACTTGAGTTCCCTTCAAGACAATGGAGAAGAATGGGGAAAAACACCCTTGAGATTCTAGAATCCTAACCCTTGGCCTAAACCTCAGCTTTGTTTTGTTGTTTTTGATTTTTTAAAACATTCATTTATATACAAATATGTAAGTGTGCGCTACAGCATGCCAGTGGACACCAGAGGACAGCTTGTCCTTTAAACCACGTGGCTTCTGGAGATGGAACTCAAGTCATCAGGTTTGCCCAGCAAGCAGCTTTAGCCACTGAGACATTTCAGTGGTCCACTTTCTTTCTTTTTTTTTTTGATTTTTTTAATTTATTTATTTATTTATTAAAGATTTCTGTCTCTTCCCTGCCACCGCCTCCCATTTCCCTCCCCCTCCCCCAATCAAGTCCCCCTCCCTCGTAAGCCCAAAGAGCAATCAGGGTTCCCTGACCTGTGGGAAGTCCAAGGGCCACCCACCTCCATCCAGGTCTAGTAAGGTGAGCATCCAAACTGCCTAGGCTCCCCCAAAGCCAGCACGTGCAGTAGGATCAAAAACCCATTGCCATTGTTCTTGAGTTCTCAGTAGTCCTCATTGTCCAATATGTTCAGCAAGTCCGGTTTTATCCCAGGCTTTTTCAGACCCAGACCAGCTGGCCTTGGTGAGTTCCCCATAGAACATCCCCATTGTCTCAGTGTGCGGGTGCACCCCTCGCGGTCCTGAGTTCCTTGCTCGTGTCTCTCTCCTTCTGCTCCTGATTTGGACCTTGAGATTTCAGCCCAGTGCTCCAATGTGGGTCTCTGTCTCTGTCTCCTTTCATTGCCTGATGAAGGTTAATATTCAGGAGGATGCCTATATGTTTTTCTTTGGTGTGGTCACTTTCATCATTAACAAATGGTTAAGATGTAAGTACAACCAGGCAGTGGTGGCACACACCTTTAATTCCAGCGCTTAGGAGGCAGAGGCATGCAGATCTCTGAGTTTGAGGCCAGCTTGATCTACAGAGCAAGTTTCAGGAATACAAGGCTACACAGAGAAACCCTGTCTCAAAAAATCATATACATACATGTGTGTATGAATTGTTTTAAAATAAATTTCTTTGTGATTTATTATCAGTAAATATTTGGTTTTGATTTGTAAAATCATTTTTAAGTCAGGGTCTTAGTATGTTGAATGCTCTACATAGATGAGCCTGGCCTTGAACTCACAGAGATCTACCTGATTCCTGGGATTAAAGGTATGTGCCACTATGCCCAAGCCTCTTTTTATATATCTATATAGTCAGTCAGAGTATATCATAGTTTTCTCAGGTAGAAGAGGCTCATGGCTAGAAAACTGGGTCTAGACAAGGACCAGAGTTCAGGCCCAAGAATCAGGCTGTCCAGGATTGACATCTGGATGCAACACCAATTAACTATGTGACCTTGGCAAATGGCTTAGCATTGGGTTTTGAGTTCCTCATCTGTTATATGTACAGCATCTAGTTGTGCCTCACATGGTTACTGTGGGGGTATTGTTTAGGGACGTCTGTTTCTCAATTCAAGTTACTGCTTACACTTAATTCTAGATATGTGCCCTTAAGCAAGCCATTCCCTCTCCTTCAGCTCTGGTTTCTTCATGAGCCTTCTGTAAGCCATACC
The DNA here is from genome assembly GCF_000317375.1 of Microtus ochrogaster. Lineage (NCBI taxonomy): Eukaryota > Metazoa > Chordata > Mammalia > Rodentia > Cricetidae > Microtus > Microtus ochrogaster. Next base: position 606,606 of record NC_022026.1, on the reverse strand, counting down.
TTATAAACATAGTGCTCACCTGTACCGTAGATTCAACATCTACCTCACATAAAAAATATGTCTGCCATTTGAGCATCCCCTTTGGCAACTCTGCCATTCAGACTCCCAGAAAATGAAAACACGAACAGACCTGGGAATAGGATTGATAGGATTGATGCAATTTTAATAACTATAGCTTGTAAACAGCCCAGTTCATTCAGCTTTCACCATTAAATTCCTGTCCTCTCCTCTGTTCTTAAGATGCTCTGCTTTCTTACCCATCATCATCCCAGAGCCTGAAGGAAAGCGCTCCCGAGAGCACTGCTATCCCTGGACAGTGCTGGCCAAACTCCAGTTTGGGATTAGGACTCCCCAAACTCTTCCTTTAGTTTCTCATCCCATGCCCTACACCAACCCACAGACCTGCAATCACATCAACCTCTGCTGCCCTCTGCTGTGTGACTCCAGCTTCTGGGGAGCAACGGCCAGCTTCTCCGGCCCTTGCTGCTCTCCGGACTCCCAAGCATTGTCCAAGTCTTCTGTAGCAGGCACGTGGTCCCCTAATGTCACACATTCTGCTACCATCTCCCAAGCATTTGCTGTGTGCCTAGTGCCCCACTACATGCTGCATATATGTTATCTTAATGCTGGCACCCACTTTGCAAGTAGGTAAAACTATTGCCCCCATCTTACGGGTGAAGAAAATTAAATGTCACGCCCAAAGCCACAATAGAAGACATAGATAAGGTATAAATGCAGATCTATCTAGTTCCAAAGCTCTACATTCTTAACCACTAACCATGACATGGAGGGCAGTTTGGGGGGGGGGAGAGTAAACACAGACATGCTTGTTAGGGTCTGTGGCAACAGTTAAGAAAACACAGGGAACATGGTCTTTACATGTAACTAGGAGATGGTCTAGATGAATGTGGGGATGGAGGAGAGGAAGGGACCTGAAATGTCCCTCGGGATTATGGCTCAGGCATCTGAGTAAACAGTGGCATGTTGGTAAGTGTGGGGGACAGTGAAGGAATGCATCTTGGCTCTGCTGACTATGAGCTAGCTATTTTGTTCCCCTAGTCTAGCGCTCGCGAAGTTTGGGTTGGTGGTGCAGTGGAGCGAGATTATCCGGAAGCAGTGCCTGAGCCTCCAGGAAAGAAGAGCCCTGAGGCTGCAATGCTATCAGCTTGGGAGACCACAGTACAAAGGGAAGACCAGCCTTGAACATAGTCCTCTGTTTTGCTTTGAGATAGGGTGTTGCAGTGCAGCCTAGGAAGGCTTGAATTCACGTTCCTCCTACCCCCGCCTCCAGAGTGCTAGGATTATGAACGTTTGCCACCACGCCTAGCAAGAACAAGCCATGGACACAAGGAGAAAACTAGGAGTAACTGTCAAGGACCCCAAAGTAGGGGAGAGTTTTGAGGAGGGAAGAGTTCTATTAGGTCAGCTGCCACAAAGAAGATAATATGAAACAAGTGATCCTTTAAGCTGGGCAGAGGCAGCAGATGCTAACAGCATTCTGGAGGCAGAGGCAGGGGGATCTCTGTGAGTCTGAGGCCAGCCTGGTCTACAAAGTGCGTTCCAAGACAATCAGGACTGTTACACAGAGAAACCCTGTCTTGAAAAAAAATATAAACTAAAACCCAAAAAAGTGGTCCCTTAGTTATTGCAGGAAGGCTATTGCTAAGCAAGGAAAAGTAATGACTTCAAGCAACAGAGGCCGTTGCAATTAATTTCTTGATATTTCTCATAGTGTTTGTGGCTTGGAGGTCATCTAACTTGGGGTCTCTTATAGGGTCCAGAAAGTGGCCAGAGTCAGAGTGCGGGGTGGTGAGGGATAGCTCATGCAGCTAGTGCTAGCTAAGCATCTCTGCCTCTCCTGTGGTCTCATCTCTGCCTCTCCTGTGGTCTCACCACCTCTCCACGCCACCTTTCTCCTGGGCAGCTCAGAAGTTCCAGGTAGTTGAAGTACTTACGACGTCTCTTGAGTATTCATCCAGTGTGTTCGGGACTCAATGCTGCATCCCTCAAAGTTCACAGGTAGAAATTTTAGCCTCCAATGGGGTGGGATTAGAGAAGGAGCCTTTCGGAAGTCATTAGTTAGACGAAATCATGACGATACTCTCCTAGGGGGGTCATACTAGTGCTAGTTACTTCCCCCAGCGCTATCTAACAAAACATATCTAACAAAAGAAACTTGAGGAAAAGCTTGTCCCGCTCCTCAGCCTGAGGGCACAGTCCAATGGCAGGGAGGACCTGGTAGCAGGACCGTGAGGCAGCTGATGACGTGACATGTCTGCAGCTGGGAAGCAGACAGACTGAAGGCTGCTGCTTGGCTTGCTTGTGCCTCTGTATTCAGTCCCGGACTGAATGGAGTAGGGCTGCCCACGTTTAGACTGTGTTTTCCCACAACAATTAACCCAATCTAAAAGCCCCTCATAGGGGTGGGGAAGATGGAGCCTCGCTTCACCATCTGCTAGTTTTCAAAGTAATCACCAAAAAAATCTGCCACATTTCAAACAGCAAGTCTCGTCACAAATTAAAGAGCACTATGGGAAGCCACTGATACAAGAGTATCTTCAGTGCTGTGGTCGGGACTAAAAACCTAACAACCGAGGGTTGGGGTGAAGATGGAAAACTTTACAAAGAAAAGCAAAAAAATAGCCCCAAAATAGACTGGTTTGGAAATTTTAAAAGGTGTTTTATAAACATATCTCCTGAAATTAATCCAAACATCTAAAGCTATCTTGATTCCAATAATAATAGGAGTTTTCATAGGAGCTGATGAACTGATTATGTAGAGAATAAAATATGCAGCATGACAAAGAAGCATTTGAAAAACAGAGGAAGGCTTGTACTACTAGCTATCAAAACACAACATCAGCTACAGCCAACAAACCCGTGGGATGCTAGCTAGCAAGAACACAGAGCAATGGAACAAGCCAGAGCTTAGAGTAGTCCCATGAGTATGTTCAGTTATAATACATGCCGAGCAAGGCATTGTAAATCACAGAGCAAAAGACACACTAGTTAATAAATGGTTTGGGGACAACTGTCAGAACTGAGGAAAAACCCAAAATATTGTTGGATTTGTACTTCTTATAAAATCTAAAGATAAAGTCCACATGGATTAATTAATAAGCTAAACACACACACACACAAATCTAAAACTCTGTAAGAAAATTTAGGGTAACATTTTTGAAGTAAATCACAGACCATAAAAATTTATAAATGAGCCAGGCGGTGGTGACGCACACCTTTAATACCAGTACTCAGAAGGCAGAGGCAAGCAGGATCACTGTGAGTTCGAGGCCAGCCTGGTCTACAGAGCAAGTTCTAGGACAGGCTCCAAAACCACAGAGAAACCCTGTCTCGGAAAACCAAAAAAAAAAAAAAAAAACTTAAAGAAAAAAAAGAAATTATAAATGAGTATTTTTAGATACCCAATGCACACATGCACACACATACACACAAAAAATGATAAATACTTAAAATATTTGATCAGCCGGGAGGTGGTGGCGAATGCCTTTAATCCCAGCACTCGGGAGGCAGAGGCAGGCGGATCTCTGTGAGTTCGAGACCAGCCTGGTCTACAAAAGCTAGTTCCAGGACAGGAACAAAAATCACAGAGAAACCCTGTCTCAAAAAAAAAACCAAATAAATAAATAAATAAATAAATTAATTAATTAAAATAAAATAAAATATTTGATCAGATCCAGGATTGACAACTTTGTGGAAATAGCTATTTTCATACTCTGTTGGTAGAAAGTGAACTGGCCCAGCTTTTCTTGGAGGGCAGTTTGGCAGAAACCATTAAAATGAAAATGTACATTTTCTATTTCTAGATATGGATCCTAGATAAATTCCTCTGTATGCCCACAAATTCTCGCTGTACCTGTTTGTAACAATGCGAAATCACGAGCAATCCAAATGGTCATTAGTCACGAAATGCAAGCAGACTCGAGCTTGAAGGATGGGGGTAAGCCTCAGGAATTGCTAACGAAGGCAACAGGAAATGGAGCTGACCCAGGATTAAGTAAAAAGGTTGCCAAGCAGCATCAAGAGGCCCGCCAACGTTGGGTGCTGTGAGCCTGAAGTGACCTCAATCTCAGAGCTAAAAGGTATTCTCCTATGGAGAAGACAGATGGCTCAAATGCCCTGGGATTCACACACTCATTCAATTAATATTTATTATTCCACTGCCTACTAAGTGACAGCCGTATTCTAGGCCTTAGGATATAGCATTGGACAAAATCACACAAAAATACATAATATAATGCCAAGTAAATGCTCTGGGGATTGATTAAAATAGAGGATAAATGATGACAGAAATCCTGCTGAAGCAGGAGAAGACCTCCATGCAGAGGTGACATATGAACAGAACTCAGTATGCAGTAAAGGAGGAGTTTCTGGAAAAAGAGTATTCCTGGATAGGAGATGGCTCATTTGGTAAAATGCCTGACATACAAACATGAGACCCTGAGCTCAGATCACCAGCACCCATGTGATAACTAAGTTCAGTGGCATACATATATAGCCTCAGCCAAGGGGGAGGATGGAGGCAGGCAGATTCCTGGAGCTCCTAGGCCAACCAAAGTGATGAGCCTAAGGTTCAGTGAGAGACCCTGTCTCAAAAATTAAATTGCGGTATTGGCAGGATGGCTCAGAGGATTAAAGCGCTTGGTACTCAAACCTGATGGCCTGAGTTTTAGCACCAGAACTCACACGGTGGAAGGAGTAAACCAATTTCTAAAAGTTATCTTCTGATGACTACCTGATGACCATGGAACACACATGACTATACTCTCTCTAATACACAATGCAAATATAATAATAATAATATTGACAATAATCATAATACAGTGATGAGTGATCAAAGGGAACACCTGATATCTATGTCTATCCTCCATATACATGTGCACACAGGTGCACTTGCATGTGCACACACATGTGCATACACTCTCAAAAACACAGACACACATATACACAGAAGAACCTCTAATTTGTAGGAATGGCGTGTGCAAAGGTCTTGGGTGGGAGCATTATTAGGATGAATGGACAAAGGAACAGAAGAGTTATATGTGGTGGGGTTACATGGTGTCTTAGGGTTTCTATTGCTGTGAAGAGACACCATGACCCCAGCAACTCTTTTTTTTTTTATTAAGAAAGAAAAAAAAATTTTTCCGCCTCCTCCCAGCCTCCCACTCCTCCCCCCTCCCCCCCTCTTCCTCCCTCTCAAGTCTGAAGAGCAGTCAGGGTTCCCTGCCCTGTGGAAAGTCCGAAGTCCTCCCCCCTCCATCCTGGTCTAGGAAGGTGAACATCCAAACTGGCTAGGCCCCCACAAAGCCAGAACAAGAAGTAGGATCAAAACCCAGTGCCATTGTCCTTGGCTTCTCAGAAGCCCTCATTGTCCGCCATATTCAGAGAGTCTGGGTTTATCCCCTGCTTTTCCAGTCACAATCCAGCTGGCATTGGTGAGCTCCCAATAGATCAGCCCCACTGTCTCCGTGGGTGGTTGCACCCCTCTTGGTCCTGACTTCCTTGCTAATCTTCTCCCTCCTTCTGAGGGAGGGGTGGGGGGGGGGGGAGGGGAGAAGGGGAGGAAAAAGAGAGAAGGGTAGGATGGGGGGAACTTGGGGCAACGGGATGATTGGGATACAGGAAGGTAGGATAGGGGAGCAGGGAAGCACATATCTTAATTAAGGGAGCCATCGTAGGGTTGGGAAGAGACTTGGACTAGAGGGGCCTCCAGGTGCCTAAGGAGAGGTCCCCAGTTAGTTCCTGGGGCAGCTGAAGATAGGGAATCTGAAATGATCCTATCCTATAGCCATACTGATGAATATTTTGCATATCACCATAGAAACTTCATCTGGCGATGAACCCAGACTGGAACACTGGACTGAGCTCCCAGCAACTCTTATAAAAGAAAAAGATTTAATTGGGGGTGCCTCACATTTTCAGAGATTTAGTCCATTATCATCATGGTGGGAAACATGCAGGCAGACATGGTGCTGGAGAAGGGGCTGAGAGTCCTACATTTTGATCTGCAGGCAACAGGAAGCAACCATGTGTTACACTGAGCATAGCTTGAGCAAAGGAGACCTCAAAGCCCACTCCCACAGTAACACACTTCCTCCCGCCATGCCACACCTACTCCAACAAAGTCAAACCTCCTAAGAATGCCATTCCCTCTGGGGCCCATTTTTTTCCAAACTACCATACATGGGTTGGATATTGAGACGAGAGGATGCTGACGAGTGGACAGAAACATCATAGGTAAAACAGAGGAAGATGTGGCATGGTGGAGAGTCAGGTGTGGGAAGAAGAAGGGCCAAAGGGCTATTATCAAGGATAGCAAGATGTGCCCAAAGAACAAGAGGTTGGAGTTCAGAAAGTCAGAGGGCAAAAATTCTGAGCAATGCCAAAGCCCTATATGCTCCTATGGGTTAGGGGCTAAGGATGTGTGAAGAAGAAAGGGCCGAGCATGGGCCGGAAGAAGTCCAAAGGGTCATTGACAGGTATTGCCCAGGTGGACATGCTTTAGTAAGAGGCACCCATAAACTTGTAACCATGCTTTTCCTCATGACTAGGCGAATATCGGAAGGCAGACGACAGGACCTGTGGCGAAGACAGGTCGAGGCATAACAGGCAGGGCCGACCTAGCTTCCCGAGCAAGCAGCACTTGAAGAGAGACTAGGAGGACTTGACAGGGCCAAACCAAAAAGAAAAGCACAAAGGTAGCATGGCTGGAGCGGAAATGGTGGAAAGATGGCACAAGATGGCTGAGAAGCAAAATTAGCTGGCTACCAAAGAGGACAGATGGTCAGCAAAGTTCCAAAAGGCCACCAAATGGAGGTTTGAGGGAAACCGACTAGGATCCTGCCAAGTCCCAGTGGTGCCCTAGCCGAGTATCCTTATGCAATATAAGGGCCTTGAAGGGCAGCACAGGTTTGTGACATGCCTGGCTAAGCACAGAACTCGGCCCGGGCTCGAGATCTGATTCTTTCTGTACACACAGAATGGAGCCGAACTAACTGGTGGGGAGAGAACTAGTTCTAAGCCCATAAGCACCAATTGTGCAAACGGGCAAGAGAAGAGGAGAAAGAGCAGAGGAAGAGGATGAGACGTGAGGAGAGGAAGGAAGAAGAACAGGAAGAGAGGAGGAGAAAGAGAAGGAAGAAGAAGAAAAAAAGAAAAGGCAACAGTTTTAGCAGGCAGCATGGAATAGCCATAAGCAGTTAGGAGGTACCAGAGAGGAGCTGCTCCCCAAATCTACCAGCCACAACAAAGGAATAGCCACCACGCTCTCTGGCAGGAGAAGTGATTATCTCTGCAGCCCTACTGTCCGGGTAAGGAGATGATACTCCTTACTAGATAACTCCAAAGATCACAGTCCACGAAGTGAACTCTGTCCGTCTCCTCTGACCATCCCCTCCCCATGCTCATCAGCACTGATGCACACATTACGCACAAGCATGCTTTTGCTGACCTTGCTTTCCCCACACAGTACTGAGGGCAAAACTGGAAACTTGCACATGCTAGGCAAAGTATCCTACCACAGAGACATCTCTCTCTCTCTCTCTCTCTCTCTCTCTCTCTCTCTCTCCCTCCCTCCC
>NC_022026.1:597272-598328 GCF_000317375.1 Microtus ochrogaster | reverse complement strand
GCTCTGTAGACCAGGCTGGGCTCGAACTCACAGAGATCCGCCTGCCTCTGCCTCCCGAGTGCTGGGATTAAAGGCGTGCGCCACCAACGCCCGGCAGTTTTGTGGGTTTTTAATGCTCAAATAAAATGTGATTTTGTTTGTTTGTTTGTTTGAGTTCTTTATTGTTTGTTTGCTCTGATATAGAAAGGGCAGATCCAGGTCAGAATCTGGGATGGTAAGGAAGAAAGCAAAGGAAGGCATGGCGAAGAGAGACCCTGTAAAGCAACTTCTCCAGGTTCAGGATATGGCCTTTAGTGAGGTCTGAAGTCCAAAGACGCAACAGCAGAAGCGAATTGTCTGTGCAGGACACAGGGGGACTCTATGTGTGACTCATGGGTTTCCAAGAACTCTGGTACAAAGGACCCTTGGCCATTCACCCTGCCCATCCTGAATTATTGCTTTCCACTTCAGAACTGTAGCCAATAGTCGAGGTCAAGTCCCCAAAATACTGAAAGCAAAGACAGTGGTTTCTTGATAAGGAGATAAGGGAGGCTGAGGGTACAGGCAGGTGAGGTCATTGTCACCACCAAGGCCAAGGCAAGGTCCCAGTGGATGGAAGCGGAAGGCTAAGTACTGAGTAGAGACATCCCAGGACAGAGTTCAGAAGATGAGGGCAGGATGCCTCGCTTGGATTGCTTTTGAAGGCTAGATCCCCTCCGAGTCCTGCTGTTGTAACACTAACTGCCATTTCAGCAATCCTGCTGCCGAGAACAGAAAGGACAAGGTGTAGTTGAGCCCTGCTTTGCTGCTGTAATACATGTTCATGGACAAACATGCTCTTGCAGGCAGGCTGCAGGAACTTCCTAAGAGGCATATAATGTGTTTTGACAAAGTTTATCCTCATTGTCTCCCTCCAATTCCTCTACTGTCTCACTGCATCAGGCTATTTCTTTTAGGCCACCAACCAGCTCCCAGGGAATCTTGACATGGAGACTTATTAGTTTTGAATGCTTGGACTTGTTCAGGCTCGTTTCTGACCAGGTCTTTGAAGTGAAATTAACCTGTTTCTCTTTTTCT